>NC_079371.1:26389094-26726594 GCF_021018895.1 Seriola aureovittata | reverse complement strand
CAAAATGTACATGTAATGTAAAAAATAAATGGAAAACCAAATATCCCTCTGCATCCCACAGACTTTTTGTAGCCTCATTGTTTGAGTGATATACTCCTGCTAAAATCAACAGACCTATGTAGGATTGGAGGTCTATCAGGTCGAAACTTCTCTCCAGGTTGGAAGCTGGACTTGATGTCATCCACACGAGATGTAGCATACCGTGTTGGCCCTGACGTCATCTTTAGATTAGATTAGATTAGATTAACTTTATCTATCCCACAATTGGGAAATTCATTTACCACAGCAGAAAATAAACATCTATAGAATAAACATCGGAAATATGGAAATATACAACAAAAATATACCAAATATACAGTAATAATACAATATACACAATACACACAATATGTACATGAAAAAGTGCAAGTTTGCACATAGTCAGGAAGTTGTGGAGTCTGACAGCTGCTGGAATGAAGGACGTTGTGATCTGAGCGTCCCAGCGTGATGTTGATGTTTTCCGCTCTCGCTCTACTTCCTCTGTCCTGGGTGGATGAAGACCAGAGCAAGTGTCCACTCTTGGACTGGAATGTCTCCTCAGGTGCCTGTTCTTCAGGTGCCTCTCCCTCTCCATCTGTTGACTGGTCAGTCTCCTCAAAGTCTGGATCAAAATCTGTGTTGCCTTCCACTTCCGAGACATCCTCCTCTGTCTCTGGTTCAATTTCAGTCCTCAGTCCATCATGTCCAAAAACCTGGACCAGAACCTCTTCGACAGAGAACCGCTTGGTCAGTTGCCTACTCATTGTGCTCAGAGTAAAAGGAGTGCAAGGCAAACATCAAGCTATATATATATGGGGTCCGTAAAAAAAACACAAAAGCGCGGGAAATAGATGGGTTCACATAACAGACACCTGTCTAGTCTGTGTGAAGGTATGATACGTTGTTTCATCAGGAAGTTGGTTCACGTGGGACGATCGGCACATAAGCGCGGGAAAGATATGTGTACCCGCAAAAGACATTGTTCAGTCTGAAATGTGTGAGTGAGTGAGTGAGTGAGTGAGTGAGTGAGTGAGTGAGTGAGTGAGTGAGTGAGTGAGTGAGTGAGTAAGTGAGTGAGTGAGTTGGGGTGGTCTGTATGAGGATGTTTTCTGTCTGATGGATGAATATAGTCTGGATACCCATTCATTTCCTATGGCGGTCACTTTTGACCGGGAACACCACAGCTGTAACAAGGTTGATTAAAACACTCAAAATTCAATGAAAGAGGTGATCATCACTTTTATATGTTAAAGTGCATAGTGTGGAGGATATCATAAGGCCTTGAGGCAATCAGATGTAAAACACAATATTTATGAGTGTTTTAAGTTGTAAATCGGTCAGATTTGACCCGAACACGACAGGAAGGTTAAAATCATATTAAGTCAATGACCTAATTGTATGCTTTGAGGTATAGATGGAAAAGAAGCACTTGATCAGCCCATTATTCCAAAGAAAATCATTTATATTGAACAATTCCATAACTCACAACCTTCAGTGCAATGCCAGGAGGTAGTGGGTCTTTTATTAGCGAGGCAAAGAGTGAGCGTGTGGAGGTCGGCTGGATCTAACATGACTGACTTTCATTCAAGAAACAGGCATTTGTGTCCCAACACAGATAAGCAATTAGAGTTCACCTTTTGATAACAGCATCCACGACTCTTTCCTTAACCTTCACGAGATCCAAGGTTTTGTTTGGTATGCATTTTTAATTCCTCCTAGCTATTTGGGTCTAGTAGGACCTGATTACTATAAATACCAAGCATCATCTTTGAACAGGAAGTCGTTTTTGAAAAGAATGATGTCCTCATATGGGGACAATAGGTTTATTGTACTGTATAATACAGTAAAATCACCAGTGTATAGCTAATGATAAAATAGTTAATTTCCCAGAATCTGATCAGCAGATGATAGTGACAGTGAAGCACAACTTTGTAAATGTTTAGATGCATGTGGACATAGAGCTAGACGATGTATTCATATAGTCAATAGGTGTAACAGACAGAGAGAGAAAGAGAGAGAGAGAGAGATAGATAGATACTTTATTTATCACCTATGGGAAATTCAAGTGTCCATTAGCTCATTGTTGATAATAATAATGATAATAATAATAATAGTAACAATAATAATAATAGTAAGAAGAAGAGTTGATAATAAATAAACAGTAATAATTAGATTAGTCCACTTCCTTTGGTTGAGGTGTTGTATAGCCTGATGGCAGTGGGAATAAAGGATCTCCTGAACCTCTCTGTTCTGCAGCACAGTGAGATGAGACGTTTGTTTCTGTAGTTGCTTCTCTGTCCTGCCAGAATGTTTATGGAGAGGATGGTTGGTATTGTCCAAGATGGCCTCCATCCATTACTAGTAAAAGTCATGTACATGTACACCTGCTTCTACAGGATATAATCCACAGCTTTCATGCTTGTAAAGAACTAATCGCAGTACACTTTTATACCAGGAACCAGAGTTTTAGCTAGATGTTTGCTTACCAAGGCTCCCAAATCCAGCCTTTGAGAATACGTCATTTAAATCTCTATACATGTTTAGATGCATGTGGATGGAGTTGTGCCTCACTGTCACTATCATCTGCTGATCAGATTCTGGGTAAGGGTAAATATATTCAGGTGGAATTTAATCTACATGATCAACAGGATCATTGGAATCACCATCACACAAATCCTCCACCTCAAAGTTGTCACATAATATTGCATTCAGTAACTGTCTTGCTCTTGACATATGAAATATGAATGAATGAATATGAAATATACCCTGGAAATGTACCACATTAGATTAAGAAAAAAATACAAATCAAGCTATGTTTCCTTACGTTTACGTCTTCTGATCTGAATGAACAGTAATAAAATCCCAATGTCCTCAAATGAGTACTTCATGCTTAACAGCATTGTAGCTTCTTACTATTGCTAAGATTTGTCAAATTCCCATGCCGTATCAAACTAAAAACATTACTGTGTATAAATAATTAAGTTTTAACCATAAAATTTTAAGTATCAGTAAGTATAAGGTGCAGCAATGTGCAGGTGAAGCATGTCCTCATATGAGGATGCAGGGTCTAAACAAAACTATACTTACTATATCATAACAATACTGTAGATATCATATGCAGATATTGTAGAAAGCAAGAGGAATAATTTTCAAATACATAATGCAGTGTTTTGTTGAATTTACCAAAATCAACATTCTTGTCTGGTAACAGGGTTGGCTTAACTCAAAAAAAAGATAAATGCAAATTTCATGACGGTTGGACTGCAAAAACATGACTTTGAAACTGTATGACTCAAGGAAGCTCAAGGAAGCCCTGTTTGGTAAATTGCAAGAAACTGCACAAGTGTGGTTCTTATGAAGAAAAAGAAGTTATTTATATAACCAAAATGGATGCTGCATTCATTTTCAAACAGAGCTCTTTTTGTTCAGAACATACAGTGGATGCACAACAATTAGTCTTTTGAATCTATTCATCCTGCTTTTATATCCAGGCAGCGGTGGCAGCTCACAGACCTCTCAGCAGGGGAATGGCTCTCTGATGCAGTTGGAAGTATTTTCTCCACTGAAACATCATTATTCCTATATCGATCTCTACAGCGGCCCTTCAAATTATGAAAGCCACCTCTGTGTTTCTGAAAATGTATAAATCATGCCACTAAAAGCAAGTGCTCCCCCCCCAAGGAAGCTATTTGCCTCACCTAATGCCACCCATAACACCCTCTCAGCTAGGCTGCCAGAATAAATACCTCAGTGTCTTCTTTAAACAAGTACTTACATTACTTCACGCCTCACATTTTCCTCACCTAAAGCCTGAGGTGAGATGTTAAAAATGACACCCAGTAAAATCACACTGAGATATCATGGATAATTGTAATTTATAATCGAGGATTTCAATAGCTCCAAAGCAAAATTTAAATTGAAGTTCCAAATTAACTGAGGAAAGAAATCATCCCTTTGGAATTCTAAGGTTATTCACATATTTCTGCTCCGTGACAACCTTTTTACATTATGTGAAGTTTCTTTGGTTTTTCTTTGGTTTTTCTTTGGTTTTTCTTTGGTTTTTGGGGGGATTTTTTGGACTTTTGGACTTCTTCTTGAGTAAACAAAAAGGTTCTATCTCAAAAGTCGAACTCTAAGTGGATTTCATAAGGTTCTACCTCTGAGCAATTCAGCACTTAAGAGCACACAAGATGTGCAATTAGCTTCTGCTTCCCTGCCAATGCCCCTTAATGCATAATGGTTATAAGAATAAGAAGGGCCGCAGTACAAATGCAGGGCAATTTCAGTCTTTTTTCAATTCATTTAGATCTTGCTGAAGAGTTTATTTTTACTGTCAGCATGCTATCATGATAGCCATCTAGTGCCCTAAAGGTAGGTAGATTTGTTTACATTTGAATTGATTGACGATTGAATTTCATCAATTCATCCATCTTTTTCATCTTTTTTCCCCAAAAATCTTGGTGCCTTTGAGACCAAGAGATGTTTTATTTAGCAACATAACTGAGTTTCTAGAAATCACTAATAAGCTTGGAGAATTTGTATTGAGTAATACAAAAGTCATATAAAGTAATATAAAGCAATATATTTAAAGTGGCTATTTGCATATTTCCTCTGCTCTGCTTTCAATTCCTCTTCTTGTCAGGAGCAGGTTGTGGATCAGGTCGCTTCAGAAATCACTGACTTTATAATACAAGAGGTTATCATATGCTCTCTGCACTGTGCTACTTCTTCAGTGCAGATTGGAAGCTACAGAGAGTCGCTATCAGGAAGAGATGAGACTGGCCAAGGCTAATTGGTTAGCATGCTAACTTCAGTAGAGGTTGGTGCGTAAAGGAATGCAGTTTGAAGCTGAACTCACAACGCTTCTTCTGTTAATGCTAACGTTAGCTATAAAGTACTGGCAAAACTTAAAAGTAGCTCCATTAAAGGAGCATTTCATAATATTTGGACATATGAGAGTGAAAGTTAGATAAGGAACTGGAAATGATCTTATGTCTGTGATGAGTATGGAGCTGAAGTCAGGACATGGTTAGCCAAGCTTAGCATAAAGACTGGAAGCAAAGGGAAAACAAGCTGATGTGCTCTTTCCAGTCTTAATGCTAAGCTTGACCGACCACATCCTGACTCCATCTCCTTACTTTTTATCAAGTAATATCATATCAATGTTCTCCTATCACTCCAAGAAAGAAAAGAAAAAAATCACTGTATGTCTCATAATGTCGAACTATTCCTTAATGGCCCTGTTTTCATGCATGAAGGTGTGTGAGCAGAACGTCGCCTGCTGTAGTGAACTGACAGTTATGTTGTAATGGAGTGTGCTCGGAGCAGCCTCTCCCAAAAAGGAAAGCAATGTTCTTGTCTGGAAGGTGCAGAGTCACATGTCACGAAGACGCGGCTGCCTAAATGTGCTGCCAAGGGCACATCGTGTCCTTTTCAGGTTGACTTTACATCTCTGGACACGGTCAGATTCTTGTTACTGTGATTTTGAACATGCAATGATGTGAGAGAGAAATCATCAGAGAATACAATGATTTTAATTTTAGCCAAACAGCTTTGTTTTCCTAGATTATTTTTGTTGAAACCATGTCTGTATCTCTAACAAAATTTCTTTAAGAGAAACAAGCTGAACGAAACTACAGCTGCTGGTTTAGTGTTGTAGAGGAGGAATGCTGCTGGACTGGCCTGTCCTGAGGGAGCTCTGTGATATTGAAAGTAGATGGAACATCAGAATAGAGTATTGTGTCCGCCAGGATTTCACTACCTGTGATCCACTCATAATATTTCCTTCTTAGTGTCGCCCAAAGCAGAAATTGTGTAATTACAGGAAAATCTGCTGGAAAATTAAAATAAAACTAATGTTGTTGTCTTGTTGTTTCCCTCAGTAGTCACCCTTGCAATCCCCACTTGTGGGTGAATCAATATGTTATGGCTTTCTGCACACAAACATGTATAATTAATCTAAAATATATATAAAAAAAACAAATAAAGAGAATGTCAAGAAACCTGCAAGCTAGTTGAGGCAGTCAACTGTACAGTCCAGCACTACACTCATTCTTCTCACTGCAATATACGTCTAACGCACCCTTTTAATCACACCGCTGTACTGATGCTGTCCTGAAATAGTGCCCCTATGGCGGCAGGTGTACCGGACCTTGGTTGTCACGGTTACAATAATAAACACGTGAACTGTACGTAATGTAAGAGTCATGGCTTGGTTAGATTTAGGAAAGGATGGTGTTCGTGTACTTCCTCAACATTAGAAGATCCTTGTTGTCATGGTAACAATGATAACAACAACGTGGTTAACTTTGTCGAACGGTCATTGATAATAGAAACAACAATAAACTGCTGGTTTCACATGGGAATCGAACACTGCTCTCCTGTGTCGTAATCCTGTGCTCCAAGGTAGCGAAACAAAACTTCTGGCCCAATACATTCCTGGGTCCTCAGCCCGAGTCCATACACTTCCACATCTGTGTCCAGTTGTTATTCTCCGCTTTGGACAGACAGTCCAGATATTAAAGTAGCATCTTATAATGATGCTGTATATGGGCCAGATATGGGCCGTGGAACTGGGCGTATACTGGGCCAGAAGAAAACAAGCAAGTGGCCCACGTTTCCCTTTGCTCCTGTCGTAATTACTAAGATCATAGCAACAAAGCAACAACAGCAACAAAACATAACTATGGGTCATAATAACCAGCTGCACAGACTTGCGCAGCTCGTGGGCTCATTTTTCACAGGAAGATGGTCTCGCTGTTCCAGGAGTATTTCAATAGCACCACCTCCACCACAGCATCCACATCAAGGCCCCGGGTTTGAGGGTCACCGTCATTAAACCACTCCCTGCTGTGCTTACACTTTCTTTGCCACCAGAAATAAATGCTGCTCATCCACTCATCCTCCAGTATCAACACTCTGCCTGTCCATCTTAATTTGTGTTGGAAATAGAGATTTTGCTTCATTAAAATCTAATGGTTTCATTTCTCTGCTGATGGACAACTGATTATGACAATAGATGGTAAACCGGGATTTCAATGTGCTTCATATTCATATTCTTACAGCCACAGTAAGTTTCTGAAACAGTGCAGGATTTGGCCTTCGGGCCCTATTCGCCAACCTCCACTGTAGACCGTTATGTTAGAGACGGTGTGATTTTAGTTGCACTCCTGTCTCCCTAAATCACAGCCGGCTAAAGATCCACTGGGGAGCTGTTTTGTTGTGGAGAACTCATGGGGCCCATTCTCTTCCTTTTTAAAGCAAATGACTTCATACAGAGTAATCCTTAATTAGGCCTGTGGCATTTTACAGCACACTCTCACTGCACTCACCTCGCCCTCCTGCCAGTACACAGCAACGCTTTAAACAGTATTGATCTATGGCACTGCAGGGGGCTGCTGCCTGCACCCATTAACACACATTAACACACATGTGTATGTGTTTGTGTGTGTGTGTGTGTGTGTGCGTGTGTGCATGTGTGCGTGTGTGTGTACATGCATGCCAATGATTTGGAAGCAAAATGTGGTCACAAACTCGTCACATTTGGTGACTCATCATTCACACATGAGGGATGAGGGCAGCCCTGAATAATGACTGGGCGAATACTTTGAACTGCTCTAACACACACACACACACACACACACACACACACACACACACACACACACAGCCGCATCCAAAACTGAGAGTTAACCAAACTAAATGGATTTTGAATGGGATAGGGAGACAGATGGGTGTGATTGTTTGCTAGGGGTTAGTGGGTGGGCGGCCACCTCCGTCAACTCACACACACTCATTCTCACAACACTTCTCCAAAGCATCACTTAATGGAGCATGAAAAACACATGCTGCAAACAAAAGTGTTTGTGGAGACCGACAAGCACCACAGTCATACCCATGCAGCCGTGTTATTTAATGTCGTTTTGAGTCTCTTTGTGGTCGTTTTGTGTCTTTGAGGTTGTTGTGAGTCTCGTTGCGGTCATTAGGCATCTCTTTGTGGTCGTTCTGAGTGTCTTTGTGGTCATTCAGACTCTCATTATGTCTCTTTGTAGACATTTTGCGACTGTGGTCATCTTGTGTCTCTTTTGAGATTTGGCTTCTCTTTGTGGTAAAGTTGAGTCTCTTTGTGTCTTTGTGTTTTGCACTGCTTTATTTTCAGTTTGTGTTTCTGCCAGTGACATTGATCAGATCATTAGTATGGATGGTAATAAGCCATTGTGGCCATGTTTGATCAGAGCCTGACAAAATTTGTGCACTATCCATTAATCAGCCATTAACACATCAACAGTCTGAACTGTCTTCCTGTGATATACTGTAGGTGTTTCTTCAGATTCATCACCTGATTAAAATCCACGGATCTAATTAGATTGTTATTTGCTAATAACTGTGCACACAGAGCTGACGGAGAGTTTTGCCTGTTGGGATACTGAAACGTTACCACCTATTACTCTTTGTGGCACAGTAACAACCTCTCATGTTGATCTCCTCACGACTTCTCCACATCTCATGATGACATCCCTCAAAAGCCTGTTTTTAGATAAGATGCAAACAGGACAGCCGGACGTGAGACTGTTACAACTGAATGCAGGTCGGAGCTGGTGTGGACTGAGTGGAGGGATATTTCAGAGGCACTTATGTGGGCTTGATAACTATTGCAAATTAGGGGAAAGTGTACAGTGATGCTGGGCAGTACCTAGGCACAAACATGAGTATGCTAACATGCTCACACACAGCTGATGCCGCTGGGAACGTCATCAGTTTTGCAGGTATATGGTCCTAAACCAAAGTATTGGACAAATAAACATTTTGACCTGATGGTGGCGCTATGTGAAGAGGATCACCGCAGTTCATCCTGATGATATGAAAATGTCAACCTGTGCTGGAGAAAAAGATGAATCCTCTGGTGACCACATTTGTATGAACTCATCCAAGTTCCACTGACAATAACTTGTTTGATATGTAAAGTGTGTAGCTGACCAGAGCTGTTAGCTGCATCATACAGAGTCTAAATATCCCTCTGATACAAGTTTAAATTTCCTCTCCAGATAATGTTTTAAACTAGGTAAAAATCTTTTGCTATGATTCATATTTTGGTTAATGTGATTTTCCCACATAAAAAGTGAGAAAAAGGAAAACTGGGTCTGAAGCTCGTCTACTTTTACTTCCTTGTTGAGAAATCTGTATCAGGCCTTAAGCCCCGCCCACCAGCAGAGAGTATCAAGATGGTTAGAGGAGGAAACATCAGAGAGACTCAGCAGCATGTTTGAGCCTCAGTCAGACCCAGACTCAGATGAGGAGTCTGAGACCAGAACCAGAGACTAGCAGACGGATCAGAACAGTTAGCATAGTTATCATCTTTTATTTGTTTATGTTGTTGTTAGCTTGTAACTGGCACTGACACAGTGTTAGTGGTTGTGCTAATGCTAACTCTCTCTCTGTACTGAAAAGGTTTCAGGTTTATTTAGCCCCGCCCCCTGTCCCCACAAGCTAACAGGATTGGTTCCTTAGGTTTGTGATGTATGAAACCCTGGCTGTCTGAAGCTGTTTTTATGATACTGTCATTGGTTCACTGCAGTTCAAGGTGGAAACACTGTCATGGTGTCGATGATTATTTCACTCATCATATGTCTTTTATCATATATATAAAAAACATCATATGGATGTTTACAAGGTTAAACATTGACTTTCATCAGAGGGGATCTTTAAAAACTGTTTTTATCCTTTAACATTAACTTCTGAAAATGATGCTCTTGGTTGGTTTGATGAAGTTGCCAACATCCTGATCACAGTCTATGAGATACTTGCAGGGTGAATACACAGATCCTCTTGGATCTGCAAACACACACACACACACACACACACAACACACACACACACACACACACACACATACACACACACACACACACACACACACACACACACATACACAGATGCGTGCACACACACACACATATACATACGCATGCCCTAACAGCAGGATGGTCTTATGCTGCTTTAATCCTGTATCCATGGAGACCAATCTGTCCATTGCCCCAGGGACGAGAAAAGATCAGCCAGCATCTGTTTCTCTGTACATCTGTCTGTCTGTTTGTCCATCTATCCATGAGCCCGTCTGTCTGTCAGCCTGTTTGTGCATGTTGCAGTCTGTCAGGAGTTGTTTCCATCAACTGCCAACTGAATTTCAAAATAACAGCACATGACATTTTTATATCAACAGCTGTCTGCTTTGCTAGTCTCTGCCATTAACTGATACAATGCAATCGTAGGTCAGCGCTGACCACGCTAACAGCAGGTGATGTGTTTAACAGTGGAAGGATTGGAACGAGCAGTGAGAGAAAGATACCACAGGCTAAGGTCATATGATCTCTGGAGATGTAGTGGAAACACACCACAGCTGTGACCTTTTAACATAAAACACGAGGGAAAAAGTTTTTTTTTTATTTAAAAGATCTTAAAAATTTTCAAATATCATATTATTAAATGCTTCTAACAGGATGGTTTGAATTTATATCAGAACTCTTCATTTAGAAGAACCACAGCAGGCTACAGTTGTCTGTCTTCTACACGTTTGACAGAAGAGATATGCTCCTATTTTGAAGTTCCTCTCTAGACATGTTTCAAACTATGTAAAAAAAAAAAATCTGCTATGGTTGATATTTTGTTTAACATGGTTTTCCCAAAAAGAAAAAAAATAAATAAAAAATAAAAAAGCGGGTCTGAAGCTCTTACTTCCTGATTGAGAAATGTGGATCAGGCCTTGAGCCCCGCCCACCACCTGCTTGCTCCAGGTGGTCAGGTGAAAGAGCAGAGAGTATCAAGATGGTTAGAGGAGGAAACATCAGAGAAACTCAGCCACATGTTTGAGCCTCAGTCAGACCCAGACTCAGATGAAGAGTCTGCTGAGACCAGAACCAGAGACTAGCAGACGGATCAGAACGGGGTCTTTAATCAATCAATCCAGTGTCCACACAGGCGGCATTATTTGTGCTACATAATAGTAAATGCTCCATGTCTGTGTGTCCCGCCTTTTATGTAACTACAATAGCTGTATTGAGCTCTGACAACTTCCAATTATCTGGAGCAGAACTACTGCTGCTGAATTCTGTTGGAAAAACCTGGTTTCCAGTCTTTATCCTAAGCTGGGCTAAACACAAGTTAGACATGGACGTCATCTAAATCAAACTTGCAAGCTTTTGGTGGGGCGACATCAGTGCAGTAACATTTACAAATGAATTTGTTTCCTGTGTTATTTTTACATAAACATGTCAGGCCTGTTGTCTAAGTCTCTGTAATGTATGAGCACTTTTTCCTCATCAAATTACTGTAACCTACACATTATTAAATCCATCACCATCTCACAGACTGTTTGCCCAAAAGTCAGAGGAGGAATGAAGATCAAGAATGAAGGCTTGTTGTTGAATAAAGATGCTTGAGTACCCTGCAGTCCTTAATGAACGTGTGTGGGGGCTGTCTGGGTGACTGTGCTCCACACTAGGACCATTTGATATAGAGTTATGTCTGAGCGAGGGAGAAAAGAGCAGAGTGAAATATGGAGAGGCAGCCCGAGATGAGGCCGAGAGCGGGACAAATGGAAAACAGACAGACTGAGAGGCAGAGAGAATCTCTGTCTGTCTGTCTGATTCTGTGTCTCTGTCTTCATCAGTCTCTATTTGTCCATCGCTCCATCTGTCTATCTATTTATATCACATCCCTCCATTAGTCTGTCCCTCCCCTTCCTCACTTCACTTAAACACACACACTCGCACTGCAACACATACACAGACACACAAACATATGAGAGATTGAATGTGTGTAAATAACTGCTCTATGAATCAGGACATGATGTATATTTATATTTATAATATTTGTTGATAAAGTATTATTGATTTAAACTTCCTTCTCACTCATCATCCATCTGATGCAGCTGCAAGATCCATCACAAATCCAATAGTTTCCATCACTTGTATATACAGTTAGCAAAACAGTGTATTGGAGTTAGAAAAACCTTGGTGTTTTCTTTGACCAAAATATGAATTTTGAATTTCATGTAAATAAATTGGTCCAATCCTGTTTCCTCCAGTTGAGAAATGTTGCTAAAATAATTTTTTTTACTATCCTTTCAATATCCAAAAAAAAAAAATCATCCATGTTTTTGATTCCTCCCATATTGATAACTGCAACTCAGCGTTACTACTGTCCCGAGGTCAAGGATGAAAACCAATGAGAGCGCGCCTTTGCAGTCATGACCCCCACCTTCTGGAATGGTCTTCCTCTAGTCATGAAAACTACCATCTCAGTTGACAGTTTTAAGAAGCTGCTAAAAACTCCCCTGTTTTAGATGCACTTTACCACATGATGCACTTTATGTAATGTGTGATTGTAACTTTTATTGTTTTTATTATTTTCATTTTATTGTTTTTATATTATTTCCAGTTTTTATGTATTTCTTAAATGTTTTTACTGTACAACACCTTGTAACCCAAGTTAATGTATAAATAAAGCTTGACTTACTTACTTATTTAATCAATGTTATATAATACACTGTGATGGGTAGTTAATGTGTCTGAGGGTCATTCATTAATAAAGTGATGTCATCAATCATTAACAGTTTTTAGACCAGCTACAGATGCTGTATAATAAAATAATGAAATTAACCTTTATTCTCAACAACACACTCATCAGGTATATAATATATATATATAAATGTTCTTTAATAATGAATATAATGTGTGTGACCCCAATGAAGGCCAAAGACCAAAACACATTGTTCTCAAATTTGGAGTTTTGACCTCAGAAATGATAAAGTTACACATTTCTCATTGATTATTTTTGAGTGTATTTAGTCTTTCTTACGTGTACTCTCTGATTCTTTGAGATTTAAATAAAGGTTGAATGAATGGATGAATGACTTAGTTGATTAAATCAAAACAACAAATTACAACAAAAGTGTATTTTCTGTAGAAAATGTGTGTGATTGCAGTTGCTGCTGCTGCTGCTGCTGCTGGGAGATGTAATGAGCTGAACAATTTAAAAGCGGAAGCATGTTAGAGCGGTTTGTATGTGGGAGTAGAAAAGTGTGTCAATGTTGTGAAATTAGAACCTGGTAACTGGTCACATGGGGAGGGAGGGAGCTCAGAACAGGGGGAACCCGTGTACCCAGAATGTTTCATGTGTACCTTATGCTTAGTGAGCTATTGGCAGGAATGCAAATATGTTAACATGTTAACATATGTCACTATGTTGAGCACATGCTAAGGGGGAGCTGTGTAAAAAAAAAAAAAAAAAACTCAATGTTATTAGAAGCAGCCACATGGTGGAACAATCTGTACCATGCATCAGTATGTTAAGCACAACTCAGTGGGAACCTATGTGCCAAAATTTTTACATGAGTACTCAGTAGTCATAATACATACATATTACATGAGTACTCAGTAGTCATAATACATACATATTACATGAGTACTCAGTAGTCATTACTACCTTATCCAATTATCAAAAGTCCCATGTATGTGTTTCAACTCAGCAATCCCTAACACAGAGGTGTGTGTGTGTGTGTGTGTGTGTGTGTGTGTGTGTGTGTGTGTGTCTGTACGTACATCCTGCGAAGCAACATTTATGTCTGATTTTCTATCAGATAGTTTCTATAATAATGATTTGGTGAGAGATTAAATGTGCAGCCTCTGAGAGGAGCCGTGCACATGGCCGTTCACTGTGTTCACCTCCATCCTCTGCTTCTTTATGAAGGACGATCATCACAGGCTGATTTGCACCAGCTTTTCAGCAAGAGTAGCACCTCATGTTTTGTCCATGAAACGCATTGCAGCGCAAACACTGCTGTGTGACATTAATTACTAATCTATGTGAACATGTACAAGGTGAGATAAAGTATATTAGAATTGTTACTTAGTGTCGGCCCATACAATCATATAAACAGTTTCATTATAAAGCACCTGATGGGAAATCATCCACTTGTATGAAAAATGAAATAAATAAAAAGAAATAAATGAGTAGACGAGGTAAAAACAATAATGAATCATACCAGGCTGTTGATGTGTCTACACTGAGATAAACAGCTTAGATTAAGCCTGACTGTTAACCATCATACACACATGCAGTCACAGGATGCGAGGACACACACACACACACACACAGAATCACAAGGTAAAAACAATAGCAGCCCAGCTGTTGAGGCTGGTGACAATGTTTCCTAATACAGCCGCTCTGAGTGATTGCAACAAGGGTGCAGGAACTGACTGAAATTCTGTCTTATTATCTTCATCATGGTGTTTGTTGTTTTAATGTCGATCACAGACAAGGCCGCTACAGTCTAGTGAAGGGAAGGAACGAACACTGATGCAGTGGTGGGAACTATATGCAAACAGGCAGCAGGTTAGAAGAGTCTGAAGTGCATTCCGATCTTTACTAGCATTGTTCGTTGGATTGCATGTGTGTGTAAGACTGTTTGTGTGTGTGTCACCTGCAAGCGCATGAGCAGTGAGGAGCGCTGCCGTCAGCAGGGATCGAACTCCCAACCTTGGGATCTAAAAGTAACACTGATGTGAGAACAGCTCCAGCCACAGAGATCATCCGTAAAAGCCGACATTATTTAGCAAAAGTTGATATTTTGTTGAGAAGAAATTGACTGACCTAAAAAATAATGTGTGCAGCCCAAAGATTTGTAGATTATTAGCAGCAGCAGAGGCAGCAGAGCATGAGGATATACTGTGTGTCTGTGTGTGAAGGAAGAGAGAGTGTGTTTGTATTAGAAAGGAGAGGGTGAGGAGACACATCCTGCAGACTGTATTACAGTGAATTACAACTTGACTTTACTCTCCCTATCAATTAAGGTTTAAATACGAAAAAGTACAACTCCTCAGGGTTATGTGCTTACAATTTGAGAGAGAAGAGGCTTGTGGCAACATTTTAAAGTGTGTTAGGTGCTTGAAGAATCAGAACTGTGGTACTGAGATATGCTGAGACATCTTTTTCCTGGTGTAAAAAAGGAAATCAGTCCTTCTGACACACTGATGAAAAGTGAAAACCGCTGTGAAAGCACTGACTTTGGAGTTAAACTACTCCAAAAGTAGAAAAATATATCACAACAGGCAGTAAAACTTGAAGTCTTGTGAAGGCTTTTTAAAGTTTGAACTGGGTCTGTAGGCAAAAGTATGTTCAAGCTGTAGCGTTTTAAATGTATTAATGTTCCAACAATGTTCCAAGTAGGGTTTTTTTCCTCCTATTGAAAAGCTTTATAAACTCAAACATTCATATGAAATCAGTGGCAGATGGGAGAGGAAGCAAAAGTAAGAGAGCAAAAAATGTGCTCAACAAGATGAACAGCCTGACATTTCAATGTTTCTGTAGCTGAAAGGATGAAGGCGTTGAGAGCGAAATGAAAATAGAAAAAATGCACAGAAGTGGAAGTCAGAACAACAACAGTCATAATGACGGTAATAACGATGATCGTAACAATAGTGATGATAAAGAATGACTAGAACCGAGCGTGATTGCTGCAGTGTAGCTTTGACAGCTCTGTGGAGGGATCAATAACCACACTGGTTTATGGCAGGGGTCAAAGTACTCTATTACTTGAGTCAGAGTGCAGATCATCATGGTCAAACATTTCTCCAATACAAGTGAAAGTCGTTCAGCTGGTTTTTTAACTTGGGTTAAAGTACTAAAGTACTTGCTTTTAAAAATACTGAAGGATGCAAAAGGACATTTTTTATGTCAACACATCGTTGTATTGTCACACATTTTCAGAACCTAATGTCTCTGACACAACCTACTGACTGACTGACTGACTGACTGACTGACTGACTGACTGACTGACTGACTGAATGACTGGCTGTAGAACCTGTAGAATAAAAAGGCTGTAGAAGAGACTGTAGTAGACATGGCCATAAGTCATGTGACCAACCACAGCATAAAAACAGCAACTACTTTAGGTGTATCTGGAGTTGGACGCCTCAAGTTGGACACCGATTATTTGTAGGCAGCTGATGAAGTTTGGTCAACACAGCAAACATTTACAACAAATGAGTCTTTCTTCATTTCTAAAACTTCAAACAGACTTCAGATCAGACTCTGGCAAAGAATCTTCTGCCTCATCTTTAGCTTTTCAGGACACAGGTTCAGACTGAGCTGTTCAGACATGAGTGACAGTGGAGGAGTTGGCTGTTCTCCTGTGATGAACACATTGCATACGGTCTATTATATTTTCAAGATAAAAGAAAGTCAAAAGCAGATACATTGATACTGAACATTTAGTAACATATAGTTATGTTAGGGAAAGATCCTGCTCTGGTGTAATACAGAAAAACCAAAGTGTTTTTGTTGCGTTAACCTAACCACAGATGGAGATGTGAACCTGCTCTCTGGTGTTATCTGCATGCTTTGTATATTCACCTCCCAGAGCAGCTCCACTGCTGTTAATAAATGTAGCGCTTCATTCACTCAATAAAAATGTTGCCTCTGAGCATAAACATTATGTTTCCTGCAGATCATATTTGTTGTTGTATTAGTTGTATAGAAATGCAACTTCTATACAATCTTATTGGCTTTCTATTAATACACATGCAAGAAAACCATGCATGTATTCTTCATACATTATGTGCATTGGCCGGCTGCAGCTGTGCTGGCAGACACGACCATATGCTCTTTCGTTTAGCGCTGGTTTGCCAGACGCAGGCGGCCAAAGTAAGCAGACATGCAGTATGTTGTCCTGCTCCACTTTTCTCAGGGCTCTGGCATGCGTCTGCACACTCCCTCTCAAAACAAACAGCACCACACCAACTGAATTTGGTTAGGGCAAGGACGAGACATGGCTCATTCTCCGTAGTCTAGTCCGAGCTCGGTGTGGCAGGAAAGAGCGAGTTTGACCCTATATCCTCAATGTCATCGTCATTTAGTTTTATGTGTTTTTTTCTTTTTCTTTTCTTACATATTTGCTGTAAATTCACATTGTAAGTGAATAACTCATAAAAAAAATCTGACAAAAACTAATTACACAGTGACTATTGCAGCCAAATTTTCTTTCTGCCTATTACAACCTTACAACCTCCTAGAAAGGCCCTGTTCATTATTTTATCCAATTTCAGTAGTTTTGCACAGTGTGACTCAGCATGGTGTAATTCACACAGTGACAGACCATGTATGTGCCTCCCCGACTGACTGGGTCTCATATACCACATGTTGTGTAAATGACTTGACCTGCCTCATCAGTCGGCACTGTACCTGGAAATGCTGCCAGGTGAACCGCGGGTTCATTAATGTAACATTTTAGTTCTGGGCCCTGGTTTCCTGTTTTTGTATAGAAATAATTTATTTTAGCGCTGCAGTGATTAGTTTATTAATTAATTGGTTGAGCCTCCTTTGGAAGCAATTACCTGAAACCAACATTTCCAGTAGCTGCTGATCAGAGCTCCACAGCATGTCTACTGGGTGCAGGTCTTGGCTCTGACTGGACCATGGTCCGGTGCACTCCAGAAGGTGGATTTTCTGCGTTTGAAGTCGTACTGTAGACGATGTACTTTCGATGTTCAGGGTCACCGTCCTGCTGCTTCACCCAACCTCTTTTAAGCTTCAACTGGCAGACAGCCACTCGAACATAATCCTGTGAGATACTTTGTGGACTGTCAAGGTGCTCTGCGAAAAACTTCATGTAGTGATCATTTTTTGGAGAGCAGCAGCTTCCTCTACATGATGGACTCACTTAGACTGATGGTTTTATTTTACAAATCCCAATTTATCTTGGTTTTATGTGGTATCTTGGTAATATATCTTGGTATATGGGAACCTCACAAAACAAATTCATTGAAATTAAACTGAAATTTAATGTCTAACATTATTAAAGGAAAATAATAGGAATGCACCAGATTTCTTTAGCGGATATCTTCTGAGGACAGCACTGTCGATCCTGCCCAGCTCTGACCATCCACCCTGGGAAGCCTCCGTTCTCCTTTCCCTGCTGGGGAAGGGAAAACGGTTTAAATTTCCCTTTGTTCCAGTGCAATAAATGAGCTTAATTTGCACTAAACCTTGACTGCATTGCTCAGTGGCTCTTTATTACTGCTACCATTCCTATGATTTGACACCTTTAACGAACTGATACATCTTTTTTATTTGGTTGTTTGCTGCAACTGCTGTGATTAATGTCCGATGTCCTCTTGCATGTTGTGTCTGTGTGCCCTCTACTGTAAATCAAATTTCACCTCAAGGGGCAATAAAGATCTCTGAACTCTGACCAGAGATGTTGACCAGCTCCAATAATTCCTGTTACTCTGACCTTCTTTTTTCTGTACCTCATTGAGCATCTGCATTGTCCCTTTGGAGTCATGTCAGCTGAACACTTGTTTTCATTGACTGGGCTCTAGGTTTGATTACTCCTGACTCCCGTTAGCTTTTGTTGACGTCATTAGGCGAGGGGGTTCACATACTTCTTCCAACCTACACCGTGAATTTTTGAATGGTGTTTTCAGAATGGATAAAAACAATGTGATGATTCTTCTTGCTGTAATATTTTTATTTCAGTTTTTAACACCAGGTATAATTCAGCATGTATAGCACTTGCTGCACTGACACAAAACCAACAACACAAAAAATAAACTCAAAACAAGAATGCTCCTCCTCTTTTAACAAATGGTAATCTATAGAAAATGGAGTAAATTAAATGCATTACATCTAAAGTCTTTAGAAGAAATAAAAAAAATGATAATAATATGAATCATTTTTACCAGCTCTGAAACTGCAATGAAATGTCTTCATATGTTCTCAAATATATGCTGTTTAGCCTTTAATATGTAAGTTATCCTTATTTCTAAAGGAAGGCTTGATAACATATGTCTTAACCATTGAGTAGTACTTGGTCTAGTGTTTAACCATAATACTGTGTTAGTTTAAGACATTACAGACTTAGTATGAGCATAATATGATGATTTGTGCTGTCTTTGCTGAAATGGACAGGGTTCGTTCTTAATTTTAACATGGATGAAGACTTGGACTCTGACAATCATCCAGCTCAGTAATATTAGACCACGGATGTAGCAGGTTGTAATTAGCGTAGCATTAAGCAGCAGGTGAATGAACACAAGTAGTTTGTGTTTTGAATGATTTCATTTACTGACTTTTGTCAAGCAAATGAAGCCACATTGGAAACATCCATTCAGAGGTCGAGCTGAGCTAACAGGCAAGGCTATGAAAACGTAGCTAAGCTAACAGGCTAGGCTATGAAAACTTAGCTAAGTTAGCTTTCATTTCCAGCAGCACAAGCTTTCCAAGTGTAACAGACTGACTCTGTCATGTTTCTGTGTAAATGCATCACAGATAAAGAAAGTGTCAGAAGAGTGAATGATGAATGAAAGGATGTTTTCTGTCTTTTCATCTTTACTAATCAACCATTTAATTCACTGAGCAGCTCAGAGGCTAGCAGCAGCTACAGGTATATGATTGTGATTGACGCTTGGAAATCAATCAATACACCTCAAATATCAATATCACAAATTTGACCATTTCATTAGTTTTTTATTAGCTCTGTACAGGACATACGCTTTAGTTAATGATGATTGGATCTTCAAGGTCTTATATTTCAACCTGATTATTTGAACTGTAGATGTTTTATTTCCCTTCTTGGAGAAAATAAGTGGTGAAGCATTGTTCCAGTGCGCTCCGGCGCGCTCTGGCAGCACCTGTGTTTACCACTGTGCGTTTCTAGTGGAGCCTCAAGCAGAGATGTGGCAAACAGGCTTTCATGTGGAACATACCAACTGTTCTCAAAGCAACCAAACCAATAGAAAAACTCATTTTTGATCTCTTATTAAAAGAGATGGGACCATGAGCAACAGTATCATGTGTGTGTGTTGAGTACAGTATTCAGAACATGTTTAGCCTAGCTTAGCATAAACACTGAAAAAAGGGAAACCTGGCTCTGTTAAAAACACACCCACCAACACCTCCTTGTTTGATTATGTTCACACGTAGAAATGTATTTTTAAACAGGTCAGTCAGTGATCTGTGAGAGAGCACCTTCCTCTTCCCTCTGCGCGAGGATATGATTGTGTTGTAATATTCCTGCTGAGTTATCCGCCACACTGCTGCTTTTCATTGCATCTAAACTACTGTCCTGTGTGTTAAATGCAAGGCCCTGATTGCAATGGCTGCCTCCCGCTGTTTATTGGCACGCGTAACGGTTAGCGGTCCACACACATGCTCCTATCTCTCTCCCTTACACTCACACACACACAAACACATATTGCTAAAATTGTGCGAACGCAGACAGCAGCAGTGCATTAGCAGAGGCAGTCAATTAGCACATAAATGTGTATGTGTGTGAGTTTATTGTGAGGTGGCTATGTACAGGCTCAGTATACGTTTCTGGCAGATTGGGAGATGATGGTGTTCCCTGTGTCTGTTCTTAATTAGTATGACAGGGGAGTATGACAGATGGAGTCTCCCCCAATATTTGTAACGATCACTGTCATTACAAATGTCATCAAACACCTCCATACGTACAAGGAAGCTCATTTTCTCTCCTCAATATGCAGTGTTAAACAGACACACTGGTCATTTCACACCTCCTGCTTCATGAGTGGTGTACATGTCAACCAGCAGCCGGGAACAAAGCAGCTGTGCCTGCAGCTCGTCACTGGCATCACTTCTACCTTATTGAATGCTATCATTCAGCTATGCTACAATGGCATAGCAAATCCACGGATTGCATCGTTTACACCAGCTGATTGCGATAAAGCTGGCCCCATGGAGACCAGAACCATGAACAGGAGGAGGACATACAGAGGAAGCAGGGGAGGAGTGAAGCGACAAGGGGAGGGTGTTCGGTCCAGACAACAGAGACTGATCATTTATCATTAAGGGTATTGAGATCACTGGACGATTAGATGCACAGGTTAGCGGCCCTAGAGAGGAATCGGAGAGACTGAATGTAGTGTTGTGTGTTTGTGGCTACAGGAAGAAAGAAAAAATGGCTTTAAGACGGTCCAATAACAAACAATAAGACCATACATTTCGAGGGACTTCTCTCGCATCCCACGGTTGTTGTTTTCATCCCATTCCACTGTGATTTTCCATTTTGAAAATGATGTTCTGGAGGGAGAAAAGTTTTGCTTTAGTCTGGACGGAGAGTGACCTCAGTGTCACAGGGAGACACGAAGATGGACACGCACGCCCATGCAATTTAATGTAACATGCTGGACAGCAAGTTTGGAGTGTGTACAGTAGCTGTCATACACACTGATACACATGTCACACACTCACTCACACACAGACACACAGGTGATCCCCATCACATGACAGTTGGCTGGAGTGAGAAGCTGAACCAGAGGTCAAGTTAGAGAAGACACAGCAGCCTGTGTGGAGTTTCATCCGTCCCTCTGTGTCACTGACAGTGGATTCTATATTAGTCACATGCAGGAACAGAACTGACCAATCAGAGTGAAGAAAGTAAATACACTAAAACACTACAGTGGAACGCATGCACTGGGCCAGAACAAAGAAGTATTATTCATTCGGTTAATAAGTTATTTAAGTTTTACAGAGGCAGACATCATTGAGTCATGTTGTGATGACAAAATTCAAATCAAGAATTCTTTATTAGAAATGACAGAGCAAGGCTGCAATGTTCTTCAACACAAATATACTTTTCAATTTTATTATTACAAGAAAAAAAAGAAGAAAAAATATCGCAATATAAGGAGAGAATGTCTCTCTAATAAAATGAAATGTCTGTTTGTATTTTGATTGTTATATTGTATTGTGATTAGAATAAGAACACAGTAGGGTTTTGTTTACTGTGTGAATCCACAGTTTGTCCATCAGATCCTGTTCCCTCATTATGGAGGCAGGTTGTGGTAAAAACATACTGTGCATCTTATTGACAACAAAATGATCTCATTAAGAAAATGATTTTGATGCCTTATCCTGTAGCATTCCCACTGAGAGTCATCACCAGTTGTCTAGAGCAAATTGAACTTCTTTCCAAACTGCCACCATCCTGCAAAGATCTGTGCTGGAAACTTTCATATATCCTCTTATGACTGAATCCTTTAATTGTGCCTATACTAAACGAAGGGATAAAGACACTTCACAACATAGTGACGTGAAATGATTTTGTCAGAAGCACTGTAAGTCTTTTTCTGGGTCTCTTTTTCCTGGGCTCAACCTCTTAGTTGTAATGAAAGGAAATATTAGTGAACAATGACATTTTAGACAACAGAGATCTTCCAACCTTCCTCAGTGACCTCAGTGACCTCAAATCCCAGCTGTCAGGTTCAGCATCAGGTGGAAAGCTTGAAGCCAGTGGAGGCTGTCACAGCTTCACATTCATGCCCTTGATGTCACAGCCATATTATGCTATCACATATGGCCGCAACATTCAGGTGTCTACATATTTTTGGCCATGCAGTGATTGACCACAGGTAGCGTTCTGGCTTGATGCTGGAGTCTGATTTGTGGTATGATCAAAATAATACAAACAGCTGCATCAACATTGACTGAAAGTTAACTCACTTTATATAATTACACAAGGTTTGAGGAAGCATTCAGTGTTTGGCCTCATCAAGGTAAAAGTCATGAGCTCTTGAGCAAAAAACTGAAATAAGTAAATAAATAGAAAAAAGACATACATTACTTTGTGCAAGTGCTTTGAAGGGGCAGAAGAATTAACAAGACTTTTACTTTGAATGTGTAAAGTGGTAAATGCTTCTACATTCAGTGATGTGTTAAAGAGGCTATTTGTACGTTTTCCTTGAAAACTTTCACTGAGCATGGTTTCTTGACAGGAGCAGGTGGTGATGATTATTGCTTGACAAGAGCTTCAGCCATTCAGCCAGTGTTTATAAGACAAGAGGTTATAATATGGCAGCGCTATGTCTCCAAGGGGAGACTGGAGGCTGCAGTGAGTCGCTATCAGAAAGTGCTAGCTGGTTAGCATGCTAACTTCAGTAAGAAGAAAAGACGTGATAGAGACAAAAGTTAACATTAGTGTTGTTTTAGTAGTGAAGTTTGATGCTGAACCTACAACATTTCCTCTACACTGGTAAGTAAACAGCTATTAATGCTAACATTAGCTTTGTAGCATCTTTTGGGGCGTTTTATGCCCTTATTTGATAGGGAAAGTGAAGTGAAACAGGAAGTACAGGAAAGAGAGTTGGGGGAGAGACATTAGTAAAGGATCCGGCTGGTCGGGAGTTGAACCAGTGACCTGCTGCTCAGGGCTCATTATACCCATATGGTATGCGCCCTAATCACATGGCCATTGGGTTGATTGTCAAATTGACTTAAACGACTCACACACATCTTTGAACGAAGACAGAGGCAACCCACCATCTGTGATCATGTTTCTTTAGACCATGTGATAACAAGGTGATCTACATCCACTGATCAAGACCATTAAATGTGGTTAAATTAACATGATTCTGTTAAACTAATAATGAACTCAGGCTGCAGTGATGCATACTTGCATTGACCTGAGATGAGTAGAGCAGTTCTCCAGACAACATCAGAACTGTATGACAATTCTGTGGGTGGATTATACAATCTTTCAATGCTAATTTGTGTCAGAGACAAACCTATAGAAGCTCAAACAGGTTGTTATTATCATCATCCATACTAGTCATGAATTTGACATCATTACTAATGTGCACATTTAATCATATAATTAGATAATTGAAGATGTTTCAGGGGCTTATTAATATTCCAGAGAATCACATGTTGGCATCTGCGTCGTCTTTTTTTAAATGGGAAAGTTGACAAACAACAAGTTGCTTGTTTTTTCCACATAAACAAAAGGACATGAAAACACGACAATCCTCGCATTCACATTTCTTATTTTATCAGCCTGCTGGAGTACATGAGTCCTATTATTATTACCATGGCACACTGTGGCAGTCGGAGACACAAGCCTATAATGTAGATATAATGTAAACAAGCCAAACATAATGTCAAAATAATAAAGAAGTGCCTTATCTGTCTCATCCCTCTTCAAGGCAGCGCTTGCACTCTCTGCTGTATGAATTTGTCTGACACGCTGCGCCCTGAGAAAATCGCATTGCATGATAATAACGCCAAATTCAAAAGATTCTCTCTACCTGATTAGTTCAAAGCTGCATCACATATTTCAGCAGGTGATGGGTTTTTCTACTTCCTCTCCGTCTGTGGAGTGGGGCGACGGGGCTCAGATGAATAAGACAGTGAATCAGACACTTTTTTGTCTTTTGTTGAAATGAAAGGTTCACAGAACAAGGGTTCTCTACTTTATTATTTCCACAATGGAGAGACAGAGTGTCTTCATGTAGTGGTGGAACAATGGAGGCTTTTCATGTGATGTGTGGCGGAGGCGCAGCGTTTCAAGCTTCCCCATGTAATGAGGCTGCATTTACCTTGCAAATAGGTTATGGTGGCTTTCTTTCCCTTTAGGTCCTCTGCTTACAATCCACTAACACTTCCAAAGACTTTCTGTGTGTGTGTCTATGTGTGTGTGTGTGTGTGTGTGTGTGTGTGTGTGTGTGTGTTGTGTGCAGAGCCTCTTTCTAGTTGCCAGAACACTTGGCCTCATTCTCAAAGCAGCCACCATATGTTGATTGGTCTTCAGGAAGCAAAGAGAGAAAGATATCAGGTCGGAGGGAAGAAAATAAAACAGAAAAAAGAAACAGCACTCAGTGGAAATCAGGTAATTGCTCGTCTGTTTGTGCATTAATTTTTTCCTTTCAATGACAGTAACTTGACACAGCTGAAACCCACACAAGTCATTTCATCAGTGCAGTGCAGAAATAAACTCAGTGTCTGACGGAGAACAAGATGCCCTCAGCTTTGCTTCACACACAGATAAAGTAAACCGGAGGGGGTAGTTAGAGTGGGTCATATATGTAAAGCATATGCACAGCACAGTATGGATATGAAGTAATGAGGCGTATATGTGGCTCTCTGAGTGCACCTCTTGAGTTCTCAACCCATACATTTTACTCTAGTGTTTTTTGATATTTAGAAATGTAGGTCCTTATTATTTCAGAACTGATCATGCATCTTTTGCACATTGCTTCATTACACGCTTTGGACATACAAGTGTATTCTTAAGGATCCCATATAGTCTAAAGGTAGATGTCCATGTGTTGTTTGATTATAAAGCAGGTCGAGGTTCTGTATTAATACTGTGAAAGTATCAAAGCCTCAGTCCACAGAGAAATGCACACAGCCTGTTTTCAGAAACTGAGCCTTAAAACCAGCCGTCAGGAGTTCTGTAAATTTGTGATGTCACAACAAAGCAGTCACTGCTCTCAGCCACACCCCAAGCCCCACCCACCTGGACCCACCATCCAACCGTGCAGGATTTGGTTTCTCTGAGTTTTTACCAGAAATCTGCTATATTTTTATAAGATCACTCAAAAAACAGTCAGTCAATCAGAAGAGAGGAGGCTCTGAGCCTCTCTCCTGATTGGCTGACCTGTTGAGATGCTTTTTGGTACTTAAAACAACAAATATGTCACTGCAAATGAAACACCAGAAAAGTGTACAAACCTTTGACACACATCTGGAACATGATGGCAAATACGAGCCTTAAAGAATAACTTAAAGTGATAATTTAGCGGTGTCTGACTCTAACAGCTGATCTGCGGAGTAATGCAGTGTGTGCCATAGTTGTGCTTGTGTGTAGGAATATGGTAGTTCAACGGTTCACAAACTGTAGTTCCAAAGGAAAGGGCTGTTTGACGGCAAGATAAAGTGGTGAAAATATTCAAAATAAAGTGTACGTTTGAACTGATATTGACTTTCTTCTGTGGGTATTCTTTTTTAACTGGCTAAAACATTTTTGCTGATGGCCCTGTCCACAGCAGCGCATCACTTACCTTCTTTGCCAATGCTCCTGCGGCTTCTCTAAACTGGGAGCGATCCGACCCGAATCTACTGCAGGTAATACACTGACTATAGAGCAGTTTGAGATGACTCTATAACACTTTCAGCTTCATGCAAATAAATAAATCTTGATCACAAGCCTTCTGAGTTCTTTCTTGCGAGGCCTGGTTCGCATCAGCAGATGTTTCTTCTGAATAACAAACTCAAAGTATTTGAGTTTTAAAAGTCAAAGTGTCCCTAACCCACACCTCCATTCTGCTTTCACAGACTGGACTCCAGGATTGACTCCTGACTCCAGTTAGCTTCTGTAGCAGAGGAGTTCACATACATTTTTCCCACCTACACTGTGAATATGTTAATGATGTTTTCACTATGGACAACGATAATAATTAATAAAGATAAGTGTGTAATAAATTAAAATAGATTGTATTTGTTCATTATTGTGACTTAGATGAAACACACATTTATACATCAATGAATATAAATGTAAAGGGTTCACTTACTTTTGAATTGAATAAACTCATCCACCTCTCAATAACACATCCTCATGTCCTCCTTTCAAGTATGTTTCCAATCAGGGATCATGCATCCGCATTTGAAGACACTGATATGAGTCTGACTAAAAAAGAAAAACAACGAAACAAAAAACCTCCCTGTAGTGCATTACCTGTTTATGAAAGAGCTTTCTGTTCAGATGTGTGCTCTTCCCTCCCTCTCAAACAGAGGCATTATCTTGCAATAGCAGCAGGAACAATAGATGCAGCATTGATGCATTTATTGGTGGCCTCAGCAAACAAGCTAGCACAGCACACCGATATAAGTTACAGACCGAGCTCTGTGTGTGTCTCAGTCCTGGATTCTCGATACAGCTCAGCAAAAATAATTCACTAACACTGATAGAAGAATCCCCAACTGCGACGGCATTCGTAATAAGAGGAATGGATGCGCAGGGCCTGTCCCTTCCATGCTGGGCTCCAGTATATAAATGACTGGCTCCTCTCATTCTGTAATGGGAGATTCAGAGCCTGAAAGCTGATGGTGGACCTGGTCATTTGTCACGCCCGCTCTCCTCCAACTCTGTGACATGATTGATGCTGGGACCTCCCTCCGCTCTGATCCACAGCCCTGCCAGCTCTGGATTAAAAATCCATCCTTGCTGACGTTTACATATTAAAGTTGGTAGTTAGGGCAGTTTTCCATGTGGAAACAAAAGGGGCCTGTGCCAACTGTTATCGATCACACTGACAATACGTTTGTACTGAGCCTAAATGAGGACAAGAAGAGAATGTGTTGTATATGCTGATGATACTAGACAGTATACTTGGCCTGGATTCCTCCTGCTGTACTTCTCGTACTTATTACGTATTAGGTTTCAAATGTATGACAGCTCACATTCTCTGAGTTGTGAATGAATTGTGTTTGTAGCACCCAGAAGTGAAAAGTTGCACCCAGAACTCAAATACTTACTCATCAGAAAACCTACATTTAATACAAGAAAAAGTTGTTGTTTAGCAGTTTGTGTGATACCAAAATAAACCCTTGGAACCCGGCTGAACACATTTTCTTCAAAATATCGAACACGCAAATGTCACGCACATATTGCTGGAACAGACCTCACATTTTCCACCGATACCCTTCCCTCCACATTAGAAAATATGGATCATCTTAAAGGTCCAATATAGTATAAAGGTAGACGTTCATGTGTTGTTAGATTATAAAGCAGGTCTAGGTTCTATATTAATACTGTGAAAGTATCAAAGCCTCAGTCCAAAGAGAAATGCACACAGCCTGTATTCAGAAACTGAGCTTTACACCGGGAACACGGTGGATGTGTCTCTACCATGTTGCTGCTGCTGCAGCTCTATCTCTCTACATAGAGTTTACAGGTTACTGGAATGTTGGATTTGTCGTCATTATAAACTAATTTCTGATTTATTTTTGACAAAAAAACATCAATGAAATATCACAGTCTCCACATGCAGTTGCTGAAATGATTAAAAAAATATTTTTAAATTTTTTGATGTCTGTATCATATTCAGATTCATCCTTTATGTGATGTTGCTGGTATGAAGTCAATATGACATCACCAGGCCTTTTACTTGCTGAGAGATGCGCGGCGTGCATGAAAAATAGGTGAGAGGCCAAATCTCTAGCTCACCCCACGCAGCCAGTGTGTCTGCTCTAAATTGTTAACATGTGCGATGAAATAAAATGTGTTCCACAGCCGCCACGCTCATGCCACACACCCAGTTTGTTCCTGGCGTTAAAACAAACCATCAGGACTTCTGGAACTTTGTGATGTCACAACAAAGCAGTCACCCCCCCTCCAACCAAGCCCCGCCCATCCGGACCCAGTGTATATTTTATCACTCAGAAAACAGTCAGCCTATACAGTACAGAGGCTCAGAGCCTGTCTTAGAAACTGCCAGTAGCTAATGTAATATGATTTGTGATAGTGCTGAGTCATCAAAATGTGAACAGTATTGGCTGAAAATAACCAGGCTCATGTAATCCTCAGTTAAATGACCCCATGGTTACACGTACCACAAATCATTCAGTTCCTTTAGATCCCAGCTGGTCTCTGCAAAGACCGGCTGCTGCGGCCTGAAGATAGTTTCACACTATAGATTTTTTTTTTCAATCAATATTTTTTTTCAAAATTACTAAGGCTCAGACTGTCCCATCAACGATGTTCTTACATGGAACACTGACACTGTCCTCAATCCATCCATGTCCATCCATATACAAATACAGTATGTGGGAGGTGTTGAAAACCTACAGGCAAACAAAAACTACAAAAAAAATAAACAAATACTATTGGAAATTTAAAGGAAAGAAAAGGTAAGGCTGTGACAATTCAGCTGTTGTGTTTTTTTAAATGTTTTTTAAAAATCAACTAGAGTTACGCCCAACCGGTCAAGTTGCAGGATATTGCAGGAAACTGCAGAACATTATGTCTCAGTGAAGTTGATCTTTTGCCTTTTTGATATGAAATGTCATTGCTGCATTTTATCCTTATAGACATTTGAGTTGAATTGTGTCATAATTACAGTATGAATTTGTGAGTTATATGGGCAAAAACATGTTTTCTGAGGTCACAGTGACCTTTGACCTTTGACCACCAAAATCTAATCAGTTCATCCTTGAGTCCAAGTGAATATTTGTGCCAGATATTATGAAATTCACTATGAATGTTCCTGATATGTTGCATTTACAAGAACGTGACCTTGAACTTTGACCGTTGACCACCAAATTCTTATTTGTTCATCTTTGAGTCCAAGTGAACGTTTTTGACAAATCTAATCAAATTTTCTCAAGGTATATAATTCACGGGGCCAAAATTGTGTTTTGTGATGTCACTGTGACCTTGACCTTTGATGACCAAAATCTAATCAGATCACCCTTACATCCAAATGAATGAATGAGTCAAATTTGAAGAAATTCCCTCACAGTGTTACTAAGATATTGTGTTAATGTGAATGGGACGGAATACCCGAAAACATTAATGCCTCCCGCCCTGGCTGTCGCCGGCGCTAGGACATAAAAAAGCACCCTCAGGACTCCTGTTTCCTACAGGGATGAATAACACCATGACATACTTGGCTAATACATGTAATAACAATCGCATAACCCTGTAAACAAAGGAAACTGAAAACAGGGGTTTTGTTAAAGGACCAGTGTGTAGGATTTAGTGGTGAAGACCACCGTGATGCTGCAGATTGCAACCAACTGAATCCCCATCAGCCCTCTCTTTCCAAGCATGCAGGAGAACCTACAGTGGCCTTCAGGGTTTGGGTTGTCCATTCTGGGCTACTGTAGAAACATGAGGGTGCAACACTGTGGGCTCTGTAGAGGATGACCCACTCCCTATGTATATATGAAGGGTTAGCTTAGCTAACAAAAACACAAATATTGAAAACATGATTATGAATATTATATTCCATTTATGCCAACAGCTCCTACACACTGGTCCTTTCTTTTTTAAAGTATATTTTTTGGGGCTTTTGTGCCTTTATTGGGCAGGATAGTGGAGAGAGACAGGAAATGGGGAGGCAGAGAGAGGGGGAATGACATGCAGTAAAGGCCGTCCGATGCGGGACTCGAACCGGGGCCAACTGCAGCGAGGACTGTAGCCTCTACACATGGGGCACCTGCTTAGACCACTACGACACACGACGCCCCAAACTGGTCCTTTCAATGTGAGAAATGTGTTTTATAAGCAGAAAATAGAAGTATTGAGAAGAGAACTGTGGACAAGACTTGCGTACTTGGCTTGATTTTCAAAGCAAGACAGTGTATTTTGATTGGCCATGAGGAATGAAGCAGGGAGAGAGAAAGGCACTGCCTATGAAAAATTAAATCTTTGTCGGCTGAGAAAGTTATGGATGGGGTCATAATAGTTGGAATTGATTTCAGTTGATGGTCTTTTAAACCGCGAGAGCTGAAAGATGTGAATTGTCTAAAAGCGCCTGGAGGTTGATGGGCTCGGAGATGTTGTGATTGTGAGGATATCACACTTATCACATCTGAGGAGTTGGAAAGCAACTCAAAGGTTATTTCTGCTTTTTCAGCCAAACAGTGGCTTTCTTTCAAAGGCGCCTGAATGCTTTAAAGAAAGCTTCTGTGATTGGAAAGCAGTTTCTCTTTCTTCACAGGAAATCACAAAGAGCAGGGAGAGAGGAGACGCAGGCCTCTGTGTGGCTGGTATTCAACAGAACTTGTGTGCAGCAATTAGATATTCACTGTATCTGACTGTGTGTATCAGACTAAAAGAAGTGATTTCACCAGCAGTGCAGTATAAAACAATTTAAAGATGAAGCACCATAAATATACTGATGGGTTTATTACAGGGTTTTGTCCAGCAAATTTTTACTGCACTTCCATAAAGTTAGGGTCAGCCTCGGCGTGCAGATTACACTGTGGCGTTTGGAGGGGTCACACTAACAGCAACATCGCTGATAGGCCCATACAGTATAGCTAAAACTTAGCATAGCATTAAAGCTCACATATTTTACACATTTCTGTCTCAGTGTAGTTCTTACACTTCCTCTGTCATGGGGCTTTAAGACAGAAAACCATTTGTGCTGCGCTCACAGTTCAGATCAGCACACTGTTCTGGGAGTCGCGGAGGATAGATAGGCGGTGTTTTCCAAACTTCCAGCAGGACACGTCACTACGCAGCGGGAAGCTCAGAGTTTATTGTCGTTAGAAACAAAGATGTATCTTTTCTGTGCTAAGGCTACATCCACGCTACTGCGTTTTCATTTTAAAATGAATCTTATTGGCTTCATTTACTACTTGCGTCCACTCCAGAGTTTTCAAACGCCTAAAACGGAGGCTTATGAAAACGCTGCTGTTGTGTTGTAGTCTGGATGGGCAAAAACTGAGATCTTTGGAAACTGTAACATAGACCCCCATGGTTGCTCCCAGATTGGGTCTTATCAGCCTTCACCAGTGGTGAATACAACACGAATAACGAATTACAACCCTTACTGACCTTGTTGTCTTTGCTAACAGACGCTGTTCAGTTAAATTCTGCCATTTCACGCTACAACTGTCTTTGTTGCTACTCATTCGTAGTATTTTGGGCAACTAACCCCCTTGTTTACACTGGCTTGCACATGCTCAGTGTATGTGAATGGTCAGGTATGTATGCGTTTTCAGGTGTGTTATTCTGGTCGGAGATTGTTTCTGATATGGAGCTAAAACATCTGTCTTTTCATTTCAAAAGACCGTTTTGAAATGAAAACATAGCAGTCTCTAATAAAAGTCTGTAATATTACTTTCCTTGGGATGACTGTGCAATGATACATTGGCTTCCTGACATTCAACAATTCTGAAGTGTTACCTCGACATTTCTTTTCACCTCTATAACCACATTACAAACATTACAACATTACAAAGAAAAATTACTATGGGAGGTTGTTTCCTGCATTCACTATCTTCTAAAACTTTTTGTAGCTGACATGCACTTAATGAAAAACCTGCACCACCTGATGTGTGTCATCAGAAAGAGCACTGAAGTCGTCACTGCATGCTGATGGACGGAGCTCAGCTTTAAACTCTCAGCTTAAATCCAGACCAGGTAATGATAGGAGAGAGGCTAATGAACTGAATGTGCACACCAGTGGAATCACTGATCTGAGGCCACGACACATAAAAAGCATCCTGCATATCCAAATCAATCATGTTACAGGTATTATTAACAGAAGATAAAGACAGATGTGATGACCAGGGCAGAGTTTCACATACATGTTTCAAGTTCCTCCAGACATGTCTTAAACTCTCTAAAAGTACTCTACTGTGATTAATATTTTGTTTCACATGGTTTTACCCACATGAAAGTGAAATGAGGAAAACTGCGTCTGAAGCTCATCTACTCTTACTTCCTGATTGAGAAATCTGTATCACGCCTTGAGCCCCGCCCACCACCTGCTCGCTCCAGGTGGACAGGTGAAAGAGCAGAGAGCATCAAGATGGTTAGAGGAGGAAACATCAGAGAGACTCAGGCACATGTTTGAACCTCAGTCAGACCCAGACTCAGATGAGGAGTCTGAGACCAGAACCAGAGACTAGCAGACGGATCAGAACGGTTAGCGTAGTTAGCATCTTTTATTGGTTTATGTTGTTTGTTAACTTTTAACTGGCAGTGGCTGACACAGTGTTAGTGGTTGTGCTAACGCTAACTCTCTCTCTCTCTGTACTGACAAGGTTTCAGGTTTATTTAGCCCCGCCCCCCCGTCCCCACAAGTTAACAGGATTGGTTCCTTAGGTTTGTGACGTATGAAACCCTGGCTGTCTGAATCTGTTTTTGTCATTGGTTCACTGCAGTTCAAGGTGGAAACACTCAGTCAGTGTGTTGACTGATTAGGTTAAACACTTGATTTTCATCAGAGGGGGTCTTTAACATACTGATGACAGGATATATTTTATATATATGTCTTATATCATTCATGGTCACATTTAAAACGCTAACAATTATTTAGCAGTTGTTTGGCTCAGCTGTTATTAGAACCCTGGTCAGCCGCCACTAACACTTGATGCTACTTTTTCCTAAATCTTTTCATAAAACCTTTGTTGCTTGGTAAACGCTCATATCTGTAACAGTCTGTAACTGAGACAACCCTGGTGACATCACCTTACACAGACTTAGCAAGGCTTTTCCTGTTGTACTGTTACCTTCCCAGAAAGAGTCTAGGGGTGTGCTCTTTATGAATGTGAACATGTACCACTGGTAAAATAAGGTTTTAAGTGTAAAATTGGTGGAGTGAAAAAAAATGTATAAAGAAGAAAAGTAAAAATGTTTTTGTTCTCAGAGCCAGAACATGAAACATTGGTTATACTGTAGATACTTGTTCTACTGGGATGAACAACTGGTACTGGAATTAAGTGTAGATGCTATGATTTCCCATGACGCACCTCTCTAAGAATGGATCCCTCTCTGACTGAATTTTAAAAGTTTTCATGTAGAGCATTGTTTGATTTATTGGTTTGGTCCCCTCCTGGTACGTATATATGTAGTGCCAGATATTTTCCATTCTGTCATCTACAACTGATAACAGTTTGAAAACTTGCAACATTTTCCAAGCAGATTATTCCTCTTAAAGCTGTAAGGCATTATTATGTGTATAAATCAGTGAAATCCTGCTGGTTGTTAATTGACATAGACAAATTCCTTGTGGATTAAACATACTGCATGTTGTGCAGTATTGCACATGCAGCAATGATGTTGCAAGTCGTCTGTTGGGAGTGATGCACCTCCCCATGGAGAACATGGAGTCTTCTCTTCCACTGTTCATTTCCTCTCTCAACTACTAATAACTCATAGCCCTTGTACAGGTGAAAGAAAAAAAATAAAGAACTACTTTATGTCACCAAGTCTCCATAAACAAGATCCCCACAGTGTCATCTTCAGTAGTTAGGCTGTACCTGAATGAATTGTAATGTTTTACCTGTTGTTGTAAAGTTGAGCATTTGTCCAGGGGGGGGTGGAGGGGGTCATCAGTCATCGCTGTTGGGGATAATCTTGCAGTTGGCATCCGGAGGGAACAGGATCATTTTCAAACAACAGTTGTAGTCCACTCTCGTTTAGGGCCCTTGAGTCGTGTGTGGATCTGGGCCATTTGGCCACTAACTCAAGGGTCATGCAGTTTGCATCTATAACCACTTGAGTGTGAATTCTCTGATACATTTTCCATTCACACAAGCATCCTTGTCTGTGCTTGGGGCAATGATTTTAATGTGTCTGCCATCAATGACTCCGACAACTCCAGGGAAACCTGCCATTTGCATAAATGCAGCTTGTTTTTAGTTGATTTCGCCGAGTGGTGGTGAAATGAACGAATCCGCAACATCATCGTGTGGCGCTGTGAGAGTTTGATTTATTATGGAAATCGGAAATAAATAACATAAAATTGTCATGTTGTGACCGACCCAAATCATCACTGTTGCAAAGCTGCATCTTCCCTGTAGCTGAAAAACATCTAGTGGAGTAATTGCATCAAACAAAAGGTCTGTCACAAAATGTATTCCATCTTTGTCTAGACAGTGTCTTTTAATAAGATTGGAGTCATTAAGTGTTAGCAAAACATCTCCACCTGAACACTATCTCCTCATAACCTCTAAACAGTTAGGAAACCTTGGGTAAACTGGGTCATAAGCTGAAAATTAGGATAACTCATGGTGTTGGGCATTAAAAACATACATATACTTAAAAACCATAAGCTTTAAATGTGTAGGAAGACAAGAGAAAAGCATCAGGATCCACATTGCGGGCCTGAGAATTGAAGAGTGGTGTCTGTCTCCACCAGAAAGCAGTTCTACTCGACTCAAATCTAAGTTTAGATCACCGCATCGCAAAAGTTGTCCAGTCCTTCATCTTCCTCCGACTACAAACAATTTTCAGAATCAAACAAACACTTTCCCACCCTGATATGGAAAAAGTCATTCATGCATTCATCTTTTCAAGACTTAACTACTATAATTCCCTCCTCTGTGGCATAAACAAAATTTAATTCTCCTGCCTACAACTAGTTCAGTATACAGCAGCTCAGCTTCTTACTGGACATCATATCCCCCCGATCCTGGCTTCCCTTAATTGGCTCCCTGTCTTGTTTTTTTTAGAATTGATTGAACTTTTAAAGGGGCCTAGCCTCATGCTACATGACAGAAATGCTAACTCCATATAAGCCAGCTCGCAGGCTTAGATCCTCGGGTCAGACCCTTCTGGCTGTTCCAAAGTTGAAGTTTAACTCTAAAGGTGACCCCTGGACTTTGGAACGACCTGCCAGACGAAATGAGGCAGAATCAGTGACTTATTCTCACTCATTTTTAGAGACATGCTTTTTTGTGGTGTCACTTTTTGTTGTCTTTTTTATCTCCCTTTGTGTTTTTTATTGCTTTTTCACCAGTTCTTGTTTTGTTTGTTTTGTTTGTCTGTTCTATCCAACTTTACCTAATTTCTGTCTTTGCTTTTGTTTGGCCTTACAGTCTGGCTTTCAGTTGTCTGTTCTGTTTTTAAGAAGTGCTTTAAGAATAAAGTTATTATTATTATTTTTATTATAATAAGCTGCACCTGGGACTGAAGGAACCCAATCTGGCTTTAAAGGAAAGTAGGTCTTTAAGGTTATATGGCTCTGAATGCTGGAGAATGACAGAAAGCTATTTCCATAGGGTTAGGGTTATCTCCATCTCCATGTCAACCTTCCACACAGAAAGCCTACAGAAAATACTGCACATCTTCTCACCCAATACCATCTCCAACCAACATCTACTCGCCCGGTGAGGGTGAGACAACATGTCCACCATCATCATGAGAAGGCGATGGAGATAGATCGGGAATGTCATCCAAAGAGAGCAGGACAACTGCCCAAACTGCCTTTAACTGGGCACCGGCCAGACAAAAAAGAAGCAGACCAAAGAAGACCTGGCGTCGGAAAGTGGAGGGAGAGCTGAAGACCCCACCCCACACCTTGGGCACTATAAAAGTAAGTAAGTAAGTGGTCTTTAAGGTGGACCAACCAGATTAAAAATTGGACTTTAAAAGACCATTCCACTAGTTAGATATTTTACCCTTATTTACTGAGAACATATTTCCAGATTTCCATACCGAATATATGTAATCCATCATAAACCCCATTTTCACTTGGCATTAAAATTTGTTTTGGGTGATCAGGACGGGTGTAAATGCACCCATTGAGGATGGCTTGTGATCAAACCACCCGTGGAGGTGGTCAGGGATAAATTGTGACCACATTGGACATAAGTATAAATACAATTGCATTGTCAATTGACATACAACAACTATATGGGCAGGAAAACGTACAAACATATGACTCTTCCAAACCAGTGAGGTAGCCGCTAGGTAGCTAGCAACCATTAGCAAAGCAAGCGAACGCAACACTGCAGCTTCACCCATCTTGAGCTGGACAAAACAATCAGATCTCAATGTGGACAATGGAGACACATATTATTACCAGGTGTAAATGTAATCTGGATATGAGAGCCATTTTAATGGCAGGTGTAAATGGAGTAACAGTGACATACAGGTGGGGCTGATATGGGGGGGTGTGCGCAACTGAAATCTGTCCGGAACCACGCTGCTTACATGTATTTTGTGGTTCATAACATCATCAGACATCATCATCAGAGACCTTTGGTGTCTCAGGATGTTGTAAGTGCTGTTCTTGGGGCCTTTCACCCTGACCGTAGCACAGATTTGGAAGGAGTTCCTTTCATTTTTGGCCTGAAAAAGGCCCTTTGAAGCCAAATCTCCAGTTACTGGTGACGTAAACTGGAAGATATCTGCTGATCCTCAACATCAACCCCACTAACAACACTTTTATGCTCACAGAACATCACGTCTTGTCCAATCAAAATCAGTGTCTGAGGAGAAGAGGGGTGACAGATGAACTGTGCAGATTGTGTTTGTACCGTGTGTAAATCAGTGGATTATTATTGGTCATCTGTGAGCTAGAATATGACATGGCTGGAACGCCCAACACATGGGACATTTGGCACTTAGTGTTCAGCAGTTGATGAAGGCAGATACTGGGCCCAGACAGCAGACTGGCAACATACTGCCAACACTTCTCTAACAGTTTTACAAAGTACAAATGACAAGACAACATCTAATACAGTACACACAGTCACAGTACAGAGACGTGGGCCTGTATTTATTAACTGTCCCAGAATCACTCCAAGGAATCCTGATTTTATTCAGTCTGTGTGTTTGTCTTTTATCTTTTATTGTAAAGCACTTTGTGATGTCTGATCTAGAAAGGTACTTTACAAATAAGCTTTAATTGGGTAGCTTTAATTAGTGCACACAGCTTGGTTATATAGGAAATCTAACAATGTAAACATATTATAGCCTGACCCTCTACAAATATAAATACATTTCAGTCAGCCAAATCATTGCCCAAATGCAAATGTAATATATGTACATATATTGAATTTCCATATATGACATACTGCATATGTACATATGAAATAAATGCATATATATAAAAATAATATATAAAACCTATTCAAAATTTGAACAATTGTCCTGTATTGTATATGTCCATTCCCATACAAATATGTATGTATGCTTATATTGTAGACATATGTTACACACACACACACACACATATATATATATATATAGTAGGGTCAAAAGTCAAGACATGTTTAGACATGTTCAAAATTAACGCTACTCAAACCGTACTATAAAGCAGCTTTTAATGCTTGATTTCAATGCTTTTATCTTTTGAGTTCTAGTTTTGGTTTTTACTTATGGTCTTATTCTCTTTTCTCTGCTTAATTGATTCCATTGTTTTAACATGTGTATTTGCAATTCTTCCTGTCACACTTGCCTTGCTAATTCACACTTTGCCTCTCTTCTCTCTGTCTTTTATTGTATACTTATATTTACAGTATTTTATTGTATACTTATATATACTTTTGTTTTTATGTTTGTAATTCTGTTTTGAAAAGTGCTTTGTATATATATATATATATATATATATATATATATATATAGTTTATATAATATATATAATATTTTAATATGTATGTTGTTTAATAAATGCATGTATAAATGCAATGCTATACCATATAATTCCACATACCATATAAAAATTCACCATTTATATATTTACATATTCTGTATGGTGGAATGGCTTATTACTAGAATATGTAGTGTTTTATTTGGCATGTACAGAGGAAGCACTTCAGGGACATAAACACCATCTCCTGCAGCTCTCCTAAATATTGGTGGAGATAGGAGTTATATTCTAAGTTAAGAAAGTTGATCAAATGCCTTTACTCCAAGGCTTAAATGTAGGAGCAAATATGCATCATTTTGACAGTTTTGGCTGGTTAGAAACTCACTTCCAACTCTGAGGGGCTTGAAAAATAAAACTCGTGCTACTTTAATGTTGTGTGTGACACATACTGGATATGAAATTCCTGCTAAGAAAATGAAAATGAACATTCAATAGATGTACTGAATTGAACAAAGGGAACTCTGTCCTTAGAACAGGGGCATGCGTTTCATTCATTCAGCTGCATAGCTGTTGCAAACCGTTGTGTCAATAAATAAGTCAATGGGAGCTAAGTGATTCAGCCCTTGTGGTAATTAAACACCACGCATGAGTCACATAGCAGAGGTGGGTCATTACCAGGCACAAGGGAACAACATGCTGAAGTTTGCATTAGTGGTAAACAGGAAGTGACTGCATGTGACAGTTTCATAATGTGGACTGAATCACGAAGAGTTGAAATTCCAACTTAATTAAAAAAAGCAGCTTCAGGAAATATTCAGACGACCTTACTTTTTTGGAACATTTTGTAATTGCAAATTTTGCCCATCAATCTACACTCAGTAACACATAATGACAAAGTAGAAACATGTTTTTCGCAAATTTTAACATCTTTGAGATGGGTTTCGAACTGGATTGGAGTCCACCTGTGTAACTGATTGGACATAGTTTAGAAACACCTGTGTGTATAAGGTCCCACAACTCACACTGCATGTCAAGACCAAAACCAAGCAATGAAGTCCAAGGAACTCGGTGTAGATGGTCCTGATAAAACATTTGTATGGGGGCCTCGATCTGGGTAAAAATCTAAAGCCATTTCTGTGGCCTCAGTAAGAGTGAAACGGAAAAGGTTTGGAACCACCAGGACTCCTCTTAGAGTTGCCTGTCCAGCCAGTAACCAGGCAAGAAGGGTCCTTGGTCAGGGAGGTGACCAAGACCCCAAACAGCTCACGCAAAGAGTTCTTCAGAAGTCCTCTGCAGAGATGGAGGACCTGCTAGAAAGATGAATGATCACTCCATCAATCAGGCCTTTATGTTAAAGTGGCTAGATATAAGTCAGTTTAAGTGAAAGGCGTGTTGTAGACTCCAGCCTACAGAGAGTTTGCCAAATACTATTTAAAGGTCCCATATATAATAAAGGTTGGTGCCCATGTGTTCTTTGATTACAAAGCAGGACGAGGTTCTATATTAACACTGTGAAAGTATCAAAGCCTCAGTCCACAGAGAAATGCACACAGCCTTTACACAGGCCTGTCACAAGCCCCAAGCCCCGCCCACCTGGACGCACCATCCACCCATGCAGGATTTGGTTGCAGTCTCCAGCTGTTTTAGGAAATTACTGACTGCATGATTTTCTTTAATGAAACTAGAAGTTTTTAAAGATTTCAGCAGACTTCAGTAGGACCAATAGACCAATAGAAAAGGGTGACAAACATATAGAGAGATGGACTAAAATATTTGGCACAACTTAACTGGTGTTTTCTTTGTTAGTTAGTTAGTTAGTTAGTTAGTTAGTTAGTTAGTTAGTTTGTTTTTACAGGGAATGTGGCTTTCTCTATTGAAAAATTTGCTGATATAAAACCCACACATCTTTACATCAGAGAAGCTGATTAGCATTATTTTTGCTAGCTACATGACTGGAACAGTTAATTGGTTATAATAATTAAAAAATTGATTGGGAATATTATCCATTTAACTTTTACACTAATTACAGACATTTGCATTAAAAGACTGACATTTTAACCTCCGCCTGTGTGTAGTAAATGTCCGTAGCTGGGTCTGACATCCCTCTACACATGAAAACATTTACACCAACACGCCATCAAACTGACAAGGTAAGTCAATCTTAGTTTGCCTGTGATCTTGGCAGATGTGCACTGTCAGGCAAATTTTTTGGGGTTCCCCCAAGGAGAAAACGGGCCCCCGATGGCCCTTCATATGACAACTGTCACCCCCTTAAACCTCCCATTAAGGCACTGTAGTGCACTGCTGATGACCCAAATCCTCCCTAAGTGGGGCCCCTGATTATATGTACTGTAGCTAGCATCTACCAATAGCCTACATGTGAGGCATTCAGGTAATATCGGTAACTTGAACCATCTAGCAATGCTCTGTATTTAAGTGTGAAATGTATTCTCTCAACAGTGAACTCAGAAATTAAAGAAATGTTTCAAAAAAATGTATTTATTTGTTGTAAAAAGATAACATTATTATTATAACGTTTTTTAATTTCATTTTCATGTAACATTTAACAATGACTCAAATATAACATTTTTTCAGTTGAATATCTCTTTCACACCCACGGAAGATATTATATAAGTGTATTTTCAAGCTAAGTATGGCGTTCCATCTTGTAAATTGACTTTGACAAGCATACTTCTCTTTTAAATTACCTACAACGCATAATGGATAAAATATGTGCATATATATATATATATATATATATATATAATATATATATATATATATATATATATATGTTTGGTTTGTCTGTTAGATCTATGCCAGAATCAGAGTCTGACTTCTCTGTGTACAGCCTGTGTTTTCCATCACTCAGTTCTCCAGTCCAACTGACTGGAAGAGCCCAGAGGACACTAAGAGACAACACCCACCGCAGCCGCAGCCTGTTCACCCTGCTGCCGCCTGGCAAGCGATACACAAGTATCCTCTGCTGCACCAACTGACTTCAGAGAAGTTTCTTTCCTCGAGCTGTGAGACGACTGTATTCATCCTCCTCACTCCACCACAAAAATAGTTCTATTTCTCGTTCTTGGTTATTTCTTTAATTTCTATTTTTTGTGAGTTGCACAAAAGGAAACACATCTGTAATTTAATTATACAACCTTGTGCATGATGATAATTAGATTGAATCTTGAATCTTGTTTGTTAAAGCTGCTCCAGGTTACTTCTTACCTGTAACACTTCCTGCAAACAGCTTTACCGCCTGCGCGCTGTTGTCTAAATCGTCGGTGGTTTTGGTGTTTAGTCACAGTGAATAACATTAGAGTGTAATACGAGCTCTGAGAGGGATTTGATTGAACTGGCATCTCAGGCTTTGAGGTTGAAAACAAGCTTTTCTCTGTTCCGTGTTTTGCCAGTGGAAAAAAAAAAAAAAAAAGCAAGCCGCTCTCACAATAGGAACCACCGGTTAGATGTTTTGGTTTGCGGAGGATGTTGTCTGGATATTAATTACATATTCCAAGTCCTTGAACCGGCTCAGTCTCCAGAGGCAGGGCCTTGTGGGAGGGCTACAGAGTCAGATTCCAGCCAAAACAGACAAATCACACAGAGCCAGGCTCTTTATATTATTCATACTTTGCCTGTTATTGTTCAGCTTCCTCTGTGGAGTTATCAACTCATTGCTGAATTGTTAGCTGACACTTTTTTGAATTATTTTTCATTCATTTGGATATTTGTGCCATAAAGAGCTTAAGTAGTCTGGAATTAGTGAGGGAGGGCTGTTTGTTAAATGATCTCCATGCCCCCAGGGGTGTAGACCTAAATCTATTTGGTCGTGGGATGGGTTTATAGCTTGTAAGCCTATTATTCCCATCTGATTCAAAAACACCACATTGTGTGTACAATGGTTAAATTGATTGCATTCACTCCTCATTCTAACACTTGCCTACATGTCCCTGCAGCGACGCACATAAATAAAAACACACACAAATTAATACGCGAAAGTCTGTGTGTGTGTGTGTGTGTGTGTGGATATTACAGTGCTTTGTATTGTATTGCTGAGTGTTCACACACACACACACACATACACAGAGCCAGTACCTGTGGCCTGCATTGACTCACATTGTCACTCAGGGAACAGAGCCGAGTCTAAGTCGCAGATGAAAGAGCTCGGTTTGCTGCACCGTGATTGGCTGTCGTGCTGGAACAATGATGGCTCTGCATTGCTCTTCTTTTTTTTTTTTTTTTTTTTTCGTTGAAATGAAATCTGAATTGGAATGAAATGAGGGGAGAAGAGAAAAATGCCAGCGTGTGAGAACACAAACGGGAGAGGCTGTTGTTGTTGTTGTTTGCTCAGTCACACTGATGGACACACTGACATCCAAACAGCTGATGAACACCAAACACCAGATCCGTGGAATTCAATAGGCAGCGACTGAGCCGACAAAGGACTGGAAATCAAGAGAAACTAAATCCTTTGAAGTTATAATTGCCGAGTATAATGGAAGAGAAAGCTCAAAAGATTGTCCGCATGGGAGGGTGGGAATAATCAATTACTGCCTCTATCATAATGTTCTATTCAGTGTTAAAGGGCTAGCCAGTGATTTAGTATAGTATAGTGCTTCCCTGCAGTTGCTGTCGCAGAAGAGGCTAATGTAAAAATGCATGGTTACAGTCGAAGCAGAGGCAGTTTTCCTTACTTTAAGTCTCTTGTGTGGGTTGAGAGCCTAAAACAATGCATTCTACATTTCCCATAATTCAACAAAGTGGTGTCTTTCATGATGCCCAATAAATGCCCACATATTTCAAACTCCACCTCCAGTATGTAACACAGGCTTTCTGTAGTCTTCAAACTAAGGCTAAGGCAGCCCTTATGTCACTATGACATCATCAAACCTATTTTCTCAGACTTGATGAACCTTATTCAGGCAGTCTTAAAGGCCCATATAGTCTAAAGGTAGATCTCCATGTGTTGTTTAATTATAGATCAGGTCTAGGTTCTATATTAATACTGTGAAAGTATCAAAGCCTCAGTCCACAGAGAAATGCACACAGCCTGTATTCAGAAACCGAGCCTTAAAACCAGCCGTCAGGACTTCTGGAACTTTGTGATGTCACAAAAAAGCACTCACCGCTCTCAAACATAGCCCAAGCCCCGCCCACCATGACACACCATCCAACCCTGCAGGATTTGGTTTCTGTGTTTACATGAAATCTGCACATAGCTCTGAGCCTCTCTTCTGATTGGCTCACCAACCTGTTGTTACCAGAGCTCCAGAGAGAAGCCTGAGAGAGGAGATGGTTTTTGGTTCTTAAAACCATGAATATATCTTCTTATGGATCAACACTTCAAAATAAAACCAAGGAGAAGTGTAAAATATGGAGTTTTAACAGGACTAGTTCAGTGTTAATCTGGTACAGTGCCTCTTTAATGTTGCCAATGAAAACTGCAGAAGTGTGTGAATATGTGAAAAAAATGTTTGTTTCCAACAAAAACAAGAAAGTAACCATTGAAATTAAAACTATAAAAACAAATGAAATGAGACTGATTTTAAGAAATTTCAAAAGATAGATGGATAAAAGACAGATAGACACACTTGTAAGTGATTTAATGCAGTTGTCTGCTCCTGATAAGTAAAACAATTTCCTCCAACGTTGCCAAATACCTCCTCCTCACAGTCTGATTTAGCTGTTTGACCTTTTGCACTAGTCAGCAGTATTCAGCGCTTCAGAAACATTATGTCTCTGCCAGTAATGTTTCCCTTTCTGGAAAAAAAGGTGACAGATTTATGGACTAAATTCAAGTCTCCAATCCAACTGAAAGTTCCACTGAAAACTACACTGAGACAGTTACAGCTGGGACAAACCACGGCTGTATTAAGACTGTGTTTTCAGGCTTCACTGCGCTAACACATTTCTGAGCCCATAGATCATGTGCACTGGTCATTCTCCAGCTGAGCTGTTTGAGAGCAGCTCACTTCCTGTTGGCCTCTGACCACATGTATGGTGATACATCCCATCTAGATGTAACAGATATTATTGGACACAACTGATCAATTTCTGTTAATACACAGACTCATGTATTCACAGTTTAACAGCTGGGGTCTTTTGTAAAAACCTTTCTGTGGGAAGAAATATATTTTTGGCCAGTGTGCATCGTGTACAGCTCAGCACTGTTCCTGAGGGCTTGCAATCATGAAACATGTATGCCACCATGACAACATTCTAAAAAGGTAAGTTTATCTTCATTTGCTTGTGATCTTAGCAGAAGCGCACCATCAGGGGAGGTAAACCAGTCAAATGTTTGGAGCCCCCCAAGGGAAAAATGGGTCCCCAGTGGCCTTCATATTGGCATATTTTTCAATAACAACTCTAAACCCCCTTAAACCTCCCATTAAGGCAATATACACAGCACTGCCACCACCCCAAAACCCCCCTAAGTGGGGCCCCTGGTTAAGTGAACTGAAAGCAGCATCTACCAATAGCCTACCATTGAGGCATTCAGGGAATATCGGTAACTTGAATTGTCTAAAATCGTCTGCATGTGAGGTGTTTAAGGGACATCTAGTCTGCCTGTGAAGGGGGGTGGCCACTGGATCTTAGCAGTCAGTTCATTACTTTCATGCAAACCTTTGGGGGTAAATAAAAGCATGTTCTCTGCCTGTTTTCCAGCAGCACATTTTCTCTGTATATCTGGAAATAAAGAACATTGAAACCACAATTAAAAATTTTCTCTTAAGGTTTTTAGAGAAAGCAATGTGACTGAATCACAGAGTAAAGTAAGGTACTAACAATGTTTTACATTCAGGCTGTGGATGTGGATGTGGATGTACGGTCAAGGTTACTTTCAGGCTATCCTTTGTATTTACAGGCTCCAGTCATGAGTAGAAGGTTAATCTAGACTTTCAACTTTGTAATTTTTCTGCAAGGAGACATTTTAGCTGCCCCATCTTAAATGTACAGTATGTAACTTCTGCCTCTAGGGGTCTCTCAATCAAAATTATAACAAAAGACGGCGTTGGTGTGAAATAGCGTGAGATCATGGGAGTTGTTTTCTCACCACCATTGCCAACAGCTTCTCCCGGTTTGGATTCCTTCAGTGCCAGTGGTTCAGGAGGTTTTTACCTGCAGATGAACTATCCACACAGGTGTCCTCCACTCCAATTAAAACAGACCAGGTGATTATAACCAGTAGAAAACACTGAATAAACCGATTCTGTGATAACTTGTGATCCAGACGTTCAGCAGGTTTTTACCAGCAGCTGAATCCTCCACAGAGGTGTCCTCCTCTCCATAACAAACACACCAGAGGATTAAAACCACTAAAAACGACAAATAAAGCAGTGTCACTTTATGAATGAGTGGTTTGCTGATGATCTTCAGTGGACACAGGACTGTCACAGAGCTGTCTAACATTTCCTCAGCTTGTTTCTCTGATAACTCCAGACGTCTGACGAATAAAATCCTTCATCTGGTTCAAATATAGAGCTGAAAACCACCAAGGTGTCAAAAGTGTATATCAATTAAAACTGGATAAAAGTAAATTTTGAGCTTCTGGCAGGAAACCACCACACTGACACATGATCATAGAGGATATGATGTAATTGACAGGAGACCAATGACACGGAGCGTTACCATGATTACAATCACAGATTTCTTTGGTTTGAGAATTGGTGGAAACATTTGGGAAAATGTAAGAACACAAATCAAAAAAAAATATAGAACATAGGTCTAGTTGTTTTTAGCCATTTTCCTGTGGAAAAGATATGCATTGTGACTTTAAGCTGAGCCACTGGGTGCGTCTATCTTCTGAGTGGTGATGCTGCTCTGTCTTTAGACCTTACCAGCTTGTTGTGTCTTCAGCTTGCAGATGACTCCAAACTTTTCCCTGTTTTCCATACGATTCTAACGGATCCCTCATTTTGGATTTTTTTTTTGGTAAACTAGTCACAACACTGCATGTCACCCCCACAGCTCCTCAGACCCTGTGGGGGTCCCGCTCAGGGGGAGAATGTCATTCTGGCTCTTGTTTCGGCAGCGACCGATCAGCCTCAGCCGGATAAATGGCCCCGCTGTGCCACTGCAAGATCCGGCTGTTGTGCAACTCAACATAAATATTTAATCGCCGGCTCTCCACAAAACACAGTGGATTCAGGATGTTTGGACTCAAGAGGACAAACGTAAGGAACCTGAGGATGACATGGGAAACCACAGCCATGTCAGCACTGATTCGGAGGAGGCCGTGTTTGCCTGCTTCATGCGAGCTTCTGCGGTGGCTCCGAGATCGACAGCGAGCTAAATAATTTATGGAATAAACATGGCGATACAGGAGGCTGCTAAAGCGAATAATGCGCATCTTCTCCCCTTGACGAAGGAAGTGTATTGTCAGCCCCGACCTCCTCCCCCTCATTTAGCCACATTCCCGTTTCCAATACTCATGTTGACGAGCTGTCATCTATCCTGAGGCTGAGCGAACAGCATCTGTATGGCTCAAGCAGCAGACGGCGACTGGAACCAATCTGCAATTAAAAAAAAAAAAAAGCTGATGTTCAGCATTCAAGCATCTTTCAACTTTTACTTCTTCTGTTCTCACTTTTCTTTTTTTTTCGTGTACTCCTCGCCCATCCTTGACATGATTTCCCTGAACTGTAGCTGCTATCTTCATCTGCCTATCACTCCGACAGCTTCTTTTAACCAGGTTCAGATTTTCTTTCTTTTTTTTTTTTTGTTTTGTTGTTGATGTCTCCTGCCCTTCCTGCGTCACTTTTAACCTCCTTGTATTAAAAAGCATGTCGTGGTGCATAAGAAAATTAAAAAAATAAAATAACTGTGCCCTCTGAGGTGCCCATCACCTCAGAGGGCACAGTTATTCATATGAAGAGACTGTACATATTGTGTATAAATAATGCTGCATGGTCTGCAGGTTTCATTTTTACAATAAAGTCAGTGCACACAAATACAAAATCTACTCAGACCAAAATAATAGAAGCTATCCTTGGGGTGTTTTCACTCCTGACCTGTGTGGTTCAGTCCAAACTAACTGGATGTGTGGATCGCAGTTATATCCGTGGGCACTGCGGTTAATCCACGGATCGGGAGGGGAGAGTCATAAAGATTAACACTCGGGTGAAATAATATATAATGTATGTGGAAAATATTAATTACATTCTCCAAAATGTGAACATATTTTAAGCTTCATTTTTCATCAGGCTCAAGTTCGACTCTGTGTTTGGAATGCTGAAGTCGTTATAATTTATTATTTAATGTTTTGCTCAGCGGCCAAATGTTATTTTGAGCTTTTGAATGGTTTATGTTCAGGAAGTAGCAGTGACATTCAGAACTGTAGTTTGAAGGGATTAAAAATGTCGGGCTGTGTTCAGGCTGCATTTTACCTAAAGAGGAGAGCTTTTGCTTTAAAGGTCCCATATAGTAATAAGTGAGACTGTCATGTCTTCTCTGATATATAAAGCAGGTCTAGGGGCGGGTGCATGATTTATACCTACAGCACATGCAGATTCAGAGCGGCTCTGCATCTGCAGTGGTTAGGTCACTTCATTCGAGCTAGTGAGAAAGCTGTCCGCTGACCCTGGTACGGATTAATCAACCGAAACTGTCGGTGAAGACAAACGTGATCCAGGTCCAAGCGGACGCGAGTGTGGTTAGTTTGTGCTCTGAAAGCTAATGGACTAAACGCAGTGTTGTGTGATATGGTTTTAGCATTAGGCTAAACTTAAATCTATCTGCTGTCCAGGAAGGATCTGAATAAGCGACATGTATCTGGAACAAATGAATACAGAAAAAGTCTCACACAGATAACAATAGGATAAGAACACATGTTGTTTAAGTCCAGAGGTCGGAGTGGTTTGAAGTTGATATGATTGATATAACCGAGTTCTTATTGTAGACGTGTTGTGGTATTACCTTTATTCACCTCCTTCACATCTCCAGGTTCCTGCTGAAAGCTTTGCTCATGAGTTGATTTGATTTATGCTTCACAATTCCTCTCTGAGTGCTTGAGGCTTTCGTCTGTCCTGGCAGTACGAGATTCATGCGCCTCTTATTAGAAGACCCTCACATCCAAGGCCTGGCAGATCCACAGTCCCAGCGCCGCCGGAGTCCCACACTCAGTGCGAGGATGAAGAAGTTGGCAAAAAACAAGATGCTGATGAGGCGCCCTCTCAGTTCAGACGATGAGGATACTTCAGCCTCGTGCCTCGCTCCCTCTTTGTTAATTTAGTCTCTCCCCCTAAAGTTTTATTAATTAGTGTAATTAACTCTTTCTGATGACTTACTATGAAGCTGGGGTCTGAGGTATTTCGTCCCATTTTTCAAGCAGCACTCAGTGATTATGCCACACAACATTAATAATGCTAATTAAGCACTTTGACAGTTAATTTAAGATAATTAATACAAATACTAATATTAGATGGCACACAATTTGAGCCAGGCGGAGTGAAACCAAATACCTTTTTTTTTTTCGCATATGCCGAAAGACTTTCAGGGAAGAAGAAGAAGAAGAAGAAGAAGAAGAAAAAAAAAAGTGAGCTCCAAAAAAGCTGCACAGATCTATATTTCACAACTGGGCTGTCAGAATTTTAAATGACTTCTAAAATCACTGCAATTTTTCTGCACAGGAAGATACAGCTGTCAGGGCCGCTTCCTCCCTGCTCGTCTGCGAGCTGCCTGGCCCCGGCTTTGAGGATTTTTTGTGTTTTTTTTTTCTTTTTCAGGTTCCAAAAGTTCATTAATTTCTGCCCTTTAGGTCTGTTTATAACCCCGTACTTTTTCTCCTCCAACCTTAATGAGCAAATTGCCTTTTTTTTTCCCGCATGTAGAAATACAAAAAGCTCTTTAAAAAATGATGGTCAAGTCATATTGCTTGAGAGCTATAACAGGGAGTCCAGATGGTCCATTTGCAGGGCAGGAAGACGCCTTGGCTTGTGGAAGACAGAGAGGGAATAAGTCACTGTCGCCGCCTTAACTACCAAACACATTACCTCTGAAGTATATGCCATTTGGAGTGTCAGGCTCATTTTTAACATCTCCAAGGCCGCTTAGCTTGATCTCCTCCACTGAAAAAGTCCAAAAGATTAACATAGTGCACTCAGTGAATAGTCAGTCTCCTGCAGTCGATATAGCTTAGCTTATCTCAGGAGTGTTGTTTGCTAGGAGCCCCCGGAGCTATTGGAAGCACTGAGCTCCTTTTTCACAGCATGGGCAGCCACAGAAGGCGTAATAGATGGTGATTGTTGTGTAAATAAAGACCACAGATACAAGTAGAAGAGGGCAGACATAGTAAATCAAAGCAGCTTGTTTTTTTTCGTGGAGAAAGGGAGGTGATTAGCTATCAGATGAGAGAGGCTCAATTAAGAGCATAACGTTGCGTAGCACATCTAAAGTCCGCAGCATAACACGAGGAACATGCATTAACAACGCAGGCAGGGGTCAATGTGGTCTGAGCACCATCAAGCACATGTAAAGCTTCACTGCACACCACTTCCCCTTATGGGTATTGAACCCAGGACTGGAAATTGTCTTATTTATCTCCTCCTGACCTCCTCCCTAGACACTTGTCTTAACCTTCATGCACTTTCTTAATTGAATGAGCAGTGGAGGAGTGTGTGTGTGTGTGTGTGTGTGTGCACGTGTGTGTTTGCTAGCTGGCTGGCTGCATGCATGGCAGTAGGTAGGTAGAGTTTATTATCAGTCTCAGGTGCCGTCCCACTGCTGTTAGTGTTTCCTTAATGAGGCAGGAGAGCGGCGTAGGCCAAAGCTCGTTAGCCAAGGCCCCAGGATTAATGCGTGTTAGAGTGGCTGGCTAGCCCACTGGTAAACAAACGACAGAAACCTTAACCAGGAGGGGTAATGCAGGGACGTGTGTTTCGTTTCCCAACAGCCGATCACGTTTTCATGCTCACGCAAAGTGATCACAGCTCACAATTACCATCTTTGCTCTGGAGGAGGGGTGAAGTAAATTTGCAGGAAACCAACCTTGAAGTTTAGGGAGCTTTGGTGACACTCAATTACTGATTTTAGAATTAGTACTGACCAAGAGAGAAGCACATTGAGAAGCCGACCTCGGAGGGAACAAAGGGAGACAGTCCCGAACAGGAGAGTAACTGCAGCTTATCAGCCGTGTTGCAGTGTTGGTTTTCATGTCACCCTGAGCCGCCGGAGAGTGAACCGCTCCACAAAAGCTGCTTTGCGGAAAGTTATGTCACGAGAAACGAGTCAATGGCTCACATACATCTGGTTAATAAACCGTGTTATCTTCAGACCGACTGTGCAAGTCATGCAAAGTCTGGAAAATGTAATGAATAAAATGACATGTTAAATTCTTGGGGAAAAATAGAGGTTTACTAACATGTAAGAAGCAGTGTACTATTTAAGTTGGTTGAGGTGGGGCTTAATTTAAATGCTTTATATCAGTGGTTCTCAAAGGGGTCCTTGTAAGGGTTCTTGGGGGTCCCCAAGAAAAAGGGAAATCATTTATTTTCACTATAATTCCATCCATAAGTAACACAGTGACAGAGTCATGGGTTCAAACACTTTCTTTAATTAAACATCTCAAAGCAAATATCTTATCAGATGGGGGTCTGTGAATCAGATTTTTGTTTTGCATCCAAAATGACTACAGTTGTCAGGTAGTGTGGGAGAGTAGAAGAGTATGAAGCATCTTAAAAAGGAAATTCTAATTATTGTACATGAAGTAAGAATACAGTAAAACTGTAGCAGGCTACTCCACTTTGAGCAGCTAAAGCTTTGTCAGGGAACCAGAGGGGAAAAAACAAAACAAACAAAAAAAAAATATATAAGTCTTTAAGCTCTAAGTTTGATGTCCTCATGACTCTTGACTCTTGACATAGTTCCTCCATGTGACCACTGCTGTTCCTTCTTCTTCTTGTGTTCCCTGTGTGTTTATATCCTGTGTGTGGCCACGAGTTGCACTGGTTTAATTTCAGTCTGTGCAGCCATTTGACTTTTCAGACTGCTTTGACTTTGACTCTGGAGTCCTTCTCTTTCACTTTGCCTCTTGGTGCATAAGTTAAGGGGAGGGGAAGGCGGCGCGTTTCACTGCTGTGCATTCGTGCGGGAAACAAAGGCGCCCCCCCACCACCACCACCACCACCACCACCACCACCCCTCTTCCTCCATCCTCCCTCCCTCTAGCCCTAACTCCCCTCCTCTCTTTCTCACTGTCTGTGTCACTCTGTCTCTCGGTCGTCCTCCTACTCTAACCCCTGAGGAGCGTGCGGAGGCGGTGTTTACAGGTCCGGGGTGCCGCTGTCCTTGGCTCAAGGTCTGCGCTGGGGCTTATTTTATTCAGACTCCTTCCACTGTTGCAGCTGCCTTGGACTTTTTTTTTATGTGGCCTTGAGCTACCGATGGAGACTTCCTCCAACACTCCACCCCACCCCCTCCCATCCTCCCCTCACCGCTGGCGTATGGCTCCCGTCTAAGGACTTGACTCCCTCCCCTAACCTCCTCCAACCTCCCCGACCCTAACATCTTCCTCATTCTCCCCCCTGCAATCTCAGAGCTTTTCCAGCTCCAGCTCTGGGCCCAAGGTCCAGCTTTCATCCCTCCCCAGCCCGACCCCCAGGTCCTGGGTGACTGCAGAGGTTCATTACCGCCTGATACCAGACCAAGCCTTTCCCTCATAAGCATTTTAAACATCCATTAATGTGATTCATCATCATAATGGAATCGCTTGTCAGCTAGATGGTAATGATTTGTAAGCAATAAAGTCACGCGCTGCTTTTTAACAACTGGGCTAATTTTCCTTGTATCAATTAGACTGGTATTACAGTGTTTTTTCTTTTTTTTTTTTTTGCAGAAGTGATTTTAATTAATATTGTGAAACATGAAATCAATAAGAGTGTTGCTGTGGCAGAGCAGAGCAGAGCTGGAGCCGGTGCTGGTGAGACGGCGGTGAGTAAGTTGAGCTCTCTCACTAACACAGACATCGCAGCACAGATTGGGTGTGATGTGTCATGTCCTGGGCGAACTGTACCCACACCTTGTGCTGGTGTGTGACACACACACACACACACACACGTGCGCAAACAACGGTGACGTCATTCCTCGCTCAAAAACTTTTTGGGTTGATAGTTTTGCGTACTTTCTATGTGTGTTGTTGTTGTTGTTTTTGTTTTGGATGCTGCGTGAAAACCATTTATCAGGTGAACCACGTCAAACATTTCAGCGCTGTATCAGTTGCCTTGGAGATTGTTTCCAACACTGGACAAAGTTGAATCTATCGGGCGTGTGTTACAACTCTCTTTCAGGATGAATTCAAGTTCTATCTACCTTATTTTGTGGCTTCATTCTTTAACTATGGGAGGGAGAGAGAAATATGTGAATTGTCTCTGTTTAATCCCACCTGTCAAAACAGTGACTGTAAAAAGAAATATATATTTTTCAGTCAAAAAATGTTACTGAATGTTCTACCTATACATTCCAAGCAAATATTGAAGTAATAAAGGGTCTCAATGAATGAACTGTCACATGAGCAGAGCTGTTTACTTTCTGTTTGCACCATGAGAATAGAATGGCTGCTTCACAGCTCCCAAACAAAAGGTTAATGAAGTTTTTGACAGACAGGACAAAGTAAAGACAGACACCATCTTTTAGGTGTCTATATGCATTTTCAATTACTCAACTTTTAGTCACCGTGGTCATAAAAGATAAAAGCATGTTGATGGCAAAACATATACACATATACTTATACACATCCATAGTTGTTGTTCCATCAAACCTTCACCTGTTCTTTCTTTTTAGTCTCACTTTGAGTCAAGCTAAGCTGCGTCTAGGTGACCACCCAGACAAGATACAAAACACTGCTGTTATCCTTCAGAATGAGGAAGATGCTCTCCTCAGTAATTCTGATAGCAATACGTCAGGCGTGGAAGATGAGGGGAAGAGAAATGCATGCAGACCATATGTAAACAGTGTAAACATGACAGCAACAACTTTTGACCCCTCACAGTCAGTACGATGTGATATCGTTCTAGCGGCATGATGGGTACTGCCAGTGACATCCTACATGTGTTACTGCATTAACCGGGCTGGGGTGTGTAGGAATTGTGATGACCTCATAGCAAAAAATGTGTGAATTCACTCGACACATTATCCCACCGAACACACATCGTCTCCTTGGGGTTAGAAGGTTCTGCCTGACATTTTTGTCATTTTGACATTCTGTTTTTTTTTTTTTTTTTACGCATTTTTGAACTAAATGGCTTTTATCAGTTCTGCTCTATGCAATGCAAAAACTTTCAAGCTCATTATCTCGAAACTGCTCAGAACGCAGATAGAACCTTATAATTGCAAAGGGACAACACACACACAACAAAAAAATCAAATAAAATCAAAAATCAAAAAACAATGATGGATTATTTCAATGGATTATTAATGACACATGATTTAGATATTTTCATATCTGGGGAAACATTGATTAAAGTTGCTGGTCATAATAAATAGATTTATTTAAATATAGGATTAAATGACCTTGAGGTAAAAAGTGCCACTCCAGAAACCCTACAGATGTGTCATTGAATGTGGGTTGGGGAGAGTTGGGCTCATTGTTTCAGTCCTACAACCTGCAATCTCAACTCTCATCAACCTGTTTTGCAGCAACAGCAGGAAGCATTTTGTTAGTTTGTTTTCAGTCGAAAAGCTCAGATAAACACACGCAGCACGTCAGCTGACAGAAACACACTGATGCAGCATTTAGAAGCAGAAAAAATTCCAAATCTGAAGGTGGAAATACAACAGATTAATATCATCTAATACTATGAAGTAGCAAATACTTTTATCCGTGCATATTTTGCAGACTGAAGATGTAATCCATAAGATTTACAGTATATGCTTTCTTATTCACAACTAACAGTTTGTCAGTATTTAGTGTATTTGCATATTAAATTGCCACTCGATGTACTGATTTGTTAGAGTCAACATTTCACACACTGGATTCAAGCTGTGTACACATGCACAAGGATTTGTGAAGCCTGATGACAGAAGCCTGTGCAGTTAGAAATGAAGGTGTAGCATTTATCTTCTTTATTAAAACAATATGAGGCAGCGACTCTTCTTACAGAGGCACTGCCTCAGTTTCAGCTGCTCAACCTCACACACGCCTATTTTAATCAGTCGAGCTGTCCACACTGACCGATTAACTACCGGCCGTTTACTCACACTGTGCGCCCGTAAATATGACTGGAAATGTGTTTTAATGCTTTGTGTTTATTTTCTTGTGTTTTATGCGCATTACCACAGTGATTCTCTGTTGGCGTCTTAGCGCTTCCAAAATATGGGTGTCCTCCAACTCAATACTGAGCTCAAGCACCTTCTGTGTAGACACACAAACTGATGTTACGTCTCATATGTCGACATGGCGTTAGCCTGCCGTTCGTCTGGCGGCTCTGTAAAAATGCTTTACTCAAGACATACAGAAGAAAGTGTTTCTGTGTTTGTTTGCTTTTTGTTTTTCTGGGAAGAAAGAAGGTTATTTCTGCAGAGAAATAAAATCCTATTATTATCATATTATTATGATACCTTATTTTTGCGAGGTGGTTTTATAATATAATTATATTGTTGTATTTTAGATTTCAGTTGTTTTTTTTCTTTCTTTTGTTTTAAATAATGATATTATTATTATTATATCATTATAATTTGTGTTTCAGGTATGAGCGAGTTCAAAAGTTTTATATGTCACAAGGCACAATGTACATTAAAGCCAAGCTGTGAATTAAGGGTTGGACTCTGCAGCAGACAGACAAATAATAATGACAATCTTAATAAATTTGGTTTATTTTTATTTATTTATTTAATTCCCTTTATTGTCGAGAAAACGTAACAAAAACACTTAAGACATAGTGGACAGACATGCAGATGACCACAAAATCAGCTATAGAAATGTATTACGGAAAAAATGACTGAGAATATGATGTGTATGGTATGAGTCTGTCGTGTGTGTGTGTGTGTGTGTGTGTGTGTGTTTGTGTGTGTGTATGTGTTTGGATGGGGAGAGGGAAGAAAAAAGCATAATAGATGATGTAACCTGAATATAATTGTAGAAAGAATCTAATAATAGAACAATACGATAATAATTATAAATATTTAATAATACTTCATATCATTTATATGACATCTGTGAAACATCTTACTACAAAAATATAAGAATATACAATAGATAAATGATATGATAGTATATTGATATATGACTAACTAACTATTATATACAATGTGATACAATATAAAATGTAGTTTATATAATTATACTTTATACAATACAGCAATTTTACATGTATTATAATAACATTATATAATATATATATAGTTTTATTATAATATGATAACATTTATTTGAAATAGTGATGAGTAGTACGGCTCGGCTCGGCTTTCTCCTGTTGTACCAAAATACTAGCAGATATTTGTTGCATCCAGTGGTTGATACATGTGTCACTGCTGCAATCTTCAGGATTATAACTTTAATGCTCACACACACACACACACACACACAGATAACGGTGAACTACACTTCACCTTAAGTCCCATGGAGGTGTTAATGGATAAAGTGGCTTCACTTAGTCAAAGTGCCCTCAGTCAAAAGGTGTAAAGTCTAAACAGGTTCTCAGGACGTTTGAAGTACAGGAACAGCGTGTCTAGGCACTTGGCTCTCTCTCTCTCGCCCCCCTCTCTCTCTCTCTCTCAGCACACATACTCGGTGATGTAATTGAGTGCAACAGATGTCCCGCTAACTGCCAGGTGTGTCATATGTTGAGCAAAGCTCCCATCGAGCAGCACATAATCAATCGGGTTTAGTGGCGTATCCCTCAGAGTGCACACACATTTACATCACCTTCCAGCATTTAGACACACACCTGCTGTGAGTGTGTATGTGTGGGAGGGTGATGCATGTGTTTCTCCAACTTAAGCCAAAGTGTGTGTTCTTTACAGGCGTGCAGCTCAGCGACCTTGCTGCGACTTTGTTTAATGCGTCGCTTTAATGCGTTCCGTGTTGTTGACTTATGCGTTTGCCAGCAGCGCTCTCGCAGCGCCGACTGTCTTCACCGGCGCTGAAGTAATTGTTTTGACTCAGGTTGCCAGAGGAATGCTGGCTATAGTTATATGTTTGTCTCCATGTATCCATAATGTATGTGGAGTAGTTTCTTGAGGCGCTCCAGTAATTAAATGCAATTACTTGCTGCTGATTGCTGATTTGTGGTGACAGATGATGTGCAATCTGCTCCCATAACATCACACGCCACGCTGTACAAATCAATGCAGCCTGAGACAAGACTGCACTGAATATGCTTTCAAAGCAAACAAAGCCCAGGTCCTCCAGGACCCTTCATTGTTGCCATATTTTGTGACGTGCCTGCCATAACCAGCTGATGTCACAGAGGAAGGCTCCGCAGTTTGAGCAGAGACTAAGTGAAGGGTGAAGAAAACTAATGAAAAAAAGCCTCCAGCCCACAGGGCTGTTTATATTTGACTGGAGAGGAGAGCTCACTACTGAGTTTGTCATCTGTTAGTTTAACTGGCTGAAGCGATGCTATAGGCTAATACAAGACTAGCCAGCTCAGCTGCATTAGCAAAAGTCAGATTAAAGAATGCTAACACAGACGTCATCAGTGCAGGTTAAAAGAAATAATCAAATCACTGCACGTGTTTATGAGTAAAGAATATGATTGGTAGATCTCAAAGATAAACATGGAAACTGTTCAGGCACCTTCATAGTAGTTCTCACTACTTCTGTTCAATATTTGGCACAGTGATGCTTCCATGTTAAACTATATAATGTGAGTGAGAAAAGATACGCTTCCCCTACAGAAATGTAATATATGTACATGTATCGAATTTCCATATTTGAAATATATGTACACATAAAATAAGAACATATGCAAACATTTTATATGAAACCTATTGGAAATTGGAACAATATTACTATATTGACATACAGTATATGTCTGGCCCATGCAAATATGTGTGTTTATGTATGTTTATATTATAGACATACAGTGTATTATATAAATATATATCCATCCCAAATGTGTTAATAGTTGATATTATAAACAGTAGTGTCCAAACTAGTGAGACCACTTTCCCAGAATGGGAAGAAACAGGTTTAAAATGAGAATGAGAAAATATGAAAGTATGTTGTTTAAATAAACTTTTTTTTTTAATAAATGCAACATGTTATACCACATAAAAATCCATCATATAGATACACAAATTTTGATAAAGAATTTTGAATTTGATACATTTTACTAAGAGTATTTCATATATGTTATAAACTTATATCTTAATGTATCCAGAGGATGTATATATGTGATAACGATATTTATATATCCCCTTATAGGTGACATATACATCAACATCACTCTTGACATAGAGACATATATGTGGATGACTATAACACAAAACAAATAACCATGATAATGTGTGTGTCTGCTTTTTTGTTTGGTCACCTTTTCCCAGAGGTGGGCAGTTTTTCAATGGGACAACAGTGTTCATCAAAACCACACACAAAACAGTTCCACTCTAACTGAAAGTGATAGTTCGGGTTATATGACATGGGGTTGTGTGCAGTAATATGATAGTTCAGCGGTCGAGAAAATGTAGTTCCAAAGGAAAGGGCTGTTTGACGAAAAGACGTGAAAATATTCAAAATAAAGTGTACACATCATTCTGTGTTGGACATTTTTTAAGTGTCCAAAACACGTTTATTCTGCAACACATTGCTCAGCTTTTGTGCCGGTTCGGCAAGGATCCCAAAATACTGCAGGTAAAACAACACAATTTCTAATTACCTCACAGAACAACACATCAAATAACCCAAACTATCATTTTAAATAACTTGATGGATAAGGCTGGTCACCATTTATATTTTTCTTACTTAAACCAACACTGAATGTATCCTACTAACAAGCAATCACCGCAGGGGCCTGGACTGGAGTCACACCCCCAAAACACATGAAAAAATCAAATTTGTCATGACCACTCCAAAATGCCTCCAAAAGCTAAAAAGAATTGATTCCTCCCTCAATACTTAAACTGATTCCAAATCAGACTGAATGTTCCCTGAATTGAACTCCTGCTTCCTGCTGGTGTTCATATCAGCCAGCAGCAGTGAACACAAAAGCTGTGTGTACGGCTCACAAGCGCCCGCCAACGTTCTTGGCCATTGTGTCAGTTTAAATCTCAGCTTCACTGATGCACATGTTAAATATGAACCAGTGTGTTACTGCTCTGGTCGCTACAGCTAAAGTTTGTTAGTGTGTCTGGAGGATGAGCAGAGTTTCACTCACTCTCTTGTCTTCTGAAAACTGGAATCTGTAGTTTATGTGTCTTGTGTTTTACTGAATATTAATACAACATGTAGCTACTGGCTGACACAGTGTTCTGTCATTTTTACAAAACATGCTCAGATAAAGATTCTGTACGTCAGGCGCATGCACATTTAGATACAAACAGGAGCTGGTACAGGCACAGTCTCATTAGCAGTTGTGGGCGTAAGTCACACATGTGCAATTATTATTATTACCTCGGCAAAAGAGGTTAATGTTTTCACCTCATCTGTTTATTTTTCAGCAGGAGTACGCAAAAAGTTCGCACATTTTCGGTGCAGATCAGGTTAAAGGGGCACATCCAATCATTTTTTCTGTCACTTTCTTGAATGTGTAGGATGGTTAGACCTTGGTGTAGGTATTCGCTCTTCTGAGTGTTGATAATGTGGAACCCGCATTGTGCTCTGTTCTCTTTCTTCCTGCAATCCAAGTTTTCGTATTTTTGTATTTAGCCCCTCCCCACAACGGCTGCCTTGTGCATTGGCTTCTGCTTGTCTGCCATGTCCTTTCAGTTCGCCAGGTTCGTGGGCATCGCACTAGAAATCACTCAATCATGTTTAAAATGATCTAAAAAAAAATGCAAATATTTAATTAAAAAAGTCCATTCAAGTCTGTGTCTTAAATCTCAGCGAAGTATTAAGTCAGAGTCAAGCTGAGTCTTTTATCAGTGTTGGTCAAGCAAGTCCCAAGTCCTCAAATTTGTGACTTAAGTCTGGCTTAAAGATCCCATATAGATTTCCATGTCTTATGTGATTATAAAGCAGGTCTAGGTTCTATATTAATACTGTGAAAGTATCAAAGTCTCAGTCCACAGAGAAATGCACACAGCCTGTATTCAGACACTGAGCCTTAAAACCAGCCATCAGGACTTCTGGAACTTTGTGATGTCACAACAAAGCAGGCACTGCTCTCAGCAATGCCCCAAGCCCCGCCCACCTGGACCCACCATCCAACCTTGCAGAAATCTGCTATATTTTTATTGGATCACTCCGCCACCGACCTGTTGTGACTAGAGCTCCAGAGACAAGCCTGAGAGAGGAGATGTAAAACTACACTGACATGAGTTTTGGTTCTTAAAACCACAAATATATCTTCTTAGGGATCATTTATTCAAATGAAACACAGGAGAAGTGTCACATATGGCACATTTAAATTAAGTCATGTGACCCCCACCTCTGCTCATTAGTGCTTTATTGCAATGACATGATGGCTGTCAATTAAGTTTCAATGCTTGGATTTTACTCTGTAGCATCAAACATTTTCCCAAATAAAATAATATATATTATTAATAAAACATGTTTGTCTGTGTAAATATAACCCTGAGAAGTGGGGAGAATTTGCACTTGAAATGATATTAAAACCTGATGTTTAGAGCCTGTATTTTTTGAATTTCTGTATTTTTAAAGCAGCATCTGTCTTCATCCTCATGTCTCGAGGTCACATGTAAAGAAATAGGAATACCACTGTGCTCAAGTGAATCTCTTTTCAATAATCTGTGCTGCTCCATCCTCTTGTGGTTCTCCTGACCTGTGTCCCCGTGCCTCCGTGACCCATGCAATTGTATAAGATCTTCCCCAAGTCCACAAGATTTTATTCAACAACAACAACATTTAATAAACTCACAGATCTTTGGAAGAAATGATCAAACTGAGTCCCCTGAGTTTTGTGTTCTAGGTGCAGGGTGTAATCAGATTTCACAAAGCTGTGCATTAGCTGTTGCTTCTGAGAGGCTGTAAATATTAACTTCAGAAGCTTTCTTTGGGAGAGGAGACGATCAAGGAAGCTGCTTTTGGGAATTCAGTGTGCAGCAGCTTTATTGTTTGGAGATGTGTCGCTCCATAGAGGATTATATGAGTTAGTTTCAAGGATGCCTCTTCAAGTGAAAAGTCATTCTGTGGGACCCAGAGGGATTCATTCATGTATTATGCCGAAATTAATGCTGAAGTCGAGACTGACAATCTCCGGCTTCATGCGGCTCCCGATAAGTAAATATTTGTGAGTGTTCTGAATGAAGTGAATGACAGGATTTGATATGGAGCACACCTCTGTGACTAACTTAAAGGACAAAATGTCACATCACTGCAAAATCAAGGGCATACTCTGCCGCTAGCTGCTGTTGCTATTAGCTGTGGTTAGCAAGATGGCGTCTGTTTCCTCAACCACCAAAGGCACGGACAGAAACATACACTCCTCACACTTCTGATATTTAACAAGATAGCAGGCCAACAGAGTGATGAGCCTGTTGGGTAACATGCAGGCTAAATATATCTGACTGTGCAAGACATGAGTCAAGCACTGATTAGCAGGTAAACCTACACAGGATCCCTCATGTTAAACACATCAGTTTTAATTGGGAGCTCTGGAACATTCAGCAGCGAGCAGGAGTTTGTTCTGTCAGTCTGTGAGACTAGAATGTTACTGTTAGCTAATGTAGCATCAGCAGCTATACTGAAGATTTTGTTGTTTGTGGTTATTTATTCTTTATCTTTTTCTTGGGAGTGGCAGGTCGGCCAATACCCAGCACAGACTGGGAATGCGCACCTACAGTGGATGGAGAAGAAGTAACTGAAAAGGAGAAAGAAGGACGTGGAAACAGCTCAAAAAATAAGCTCCCTCCTTGAGGGTCTGGCAGCAGACCCTGTCTCCCGCTTGGTGGACAGGGTCTTGTCACCTGGTGGTGTGACCTCCTCCCAAGGGTCTGGAGCAAGACCACTGTGAGCGGCAGCCCTGTAACGCAACACCTTTTTTTTTTTTTACACAGCAATGGTCACTAAATGTAATGATGATGATGTAATGGTCTATATTTTTTTTGTTTTATACTTGAAATTCATTATTTTGATCAGGAAAATAAAAATAATAAAAAACCTAGAGTTTATTTTAACTTGGGTTCTATTTTCTTAAATTTGGTTATATGCTTGGTCAAGGAGCATCACTAAAAGTATGGGTCATCAAGCAGGGGAGGAGCCAGACATTGTAAACATGCGGGGCTTGGCCCTAACTTCAGGGGTTGAAAATGAAACCACTGCATGCTTTGCGTCAAGCCAGAAAGCTCCACTAGTTGTCAGGTGATCTATAGATGGCCACATTTCCCCGTCCCATTAGAGAGACTGCGGGGTAATGACACCAAGTTCAAGTTATATTATAAACTTTGTAAAAGATTCTGGGCTTTTGGGAAAACAACCCGGGTTGGAGCCCTGTAAGCCGCCCCCTTGCTCTGTCAACAAGTGTGAGCGGTCACATGATTAGGAAGCACCTACTTTGGTTAGTATTGTTGCAATATGAGGTCACGATATGTCTGGACCGACCATCCCTACTGTCAGCATCCCTGACCCAGCTCTGTTTATTTTGGCCTCCTCCTCCTGCCAGTCTCTATCCAGATGTCCACAGATACTCCTCCCTATCCCACTCACCTGACTAGTCACCTGAGCTTACCTTTTCACTTCCTCATCTCTCTGACCCGCTCCCTGGCATTTATGCCAGCTGTTTTTCCCACTCAGCGATTGCATTGTCTGCTGATGTCTCCATGTGTTTCCCACCGGGCCTGCTGCCTTCATGTAGTAACCTGTTGTCTGTACCTGCCTGAATAGCTACTTGTTGATCCATTAGTCTGTAAGTCTGTACGTCATCATTTTATCTATTTAATGTCCTTCATTGCACCAGCCTGCCTGTGCTCCTGCCACCAGCCATGAAAAGTACATCACACAAAACTATGAGAATAAAACCTAATTTGTAAATCCACCAATGTTTTCTTTGGTTTTCTATAAAAATAATGATAATTATAAATTATTATACAATCAAAATATTATTTTGTATTATTTTATGTTCTTACCTGATGTAGTATTTCACCTAGTTGAAGCAGTGACTCCTTAGAACAGTGTTCATGGGTCCATTTCACCTTTCTCCAGTGGAGTTAGAGGGGGAAAGGTGGGGCAGTGAGGGACCGCCTGCAGCTAGGAGCACCAGGTGTAGCATTCAGGTACAGGTAACCCCAAGGGATGATGGGATCCCTGAGCCACGTGACTTGTGTTTGTGACAAACAGCACCGCCCAGAGCACCCATCTCTTCCACCCTCACCCAACCCCCCCCCCCCACCCCCAACAGTGTGTTTACGTGTGCGCTGATGCAACACACTGCAAACGCTGATGCTTGGACGCCACAAAAAAAAAGGACTCCTTCACTTTTTGAAGCACATCTTCAGGGATTTTTTGGAAAGGTGGTAGGGGAAGGAAAGGAAGGTGGTTGGTGTGTGTGTGTGTGTGTGTGTGTGTGTGTGTGTGTGTGTGTGTGTGTGTGTGTGTGTGTGTTATGGGGGTGGGGGCATAAGTGAGATAGTGAACGAAGGGAAGCTCAGGGATCAGAAGTGATTATTTCTGGTGTTATCAGGCCTGCGAGCCGCCTTGCCAAAGCTTACATCATGGTCTTAATGATGGCAAGGAGGAGTACAGGAGAGTTTCTGTGTGTGCGTGTGTGTGTGTGTGTGTGTGTGTGTTTCTGTGTACACGAAAGTGTCTCCTTTTGTGTAGTAAATGTGTCTGTCTACCTGCTGATTATAAAGTGAAGGGGGGGAGTTGAAAGGCGCGTGCAGTTCAGGAGCGATGCTCACTCCGCGCATCTGACAGCATCTGATGGAGAGCTGAGCGACAGATGTATCACGGTGGCTGTGGAGTGTACGAACACAGAAACCTGCGTCTATGAGGAAATGTTGTAATTGCAGCCGCCGTCTGCCTGTGACTGTAATGAAGGCAACCAGGCGAGGGGAAAGATAAATATACACTCAACAGCAAATATGGAAATGATCGCAAATGATGTACAGGGCTGCAGTGTAGATGTTTGTGTGTAATTACATGTACATGTGTGCATTTTCATTATGCATTATCATTTTTCAAATTTGATCAGTTTATCTGTAATGATATCATGTTTATCAATTCATAGTAATACTGCTGTTGTCAGGTAAAACGCAACCCTGCCAGGGCAACTGGAATATTAGCCAGAGGGTTGTGAGAGATTTATGGGCCTAATGGTTGCAACCAACAGGGGTGCATTTATTTTACTTCATTAAAGTCCATCTGTTTCTATTGTTAAAAAAAAAAAAAAAAGGAAGAAAAAAGAAAAAAAAGAAAAAAACATATCAGAAATGCTCCTTTAGCCTCCAAGCTATGTATGAGTTTGATTGACAGCTAAGCTGGCAGGGGCGTACAAACACAAACTTGAACTGTAGCTTCTAAGCCAAGAACAGACTGTTTTGTTAGCAGTGATGTTGAAGGATGAGAACAGTTTTACATCTAAACTTACTGATGTTAACATATGCTGGGAAGTTTTGAAGGAGCTGAATGTGCTGATCCTATGTAAGTCTGAAAACTGACTTGTGTAGTTGGCGGATTAAAGCGACCAGAGTTCAGCAAACTCACTTGTCCCTCTTCATAGGTAATGAGAAATTAGTCAGAAAGCAAAAGTAAGCTGTGGCTCAAAGTCTTTTGTTTGTTCAGCCCAGGAGTTCGCGAAATTTTCCAACTCACAGCCCGCCAGAAAATGTCAAAAATGTTGGCAGCCCACATCCGACCCCATAACAATAGGAGGCCAAATAATGGGTTCTCAGAGCACTTTTTTTTAATAATAATAACAGGCAAACATTCTGTGGAAAGCAGGGGAAAAACATGTCGGAAGCTCCACAGTCACTAACACGGCATCAGAAACATGTTGCAACACTTTCACTATTACAGAGTTTTCAAGGAGCTGTCCATCAGCACTACATTAAACAGGCTGTCTGCAATAGGCTGATAAGCGAATAAACGATTACAAGTGATATAACGGTATCTTCGATAGGCCTATGAACAAACATAAAACCAATGCAGGTCTACATGAGCTGTAAATTCAGCAAACTTAAATACAAGCAACAGACGCTATTGCAAAGGAACTACATTAAAACATCGCACTCTTACTTGTGTTTTTTTTTTATAATACTGCCGACAATATGAAGATCACATGGTTTTCAAAACAACTGTCCATTTCCAGTGGATTTCCCTCCCGCTCCCAGTAGGTTATGTGTTTGCACTTTTGTGCTATGCAACATCTGCTGGCTCATACAGCGGCTTACATCCCCGACACGTATCCACAGCTGAGTCACAAAAAATGACATGTTTTATATCAAATCGATAAGCCTACGAACAGACACTAATGCAATGTGATTATACTGTAAATTCTGAAGAAAAATATTTTAATAAGTAAAGCAAAAACTGCAACAAAACAAAATTAAAACATTGCACTTTTACTTATTGATAATTATAGAGCTGCAGTGCATCGGTTCAACAATAGGTCAACAATATGTTGACTCACCTAATGAGACGGCTGATGTTGCATAGCAGCCATCAAATGCTTGACGTCTGGCACAATGATGACAGTCTCGGTGGAAGATCTGGCTCAACATTCAGTTTATTTCTATATTTAGTTTTTAATAAACAAAGGAGAGATCCACAAGACTTGTCTCTTTCGCGCTCAGGGCTGCGAGGGGCTTGTCACTGTGTCTGGCGAATGGGTTTTTTATCCAGCTGTATTGCACATCTGGGATGGGAAAGTATTCGCGCAGCTGGGTCTTCAAACCTTGCAGGTGTGTTTTGATAGCCTTGGTTCATGGTGATTGAAAGCTGAAATCTGTTCCTTTGTCACAAAATCGGACAGATTTGTAAAAAGAGTTATAATTTGACTGGTCGACTTGCTCAACCCACGGCTCCAGCTTTTTATAATGGTCGCTTTGACTTTATTCTGGACATTGAACATGTTCACAGACCGAGGTGAATTCCATTGAAGTGGCTGAAAATCAGTGGCGATTGCTCTAAGACTGAAAGGGAAGCTCAGCTTCCCCTAAAATGTCAACAAAATAAGAGGTCAAATATGAACTGTTGTGTGAACATTTCATTGACTAAATATGCGCTAGAACACGTTCATCTTTTGTTCAGAATCAGCTGCTTATCCCAGGTAACCGACACGACTTCTTCTCATTCATCCCCGCAGCGCCACAGAGCTTTACACAGTGTAGACGCCGAGCGTCTACTGACTTCAATGGGGAAGCAGAGAGTGGGTTGTTCCACTGCAGCGAAACTAGACGCTCATTGGATAAATGCTGGGCTTTGTCCCGCCCATCGGACACTCAGCGTCTCTGGGGGTCTATGGGACAGTGGGCTGGCCCGGACGCTCGGCTTCTGCATGATGATTGGATGATCTGTCTGAGGCTGAGTCCCTTTTTGATTGACAGCGAAATGAGCGAATCAGCGATCTTGAAGTATAAGCATCCACCGGAGCAGTTTTCAAGTTTTTCATTCCGTTGTTCGGAGTTGATCTGGAGACGTTACTGATCCTCAGCGACTTTGTCTTTGTTAAAAACGACTAGCTTTGTGTTTGGCGACTCTCTTCTGTCACTCTGCGAATTTACATTTAAATAAACGGACACATTTTATGATGTAGGCCGAAAATGAGCTTCCCCTCCTTATAAGACCACTGCTGAAAATATTGACCAGGTAACCCGATGTAGCCAACCACTGAAAATCAACGTCAACTTCTTCTTTATTGTGTGACGGGGAAGAGGTCACTTGTCGATTGACCCTCTGTCTCTTGACTCTCTTTCTTTTTAATTCTTCCTGTTGCTAACCAGCTCGCCGTTTTGATTCTCTGGTTTTTGCCATTGGATGTGATCTTTTAGCGCACAATCAGACTGAGATAGCAAAACAAGTACAGGTGGGGTCCACCGGTAAAGCCGGTCCGGTCGGCAACAACATTCAAGTTCCTATCATTGGTTCATCGATGGGAAAAACAAAACAAAACAAAACAAAACAAAACAATGAAAGGAGTTTTAATAAAGGTTTTTAAAGATCATTGTTTTAAAACATTTAAAAACTGTTTTTATGTTTTGTTCTTTTTTTATAATGATACTTTTTCACCAGAACTGTACTGTGTTTTGCAAATGACTTGGCAGCCCACTTGCAATACCCTCCAGGTTGGGAATCACTGGTTAAGCCCCTTTCATGCTGGTAAAAAAAACCCACTAACATCTGGCTCCTCGGTGTGAAAGTTCACTCGCAGCTGAAATGACTCTGCAGTCTTCAGACGTATTTACTGCCTCCAACACCAGGAGCACAAACCCCAGGTTGAGACGCAACAGATCCATTTTACCAGCTCACTGTTTGAATCTTGTGTGTGTGTGTGTGTGTGTGTGTGTGTGTGTGTGTTTGCTCTGCATGTGATAACACTGCTCCCTGCAGTGGTGTGTCTGTGTCCTCTCAGTACAAACAGAAAGTCAAACTAATCCAGCAGTGTGAAAAGAGTCAGTTGTCTTATGTTCAACAAGTTCTCCAACCTGAATAACCACATATATTATTTACCAACCCTCTGTCCAACTTTACAGCAGAAATCAACATGTTTACAGCCTGGTACAAAAACTCTTTTGGTCTCTAGAGCTAATTTCCTCCTTCATGACAACTGTGTATATAACTCACCTGTTTACATTTTATTAAGGCTTAAAGTTATTCGTAATTGAGGGTGTGGCCACTTTGAGTGACAGGTGGGTTTACCCACGCTTACAATACCTGTTTTTACGCACTACTTTTGGTGTAAAATGGGTAATGTGGCTGTTGTCAGTGTGTGTGCCTTCAGCCTGTGATACAACAGTTTATTTTCAGTTTAAAACATGAGACCATTTGACTGACTATCCAACCATTTTTTTTTCTGGTGATGTTTAATTCTTAAATGCTGTCATGAAACCACAACATATAAACGCTTTGGCAAAACAAAATAAAACAAAAATACAGACGAAAAGGGTGAAATTACTCAAAATTGTTTGTAAAAATATTTATATTTATTGATCTGCACTAATCTGTACTACTTTTTTATTTCTTAGTTCTTGTAATTTTTAGCCTTATTCTTAACTTACATTTTTATGTTGTTTCAATTGTGTGTTTTTGCTTGTTCCTGCACATTAGCGCTGTTATCACCAAGTCAAATTCCTGTGTACTGTTTACATTTGACGAATAAAGCGATTCTGAAATTTCCAGTGACTTTATTGATTCAATTTTAATTTCACAAGGATCAAGATTTACTATTTTATTGGAAGTGACTGTGTGAAGTTTAGTTTACATCTGTTAGGGCCCATCTGTGTGTTGTTAGATTTTTTTCATGCCTACACATATGGGCTTTAACTGCAATGCATTGCAAATGTATGTAATTAACTACATATGTTCATATATGATTGTTTGATCATTAATTATGTTTATTACTGCTTGCTCTGTAAAATTCATTGTTGAAAAATGTTATCATGGCAATTTGGTGTAATATTAGGTGAACAAAAATAAGTGTGTGCGTGTGCGTGTGTGTGTGTGTGTGTGCTCACAGCTGCTCAGGCTACAGGCTGTGGATCCGCTGCAGAGAGAATATACTGTTTAATTACCTTCAGCGGAGCACTGCAACATAATTACTTTGTGTTTCAGTGTTTTCCTGCATGATTGGGTTCGCTGGCATTTCGGCAGCACTTCCATCATGATGAATGTGACAGGTGAGGTGGAGTCCGCTTCTCCCGCTGCTGCTGCAGCTTTTTCTGCCTAGGTGGATGGGGATGGATGGACGGATGGATGGGTAAGTGGATGCAGACAGTGATGCAGGCACGGCGCTCATCAGGGAAACAGAACAATGGAGTGTGAGTTCATCAGGGGAATCTGGGAGAATTTGGGATTTCATTTTTCTTCTGCTTTGTTGTGTTTGCCGAGTCGCCAAGAGGCCAAAACTGAAATGAACCCGGGGAGTGTGGGAGGAAAGCTTTAGCTGCAATATGTCGCTTCTGCTTCAGCCTGATATTGTTTTCTTTATCGCCTGCACTGTTCAACAGTCCTGCAGATCCATATGCAGTTCGCCATATGGTTGTTTGAGGCGCCTACTTTCTGTGCTTACTTTTAGTCAGACTTAAAGACAAGCATTTTAAGATGATTCATATAAACATGTTTATTTTGAGAGTTGTGGGAGGCTTGCACTTATTGCCCCCATATTCGCTGTTTTGCATGAATCCTTGTTTCACCATATCTCTACAATGGAGGTGGTGAGTGTAAAGATGTCATGGCCCATACTCACATCATAGTCACATGTATGGGGAATATCCCAGGTTGAAATGAAAGGTGTTCTGGTTATGGTGCAAACTAGAATTAGAAATGATGAATCACCTTTCTGCTGATTCAAGATAATTTCGTTCAGTTCAGTTGAAAGGTTTGTAGCTCTGTCGTTCGTCCATTTGATTTCAAGTCATCACATCACATCGAAATTCAATTGTGCATCCTTTTGTACGTAAATCAGTAATCTGCTGTGTTCTGCTGCTCTAAGACAGTGGCTCTCCAAGTGGGGTCCAGGAAACCCCAGGGGTCCTTGAAGGGGTTCCTATGGGTCCACAGCAAAAAGGCTAATAATTCATTTACACCATAATTCCATCCATAAATAACACAAGGATTTCCTGATCAGATGTGGGACCCTGGGACAAGATCTTATCCGATGGGGGTCTGTGGTCTAATATGTGTCAGTTTAGGGGTCCGTGATGTGAAACATTTTGAGGTCCACTGCTCTACAACCACTATTCATGAGGTTGCTGTTGTTGTTAAGCTTTAGTATGCTGATTATGTCAGATGACTTCATGATCATTACATAGCGATTAACAGCAACATTCACCTCAGTACAACAATGCAGAAGTTCAGCTTTTCCTGTTCACCACCTACAATCAAATCAGTGTTGATCCTTTGGTTGTGGGTGACATTACGTTTGATGGTGAAGATCAGTGACGGGGATGAATGGAGGTTTAACCAGCAGAGACTGTTCAACACATGCTGGCTGTCATAAAGAGATTCAGCCATTTTTCCAATCGTTAGGCATTTCAGTGTGTTTAAAGATCTTTACCAAAATGGAATGAAACCATCTAGAGTTCACTCAGAATAAATGCAGAGGAAACTGTGGAGGTCTTCACTTATTTACCAGTTAGCAGAGATTTCATGAATCAGTGATGGCAACTGACAGTGAGAGTAACTTTGATTCCGACTCTTAGGTCATGCTACTGACTGAATGCTAATAGCAACTTTGCTTTATGGTCACTTCTCAGAGATCCTTGCATCCTTCCACCCGTGAATCCCTGCTCCAGGAACATTTGCCCATTTTTTCTGTGATTACCAAATTCTGAAAAAAAAACTGAGAGGCTTAAAGACAAACTGAGAGAAAAGAATATCAAGAAGCACAAAGGAAATTTTTGGGTTGCAGTTGGTGTTGGCACATTTCTTAGTAACAGACAATATTAACCCCATAAGCAACCAGTCAACTGCAACATCTCTTCCACATCAGGGTTGTTGGTGGATTTTATAGGTCTTCATTGAGCTTATGACCAGGAAGTAAAGTACTCTACACCATTACATAGCTGACAACAATACTTTCAAAAGAGCATTTCGACCATCATGTAGCACTAAATCTCTCCCTTTAAAATATGTGTTTTTCATTGCTCAACTAGACCAATCCCTTGATGCATCATAGCCTAGCTTTATGTTACTTACTTTTACTCCTGTAAATGGATGGATGCCTTCTTCATACTCCTCGTCCATGTGCCAGCTGTCAGGGTCTGAGTTGCTCTCATTTCCATTGTCTTGCTCTTCTCTAAAAACCTGTTAAAAGTTGTATTTTTTTTCATTTTGAAGCACTTTAATTTGAGTTGTTCAGCGGGACGGCTGCAGACTCGCACCAAAAGCAGGAGTCAGGGTGCGGAAACTTCCAGTAAACACCAGTAAATCAGTGAGCCATAAATCAGCCCTCGTTGTCGTAAACACACCATTCAAGTTGCATGGGAAGGCAGAGAATCTGACACAAACCGACTTAATGCTTCATCGAATGTGCAACGCTTGGTTTGCGTGTGTTAAGGGGTTAATGCAATACTTTTCCCTTCAGCCCACTCAACCTGTTGAATGGTGCAGGCAAGTCCCCTTGACTCCTCAGTCACTATTTCATCACCTACAAGGTAAGTAAACAAATCAATTGTGCTCCGTTTTATGTTTTGACAGTATTATGGGATATTTTCATCAAAAAAGCCTAAAAACATAAACACCTCCAACCACAGGAGCCCTCCCGCCCAGTGTCTTCATTTCTTATGCAGCAGGCCTTGCTCATTTCAAATGAAGACTGTGATGGTATATGCCCTTTGAATTTAAGAGAGTCATATATGGCATTTGTAGCTCTCAGATCTTAATGGGAGCGCAGCGCTTTGCTTTCAAGATAAAGAAGAGGGCGCCATCCAGTTCTTGACTTCAGTACCTCACTTCAAAGACAGATAGGTCCTGTAAATTGGCACCCTAAGGCTTTTTTTCCAATGAACCAGTGCAGCTACAGAAGTAGCGGTGTCATGGGGATCTCACTGGTGCCTGAGCCCGAGGCAACTGGGCCACTCTGTGTAGCAGGAAGACCATCAAGGCTCTTGCAGCTGGAGGAGCATAAAAAATGGCATCCAAACCACCAAATCCAAAATATATTCCTCTTGTCCATTAGAAACGAGCAGAAAGTAGTGCTTCCTTTTCCTTTGCATCTGAACAAACAGTATCTCATACAGCCTCCACTCCTCTATTCCCAGATGTGTAGCGCTCTCAGGCCAGAGTTGGAAGGATACAAAAGGAGAACACCTTTCGATCTTGGCCTATCAGAGCCCTGTCAATACACCTCCAGCTCCTCCAGCAGTGACCCTATGACACCTCAGACAGCCAATAGGAAGTTGAGGATTCGGGGGGAGGGACAGGAAGAAAGTGTCTAATTCACCCGGAGAGTGGGAACAGATAGATGGCAGACAGGCGGGCTGGCTGGCAGCACTTTTTCAGCAAGGTAATGACCCGTGGTGTTTTCAGTCTATAAGTGTGCGTGCGTGTGTGTGTGTGTGTGTGTGTGAGCGCGTGTGTGTTACTGGGTTTTGTGATAACACAGGCAGAGGACTCCATGTGGGCATTCACATAAAAGATCGAAGGAAAGAAAGAGCGATGAGGGAGCAGAGGAAATGTGGAGAGAAACAAAACGGGAAGACAGATGTGGAAGAAGTAACGGATGCGGTGACAAAACGTGCAGAGTGAGACTTCACCGAGTGATGGAGGGAGCAGAAAAGGTGAGCGCAGGGGGAAGTGGAGTGCATGGGTATAGATTGAGAGGCTCCTTTACTACTCGTCTGTCATCGGACCTCCAGCTGGGGCCCCCTGCCTTCCTTCACTGTGCCCCAGGAGAGGTGCTTGGGCATGGGCCCTTTACACACTGACAGACCTCCTGCCTGGATACTTTATCATCCAGACCAGACAGGACCAGAGGCAGCAGCAGGGAGGAATGCTCTTCATGGGCAGCACCATCTTTCTTTTTTTTCTGCTGCAGATACTGTAGATATTCATCACCTCCTGTAAACAAAGAGATACTTCATCACAATGCTATTGACACTGACACATTTTATTGCATTTTGATATTGACTCACTGTGTTTGTTTCCAATTTATGTCTTATCTACATTAAACAAGACCCAATGTGTATTTTTTTTCCCATTATTAACATTATATTATTTTATATTATTTCCTTGAGTCTCCTGTGTTACTAAAAATAACAGAAATAACTTAAACTGTAAAAACTAACTGTATGGAGCTTTTGTGGTCTCTGCTAACAATAGCATATACTGTATAACAAGTTCCGTGGGTAAAACAGGTAAGAAACCATGTCATTAATGTAGCCTTTCAGCTTATATACAAATTGAAAATAAAATAATCATACTTTTCGCTGACCCATGATAACATGTTGAAGCTAGAATGATGCATGCCTCCACCAAGACCAAACATTTTCTTCCACCGAATCCGAATTACTGTCTGGATCTGTACCAAACTGTACAGTCACAGATCTCAACATAAAAAAAATATATGAGACTGTCCTCCTGTAAAAAAAACAAGCATGAACCTCTGAGGCTGAAAAATGAAGCCAACACTGAAATACTGACACATGCAGTTCCTCTACTGACCACTAGAGTCTGGCTCCAACAGTGAGTCAATCCCCATAGACTCCCATGTTGAAACGTCCAACTTTACAGCAGAAATCAACATGTTTACAGCCTGGTACAGAAAACATTTTTTGGTCTGTAGTTAATTTCCGTTTTGGGATTAGCTGAAAGTAAGGGGCGGAGTCAGACACTGCCAAGATGGCAACGGTGGAGCAGCTCACTCTGAGCTTCAAAACCGCTCTTCAGAAACCTGTGGGTGACGTCACAGAGGCTACGTCCATCTTTATTTACAGTCTGTATAACAAATGACCCTGTTATTATGACCTATAGTTAGGTTGTGGTGGATGGATGGGTGAACCAAACACACATGCAATGAAGGTAGGTACTGTTGGTACAGTCCGCGTGTTTATTTTTGCAACCATGATAACCAAGGTCTGGTATGCCCGCCACCAAAGGGGCACTATTTCAGGAGACACTCCTATGGGTAGTATCAGAGGGGTGAAAAAAAACGAACTGTGTGGTTGTTCAGGTTGAAAATATGTCTGATTTGTTACATCAAGATTATTTCCTGAGAAACTGATGAAAATCTTAAGCTGTGGTTTGTTCTAGGCTTCAGGAATGCATGCAGACAATGGAAGGTCCTCACAGAGAAAGGCAACATGAGTATTTTTGTGTTTGGGTGTGCTGATAGTGGGGGGGTGCAGTGTGTGTGTGTGTGAGTGTGTGTGTGTGTGTGTGTGTGTGTGTTATGCTTTTCTCTGATTCTCTCAGACAGTAGAATTCTGTTCCAGCTACTGAAATAAATTTGCCCCGGTGCCACTGAACTGAACAAAATCCAGCTTTCCAAATCCAAAATCAGCCTTCACAGATGGATCTTTTTGTTTTTTCTTGGAAAACAGAAGGGGAATAGTTTGCAGGAAAAAAAAACAAAAAAAAAAAAAAACAGTTGTATAAGTTAATCAACAAGCACAGTGCAGAGAAACTTTTCCAATCAAACATTCATTAACTTGTTGGCGTTTACAGGCACATGGACAGAATACCATCGTATTACTGTTTGCTTAATGAAAGAAAAAAAAACTTCAAATGAATTCTATTTCCAGACTTCTCCAGAGACGTGTTCATAAATCATGTCATGTAAATGTGGCTGAGGTCTGCTCCCAGGTACATGCACTGTAAGGGACTGTGTGAAGGTGAGGAGGGTCTGACTGTTTTATTTCATTTTATAAAAAGCAAGACTTTCCACAGTGTTAATAATATTTTCTTATATATATAATATTTTCTGGGGGGAAAAAAAAACCAAAACTCTGTTAACACTGTTATTGCAGCCACTGAATGAATGGAATTGCCACAGGCGCCGGCTCTGCTGATGAACACTGAGCACTGTGATATTTTTGCCCAACCAAATTCCAAATAATATAAATACACATGAATAAGATCAGATGATGCTATAATATGTTTGAGATTAGGATCCTTTTTTTTTTATTAAACTACATGAAGTGAAAATTTGGAAAAATGAAAAAATAAAAGTAAAAATAAATGTTTACTCCTTTCCACAAAGAGAAAAATTAAAGCTCTGGGGTTTATTTTGACTTCAGTATTAAACTTACTTACTTAATTCTTAAATGTACTCACATGTCAGAGGTCTCTGAAGAGTAAATCCTACCAGAAAAGCAATAAAGGGGATCAAATTAATCATTCAGAGCAAACCTAGTTCTTTTAAGGTGGATGGCATGGAGGACTGAAACTAAAACAAAATCAACAATAAATAAATAGATAAATAAATGACTCAATACATAAAATAATATGCCATTCAATGCAAGAAAAACAATAAAAATTGTAAATAGTAAAAAAGTAATAATATACAGCATAAACTGATATTTCTGTTTTAGTTTGCTTGTGTGTATGTACACACGTACACACACACACACACACATACACAAACAGACACACACATACACAAACAGACACACACACACACACAGCGTGTCTCCTGAATGTACCCCAAAGGTGTCAGTCGTACTGGACCTTGGTTGCCATGGTTACAATAATAAGCAAACAGACCTACCAACAGCAGCGTACCTACTTTTGTCGCCATGGTTACAACCACTTCCTCAACTTCAGACGATCTTTGTTGTAACATGAAGACTACACTGCAGTTCCTCTAATGACCACCAGAGTGTGGCTCTATCAGTCAGTCCATCCCCATAGACTCTTTATATATCTCACCTGTCACCTGAGTGACAGGTGGGTGAGCGTATGCTTGCCACAAACAGACATGCTCCAAAGTCTCAGCTCCACACACGCCCCACCTCTTCGCCTCTTTTTCAATTAGCCAAGAGTTCGGGGTGGAGTCAGGCACTGCCAAGATGGCGACGGAGAGCAGCTCACTCTGAGCTTCAAAACCGCTCTCTTGAAACCTATGGGTGATGTCACGGAGGCTGCGTCCATCTTTATTTATAGTCTAAGGATACAAACCATTAGCAATTAGTAGTCCCTTAATTTGGGCCACATTGTGATGCTTTGCATGAGGTCTGAGTTCACTACCGTACCAACTACTTTGGAAACAAGTCTGCCCTCAGCCACCCTAAAGGTTGACCTCCAAGTCACCACTTATAGCCCCTAAGTCCACTTTACTCTCACACACACTGACACAAACTCACTCAGCAGTTTATGTCTATTTCATAAATCCAGAATAAGAAAGAGGGAGAGGAAAAAGTAACATCAAGGGGCTTTCACAGCAGAGGAGCTTTAGCCTTGAGGTTGAATTAATGATCAGCACAATTAATCTTTTATAGGGAGTAATAGTTAGCCTTGCCGGGGTATTTGCAACAACATGGAACAAGATGTCTTCTGACTTGTGTAGCAGTGTTGACACACACACACACACACATACACATACACACACAGAGAGAGCTAGAAAGAGAGAAAGATTTTCCAATGAAAGCACTAAAAGTAAAAAGAGATGAATTTGGATTTCTGCTCTCCTGCATCTCGGAACAATCACGTATTTATTAGGGCTGATGTGAAAGAGGTAAACAAATACAGCCAAGTGGATTATGTTCATTCTTCCTATTGATCACTAATGTGGTTCAAATAAACCGGGGTTAAACAGAGGGGAAAGGGAATAATTGACATTCATTTCCACCCGTTGACTCATATTTCCTAAGCTACCATTAAGTATGGCCCAGACAGCATGTGCTCCTGTGAAACGGCTGCGAGCGTCCGCCTCCTGCAGGGCTGCAAGGAGGACTGAAACATTGCTTGAGAAGCAGGGCTTTTTAGAGGTTTTACTGAAATGGGAGCAAAATTACTGGTGGAAAAAAAAGCTGCTAAAAGCAAAGCATCCTCAGAATTACGGTTTGGGAGACTGTTAAAGAGGATATGGGCTATTAGAATCTTTCATGTGGAGTGTAATGTACATGAGGAATAGAGGGTTGTGGTTGTGCAAGGTGAGGTGCGATTTCCATAGAATCTTTGAAATGTATAATCTCCTGTTCAGCAGATGTTGAAACGCTCCAGTGAGAATGCAAACAGGAGAAGTGGACCATCATTTACATAAAAATGTCACCTTGTTATTCAAAATACAAACTTAAAAAAAAAATAAAAAATAAGAAATGAGCAAATGAAAGGCAGATTGTCTTCTCTGTGTTGTAGTTAATAGCTCCACAGCAGGACAATTTCTGATGAAATGTTCACAGTGACAATGAATGTTTACAATAACAACTTTGCCTCTTCCAAATCACAAATTACCTTCACATCACTGTTTTAGCATGAGAAAATATGCGCATCATCATTGAAATGAACTGTGTTTTTATTATATGCTTTTTTTTTTTGACATTCTCAAAAGTCTGTTGAAAGGTTTTAATGAGCTTTAAGGGCTAGATAATGGGCTTAAAGGCTAGGTCTTCTATTCAATATTTTTCTTCTTGTCAACAAATCCCATGCGTAGAACCAAACCAACAAAGAATGTGTCCTACTAACAAGTATTGTGTGAATCCAAAGACTCATATATCTCATTCCTCTGTGCCACAAAGCTCCATTGTTGTCCAAAAATCCATAAATGAGCCACACTGTTGCTCTGGCTTATATGTTCCTTCATCCCAATGAACATACACATTATCATTTTTTTTTTTTACATGCACCATCCTGCTGCCCCAAATATTCACTAGAGCACTAAATGTGGATTAATCCGCCACTGAAAATAGTCCAGAACAAATGCACTTTGTCCTACTGTTTGTAACGGTTGCTATAAATTACAGTGTGCAACTGTTTCAAGAATTTTCTGAAAAAAATCTACAACATTTCTGTAAACTGTATCTACATCTTCAGTAAGGAGACACTGAGGGGGTGGAGCTAAGAGCCACGGACAGGGTATAGGGAAGTCAGTCGGTCAGTACCATAGACTGTAAATGAAGATGGACCTAGCCTCTGTGACGTTACCCATAAGTTTCTGAAAAGTGGTTTTGAGGCTCAGAGGGAGAAGAATTTGCATCGGTCAATTAGAACTCATTCCAAAGTCATTGACCACGACTATATAGCATTCTGTTTATTAGAATTACCTAAAATGTTAATTAAGATTGGTCCATTTGTTTTAGGCTCATGGTGAATATCATCATGAAGGTAATGCATGTGGGACTCCTGATTGGACATGAAACGTCATTGGGCATGATACGTTTCCTCTTCAAATTTTTAACCTGGCCATAGTGGTAGAGGAGACAATTATTCTTCATGACCATAGAGATGTGACCACTGGTTTTTGCAATGCTAATGGACACCAAGTACCATTGCAATATGAAGTACTCTTTTGACTTCCTGTTGAAAGTCATCATGAAAATAAATCCCGACTATTGCTCAGCTAGGATACAGGAACTCTGAAAAAACCTGCTGAGGTATCGTTCATGGATCGTGGACCAAATGTTAAAGAAATCAGAGGTGAAAAACAATCTAGACTAGTTCTGAAAACAAAATTGAATCCTGCTGGAGTCTTTGGAGGACACTTTAATTGCTTGACACTGTTCCAAAAGCCAAGTACTGACAAAAAAAATCAGAAACAGAAATGTGAGGACTTGTTTTAAAAGACGTTATGTAGAGTATAAACGGAAATCTGAGGCAGAAACATGACATGGAATTGTTTTTAAAAAAAGGTTGAATGTTGGTGAAGAGTTATGTGAACATCTCAAGTGTTTACCTTTGTCATTTTGCCCTGTTTAGAAACATACACATACACATGCTTGTTCTTTATGATTGCAGATAGTGTCAACTACTTTGCTCGTGTTCAGCCTTTTCCTAACACCAGTGAATAACCATATGTTGTTCAAACCATTCAGAGTAGGGATGGGCGATCTGACAATCGTATATAGTGGACGATCTTTCTTTGGCATATAAATAATTGTACAAATTGTGTCATTAAAGGGTGCTATGTTTAGATATTTAATTTCAAAAGTTCAATCATTGCAAACCAGACCACTGTTAACTGTTAAACAGCTAACCAGCTAACTACAGCTGGCAATGGCAGTCGTTGTTCTGCTCTGCGGTTTCAGCGAGCTTGGTGTAGCGCCACTTGTCAAATTTCTCCACCCGGCTAGAACAACCCACTTGCAGGATGACAGACCTGCCTAGAGGCAGGGAAACATGAAGCACGACGAGCTCGGGCTAACTGGTGAGCAGCGAATGAACTTTCCAATCAAAACACTTACATATAAATTGGTTGTGACACAATTTGTTAACGAGAGACAGCATTGTGGATGAAGAACAGCGGCGAGCACACAAACATCCAAAGGAAGCATCAAAGCAGCGGAAAGATAAGAATCACAACTTCCAGTCAGGACTTGCACAACAAAACCACAGTGGAAATTGGGTGCAGATCATGATTCAGATCGTGGGCTGCAGTTCTATTCCAAAAAATTGTCATATGTCATATGATCTTTTGGTCTGATCGCCCACCCATAATCTAGAGGTCAATAAGGTATGTGAACTCATTCATATAAAAAGGACACCTAAAGCTTTAGAGAAATTGAGCAGCTATGAACATCCCCTACCCCCCAGCCGCTGCACTAGTATTACTGTTGGTGACCTTATAACTTTCTGTTAACACAGAGTCCAGTAACATTATTCTACATTATTCTATGTCCTCTAGAAATCAAAAGAAAAGCTTATTCAGGTAATATACTTGATGCAACTAAAATGTAGCATTCACAGATAGACTATAGGTGTGTTATTTATCACATAGTAATGATGATACTTAATAATGTGAGTTGGCCCATCACAAATAGATACAAAAGCAGATGTGTTTTGGCCTGATATACCCCAACCACAAATAATCCTGCATGTTGGAAATGGTCTGCAAGGATGAACAGATACATAATCACCCCACCTCTCCATGTGAAATGAACCTTTGTAAATGTGTGTGCATGTGTCCACTTGTATGACTGCTAACTAAGATGTTTCTTTTATGCCTTCATTACAGGGAAGCGCCTCATCTTCTGAATTGGAACCAGGGGGGACAGGAGCCAAAGGTCAGGGTAGGGCAAGAGCCAGAGGGAGGGGAGGTGTGAGAAGTGAGGGGGAGGGGAGGTGTGAAAGGGAGGGGGGGAGGGAAAGGGCAGGCAAGGGCCAGAGACCATATTAATCCAAAGGACTAGGAGAGATTAGAGGAAATCCAGCAGAAACGCTGGTATGTATATTCTAATATATTCATATTACTCCTAAACCATGTAAAGTTCTTGTGGCAGGAAGTCACCAAACTCGGATTTCTGAAGTGTTTCTGTTTCACTGGCAAACATGCAGGCCCTGCCCGGTCAGCAGAAAGACCAGCTCAAAGACCCGATGTGAAGATTACTAAAAGGATGATCTACGATTTGCTTCAAGTTGCCCTGGTCCACACAACGTGGACAGTGAAACCACCCCCCCACCCCCGTTTTAGCTCTGTATCAGAAATAATCTCCATCCATACTAAGACACTTGAAAGCACATATCACATGACCATTCACATTCACTGGGCAAGCACAAGCCGGCGTTAACAGGAAGCAGCATTATCAGCAGTTCACTTGCACAAAATATTACAAACGAGGAACAACGGACAGTTGTAGCATTTAAATGCAGAATTTAACTGAACAATAGCTGCTAGCAAAGACAACAAGGTCAGCAACGCTTGTAATTCACTATCATGTTGTATTTACCACTGGTGGTTGAGGCTGATAAAAACCAATTAGAGAACGACCGTGAGTGTCTATGTCATCGTTTCCAAAGGTCTCCAGGCCTGTCCAGATGACAACACAACCCCAGAGTCTTAAACTTAAAGCGGCATTTACTAAAGCCTCTGTTTTAGGCGCTGGAAAAAGTGTGGACGCCAGGAGTAAACGTAGCAAAAGAGATGCGTTTTAAAACGAAAACTAAAGAGCTTAGAAAGAGCTGCGTAAGCAAAATGGCCAATATGAACCTGCATATCCTAAACGAAGGGGTTGTACAGATGGCCTGTGCAACCTGGAATGACATTTTTGCCATTGATGAACACCAGGAACTGGCAGTGCAACAACAACAAAACGGTTGTTTTGTGGCGGTGTGGTTGTTCAGGCGAGGGAATAGCTGCTGTGGCTGGAGAATACGGGACACGTTTCCAGACCAAATGGGAAGATGCTCAGGGTTCAGGGGTCGCTGCCTGAATTAATAGCCTATGTTGATAGGAATTTCATTCCAGGTGTGTTGCATGTTTGTGTATACAGTGTGGTATTATTTATGGGTGCAATTTGTTTGGGTTATTATCAGTACAGTTTTTAATACTAGCTACAACCATGTGGTTGGTACTGTTCTGACCTTGTGTGTTTGTGTGTTTGTGTGTATTCCACAACCGTGTGTATCACGTATAAGATAAATGACTTGGTCATGATTAAAGCCTGTTTGTTTTGATGCAGTATATCTCTACACGGTCGTCCTTACAAGAGACAAAATAATATATTTTCAATATTATTCTCCGTCCTCTCCTTGAGAGGTCTGTGTCCTGACCAGTTCTGCTGTAGGTGTTGGTGGTGTGTGTGCGGGGAGACCAAGCCTCCTCATGTCATCAAGCCTCATTATCTTCCTCATTGGAAAGCCCTAACCTGACTGTAGGCGCTTCTTAAAGAGGACTCTCTGCAGTTCAGGGATTGAACTGTAGTCCTTGGGGACCTTCATGGTGCAGAAACTCCATCTTTCACACTTCTTGTTGTAGCACTGGTTATTTCTCAGAGATGAAACAGATAGGAAAGTTAGTATGTGCTTCGACTCAACAACAGACAGTGGTCTCAAAATGTTAGAATACAAAGATGAAGGTGACACAAAACACAGAGGAAGTAGAGAGGCAAGAATTTGATCTTGAACATGGGCGATTTATATTGTTAAGAGAACTTGCAAATTAAGTATAGCATGTCACCAATATATATATGTATACACAGTATATATATATATATATATACACTGTTGCTCATAAAGTTGGAATAGAATATTTTTTTCCTTTTTCCATGAAATGATTTTGACAATGTGATTCATTTCATTTCACCTGGGACACATAATGTAATCATTGCACCTGGTCAAAAGTGATAACTGATGCATTTAAACAGGAATAAACAGAGGTTTGTGTCTGAAAACAAAATTATTCCAACTTTATGGGCGACAGTATATATATATATATATATATATATATATATACACACTTTATACTTATACTGCTTATTTCCTGTGCTTTTTTTTGTTGTTGTTTTTTAATTGACATGCCTAAACCAAAGGAAATACACAAAACAATAAGACAGTGTCTTATGACCAAGTAGGAGCATTTCGGTTGTTACTCGCATCTTGTGTCTGTCATGGGAAAGTTGTGGTGATTGTTTTCAAGTGCAGCAAGAAGAGTAAACTGGTGGACTGTATGAGAACCGCCTTTCAGCGAGTATATGGCTTATAGGAAAGAATCCAAATCTGAAGTTTTCTTTCATGAAAAAGAAGGAAAATATTACAATTTTATATGAATATGGAAGTTCATGCACAACAGGAATACTCAAGTCCAACTGATTTTTAGTTTCCAGAAAAATTCAGAAAAATAACTATTATTAATTCAAGCATAACTCAGAAAACAGACAGGTAGGACTCAAATACAGACTGAGAACTGTCATTTCAGTCTTCTATATCTCTAATCTATAAATCAAACCAGCAACTCAGCAATACTTATGTCAGAAAACTTTATTGACATCTTTCAGCCAGCACTTGTCAAGGACCTGCAGAAAACAATATCATTAGAATAAACTAACTAATAAACTGACATGTGATTCTTCATGTCTCCATGCACTGCAAATTCATCATCAAGCCCTGGAAACATTGAACCATCAACCACCATCCATGTCTTATCTGAGGTCATCTGGGGGGGGGGGGGGGGGTCCCTCACATGCTAGATCACCATGACACATCATCCATAAAGAACGGGATGATTCAACAAACACAACGTATCAGAGAGTAAGTGCTACTCAAAGACGACCAATATTACACAGATATGAGCAAATGTAAAAGTTCTTTGTGTGACACAAGCATAACTTGAACTTATACAGTACATAGAAACTACAAAATAAGCGTTGTCAATGTAAGGCTGCAGGGTTGATCCATATCAAGATTCCACAACAAAAACCTTTTAGTGCAGTTCAGATACACATAGCAAAAAAATGCTTTTGTGACATAGCCTTGCACTTTTATTGTCACCTTCTCATAGAAAAAAGACAGGATTTGACTAGTTATACAGTTTGTAGTTTTTTACCCAGGGTCGCTGCATCTCGCCAGATGTCAAGAGAGTGCTGCATACCCCACATCTTGTACTGGCCATGCTCTGAATCTGATAGTGTACCATTTACACTCAGATTCTGCACACTCTTAATGAAAAATACCTACTAGCTCCATGTACATAGATATAGGCCTAGTAACAATGGCTGGAGGTGAAAAGAAATACTAAATAATAGATATTGCATGCATATAATATATATGCAGTTATACTAGCTCCACAATGCTGAGATTTCTCTGTGGGGATCCATGACCCCTTCTTTCACTATTCCCTGAAGCAGTGTCCATATGAACCCCTATTTCCCACATGATGACCGAGTTCCTGTTTGATTCCCCCTTGTCGATTATATCTCTCAATGTGGACAATATCTCAGGACTCGTGCTCAATAGTTGTGTACGTGCATTACTGTACACAGTGGCCTACAGATAAAATAAAACATAAAGAATTTTTTTAAAAGTCATACTTGGTGAAAAGGAATTATGAATGTTCATTTGTGAAAGCGGTTTATAAAAAAAAATAACATGTCTGCCTTCGCCTGATAAGGGGTGAAAGAGAGAGAGAATTAGCTTTATCGTTAGACTGTTGCACCATGCCACCATGCCCATGTTCATGAACTTGAAAAGAAGTGCTATCTTGGTGGAATTGTTACCAGATAGCAGTGTGTTGGTAGACAACATTAAGTCTCAAGACTTCAGCAGGGGCTGAGAGTTCCCCCGCCAAAACACTGCGCCCATGGGGACAAAAGTACAGTGACAGCGGGAAAAAAACACAAAGATGACATAATCCACAAGAACTCTAGAATGAACTGAAACTTTCAGAGTAAAAAGTATATTTTATCGAGGTATATTGAGAAGAGGTTCAACCATACAGGCTGCACAATGATAAAATAACATGCTGGTGAATAGTGCTGTCTACTGTATTTCACCACGAGTGTAATGTGTTGCACCCACATCACAGTCTGTTGAACTCTTCTCAATACAGATCGTCTCACAGTGGACCATTCTTAAATCTCATCACTCTGATTCTCAGATGAATGCAATTCCCCTCGATGTGATTGTCACCTCAAATGGAGGTTTACCATCATTTCCTGCAGCCGTCACTTAGTTGCAGCTGTAGTAATGTGGCCAGTCTCTGCAGATTGTCACAATAGGCGATGGTTGCCAGCGTCTTGTCATCCTCGGAAGAAACTCAGCAGTGCATTCAGCGACTGAGACCAGAAAAATGCATCAGAGTTGGAGTTAGCATATTAATACAAAGTTACCAAAGATGTAATACATCAATCTCCTCCTGTACATTGCCAACTGTCTGAATCACAGGAAGGGCAAACTAATCATCCCTGATTGACTGAAAGTGATTGATAGCGTTAGCAACATGCTAGCTATTCCAACACGAGCAGCCGGTTTGTTTCTGACTTGTCCTGGTTTCTGTGTAGCTCTTAGTAGCTATGTAGCATAGTGAAAGCGAGGCTAAAAGGGAACCAGTCTAAATGCTAATGGTGCCATTATTCTATATCCATTACATCTTGCAATCAACAGTTACTTCAAAATGTTATGTTAAAGCAAAACTTGTCAATTTCCACTTTAAACAACTTCATCTTCAATGTGAGGCTACTCATATTTTTAAGGCAGCAGGTGAATTGTTTTTTCTAAGTTAAACCAATCAGAAGTTAAATACAGTGTTACCTAACATACGTAAATGGGGTTGGCACTGGAAATAAGGTTTTCAACACTCATGCATTGACAGAAATGCATTAAAATGATTGTATTTGCAGATTAAGCAGCTTGATACAGTAGTTAAAGATCCAACTACCAACTACAACAGAAATGCTACTCACACATAATTGAATCGGTGCTATCATATCCTATCCCATAATATACAAGTACAAGGTCACACGCAGCATAGGTTTTGTTTTGTTTTTTTGGTTAATTTGGTTAATTAATTGAAAATGAATTACTTTTACACTGCAGGTATTACCACTTTTAATGGGCTGATCTAAATACTTAGATACTCAACATTCAGTTTAGTCCAACATCGCTGCAATCAGTCTTGCCAACATGAAAACTATAATATTCAGGCTTTGTTGAAAACTACAGGGGTTCTGATTTAACCTTATGGTTATTTTTTAAGGGCTGAAATTTGTGCTGCTGTTGAACAACATTGGGTTACACTGTGAACAGACCTTTATTTATATAGAATATTTAGTCTATACTGCTATTGGGTGGACAAAATAATAAAACCCAAACAAACAACTACGACGCACACCAAAAACCAAAGCCCAGATGTGATAAAGTTTATGTGATGTGATGTAAAAACACTAGTTTTCCCCCTTTAGTAAAAGTCACATCACAAACTTTAATTTTCAAAAACCAGCAGAACAAAAAGCTGCTCTGTGTTGCTTCCTGCTGTCAATCTCATCTTCCTTGGAGATTAACAGAGCCTGAAATTAGGATGTATACATAACACATGAAGAATGAATAGTGCATTCAGCAACATTCACATTCTAATGGTGGGGGTAATAATTGCCCTTAAGGTCACTGATCCTGACACCTCTTGAACTTTGGCCTTTCCACAGTGCTGCAGGGAAACATCTTAGTCCACCTCTGAATATCCCCACATCTGTTTTTTATGTGTTATAGACTTCCTAACATACTTTTCAAATATCATTATTTTTCTTACATAAAAATATAATTTTATTTTCTCTTTGGCACAGTCTGTGTCCTGCTGCTGCTACCGCACACCCCCTCATGTTGCTACGTATTACCAGGTTGATAAGTAAGTTTGGAATATTGTCTCATGTTAAAATGCTAATTTTTTGTACTAACATAATTTAATACTGCATATGTCAGGGTCCCTCCCATCTGACTGTTTGTCTTCAACTGTTGGCTGACAGTAAACCTGGGCTGCAGCTTTGAGGGACTGACCTTTTCATCCGTGTGATTTAATTAATCCCTGAAGAACATGTGGGCACGAGGTCATATCAGCTGATAGTTACCTTGAATTCTTATTTTTAAGGTGTTGAGTTATTCTATAACCTGCAACCAACATAGTAAATATGTTATGAGTGTAATTGTGTTAGCATGTCTATTAGATTTTCAGTATTTTGTTAACATTATGATAAAGTTAAATGCTTAGCTGTCATTGATATGTAGTATTTGGCTGTGCCCAGATGATTCCTTAAATGTTTGTTTTTTTTTTATGTTTCTTGACAATGTTTGCAAAGGTGTTGATTTTATTAATGAAAATTCTGATGAAATTCATTTGTTAATTGCCTTTTTATCCCATGACAAAGAAGAGCTGCTGCCATAGAGGTGACTAAATAGAGTGAAAAATAAAAACTGAAGATGACAATAAATGGAGTTTAATAATGATGATGACAGTTATAATAATCCAAATGTCTTTCTGTAAAGGGCTGTGGTGCATATTTCTCTTCCTATGCACCCAAATCATCTTCCCAGTGACTTTACAAACCTGCAACGCACCCATGAACGCAACACCAAAGGCGCCAGCCAGGACCTAGCTACTACATATGCACCTTAATTCTATGGCTCTGGTAGCTCAGACAACATATATTGATAGGAAATGGTGACAACATCCTGAAAATGATGAGAGAAATAAGAGAATAAGAGAAAACCAGCAACCTAAGCTTAAAATTTTAAACAATATTACATTACCTTTAAAGCTATATCAAACTGGTTAATGGCTAAAGGCGTTATTTTTTAGCATCCCAACAATAGGACATTGTTGCAGATCGGGGTTTAGTCTCTGAAAAGTCACTGTATAACACAGTCTCTTACAACACCGACACTCAGGCAGTTTTACTCTCTTCTGTGTCTGGATGTATTGCTTAAATTAATAATATCAGAACAGACACCCTCTCTGCAAAGCTGTGTTATGTGCATACAACCTGTCATCCTATGGCTTATTGTCATCTTGCACATGAAAGGAATAAAATTATTTAATCATACAGCTCTTCTAGACTTTTCAAATGGACTGAATAAGTTAAGTTTTGACAATAAAAGGAGCCAGGGGGTGTGTGACATTCAGAAAAATGCATTCACTGTTTGACAGTTTTTCCTGTTGCAATATACATGGAGAAGGAGCTTTTTGGGCAAGTGTGCATCAACTGTAATACCCAGTGTAGCCACTATGCCAAAATCACTTTACAGTCCAGCTCTGTTCCTGGGGGCTTGTCCACACCCAGCAATTTTAAAACTCTAATCCCAAAATTCCTCTGCATTCCATTGTTGGAGAAGTTTATTGTTTTAGAGTCTCTGGGTGGGGTCCTGGAAAAGATAGTGCCTAGGGACTCTATAATTCGGTCGGGGGTTTTAAATGCTGATGTGGGCAATGATGGGGAAACCTGGATGCGGGTGAATTGGAGGAATGGCCTGCTTTTATCTGAACCTTCAGACTGTTTTGTTATTGGGACTATGTGCTAGCTATGACTTGGCATAAGTGTACTTGATACCAGAACCAAAGATCAGTCCATATATCCTGGACACGGAGGTAAATAGAGGCTGATATTGTGACAACCACTGGTGGGGATGGAGGTCATCTGAGGAAGGAGGCCAGGGGCCTCCTCAGGTGTAGGTGAGTTTCAGCCTGAGATGCTGAAGACTCTGGATATTGTTGGGCTGTCTTGGCTGACACATCCTGTCAATGTTGCATGGAGGTTAGAGACACCCCATTTTTAAAAGGAGGACCAGAGGATGTCCAGTTATCGAAGTATCACATTGTTCAGCCTCCCTAAGAAATCTTATACCAGGGTGCTGAAAAGCTCTGACTGACTGTTGACCTTCAAGTCCAGGAGGAGCAATGTGGATGTAGTCCTGGTTGTGGAGCAGTGGGTCAACGCTTTACTCTTGCAAGCTTTCAAGAAGGGTCATGGAAGTTTGGTCACAGCCCCACCCCCCAATGTTTTTTGTGAACTTGGTGAAGGCTTACGACTGTACCCCTGGGGAGTCTTGTGGGGTATCAAAACCACTGCTACAAGCCATCTGGTCCTATAAATGGAGAGCGATGTGTGATGATTTCTCAGCAGGAAGTCAAAAACATTGTCAGTGAGCATTGGGGAGGACATAACATGGGCTTCTACATTCCGCAGGAGTTTTAAATTTCCAAATTCATGATGAATGAAAATGACTTCATAGTGTCTCCCAATGTCTTTACTGCAGAAATGAACCAGGGAGAAAATCTGTCAAACAGCCAAGAATTACAGTGTATATTCTGAAAAATGGTGTCAGAGAAAATGATTTTGACCACGAGTTGTAGGCAGTAAGGTATTTCATGTTTCACTTAAACAAGAGAAAAACCTTCAGCGATGGGGTCTCTCTTCTGCTCGGATTAATAGTATCTCAGGAATACTTTCCCAACAGGACCAGTGTGTTTTATATCCTCAAAAGGTCTTTTTCCTAAAACCAGATATTTTGTGAGGTAGGTGTGTCGTCTGTTTATCCTGTTTGACTGTTTAAAATACGCAAACATAAAGAAATAGCAAAAATAACAATAAAAAATTATATACTGTTGATGTATGGGCCTGACATTTATCACATCAGTGTAAGAGAGGAACCAAACCATAATAGCTGTCTGTCAGCCCCTCTTCATCTGCATGTCAGTGTGTCTGTGTGTTGTCTTTGTGTGTGTGTGTGTGTGTGTGTGTGTGTGTGTGAGAGAGAGAGAGAGAGAGAGAGCTGCCTCTAAGCTCAGGTATTTTGTTTGTTTCCGCTCCATAATGAAGAAGTAATGAGCAGTCAGACAAGCTGTTGATTACTTCTTCTCCACCAGTTCACTCAGTGCTTGCAGATGGCTTACAGTTGTCTCTACTTAGGTATGTGTGTGGGCATCTGTTGCGTGTGTGTGTGTGTGTGTGTGTGTGTGTGTGTGCGTGTGTGTGTGTGTGTGTGTGTGTAAGAGCACTTCCTGTGTTTGTGTCGTGCATGAATGAGCGAGTGAATGAAAAAAGGTATTGATAAGAGTTTCCATATGAACAAAGCAGTTAGCAGCAGCCTCTTTACCCCCGGGGTGAATTAGGATTTCCTTTGTAGCGAGGTACTAATAAGGCCATTGGACAGTGATGGATGAAGCACTCCTTGGGGACTGATATGTCAATTGCTCTTTCCATAATAGTTTCCTCTGAAGTGAATCAGTCTAAGTTTTGTGAAGGGAACTGTGTGAGAAAGTGTGCATGCATAAAATCTAAGTGTGGAGAAGCTTGATATCAGGCAATATTAGACCTAATATGTGATAAGTGTCATCTATCTCTGTCAGTCACCAGGTACCGAATGTTTCCGAACCATTACACCTTGATAAAGTGTTTTAATGCATTATATGTGAACCGTCAAAAACTAGGGAATAACTTCGATACGATCTAGCAAGTTAAAGGAGTACTCTAGCAACTGAAGTTGGGGAATTAACATGTGACAGATCTAAGAAACAGTAGCAGAGGCTGCTGACTTCTAGGTTCTACTACAGCATTGGATACTACATTTCCCATATTGCCACTGAATGTGTGAGAGCTGAGAGCCTCTACTGATGATTCAAGAACTTTTGATTTGTGGAGTTGTTGGTACCAATCCTTCAATCAAGACTGTCCTCCTGTGAAAAACGAGTTCATAGGTTATTATGACCCATAGTTACATTTTGTTGCTAGGCGACATCTAGTGGTCGTAGTAATTATGACAGGAGCAAAGGGAAAAGTGCGGTGACGTAGTTTAAAGAGAGACAAAGTCCACGTCAGGAGGAGGTGGTGGTGGATGGATGAATGTGACACGGGAGAGCGCTGTTCGATTCCCATGTGAAAGTAGCTGTTGTATTTTATTTCTAGTGTCCATGACTATTCGACAAAGTTAACCATGTCGTTAATATTGTAACCATGACAACAGAGATTGTCTAAAGTACTTATTTTAACCCAAATCACCATCTTTTCCTAAACCTAACCAAGTAGTTTTTGTGCCTAAACCTAACCAAGCCATGACCACCATCGGTATAGTCCCCCTGTTTATTATTGTCACCGTGACAACCAAAGTTTGGAATGCACCTGCATAGACACTCTTATGGGTCGTATCAGAGGTTATATTATAATTCAGGTTGGAGAACTTGTCACTTCAATCAGTCTAGCACGTGGTCAGCGGGAACCTATGTAACACAAATCTAGGTGATCGCCAGAATAGGATTTGGGTTCGATTTATGTTTAAGGTCTCATTACCACCACCTAGTTTTGCCTTGTTTGTCCTGCCACACATTTCCTCTCCTGTCATTTGAGATCCAGCTGCTCCCACCTTCCCTGCCGTCACCTTGTGTTCCTGCCATTCCCCATAATCTGACCTTTCCTGCCCACCCACACACCTGTACTCACTTCCCCATCAGCTCCATAGTATACTGTACATACCGGACAGTTGCATTCACTCCTTGCCAGATTGTCTGTTGTGTTCGCTTTCCAACCATCTGTTATCTGTCTGCCTAAACCTTGCAGCTTATGACCACATGCTTGGCTTTTGAACTGCTGATCCCCTTTCACAGAAGTTTGCCTTTCTTTCTGGTTTTTAATTTTCCTGTTTTTGAATACCAGCAAACCTAGTTACCATCTTGTCCGTGATTGCGGAACCATTACAAATGGTACCATTTGACAACCGATACACTTGAAAGCAGTGGTTTTGCTCGATCACATCTGGCAACTCAACTGCAGTCCCAGACACTTGTGTTGGAGGTGACAAGTTGCTCTCTTCATACTGTAACTCCCTCCAATACACACATACCTATAATCACAGAGATTCAACTTTTGCCACAATCCTTGCTAATGGCAGACTGATGTGCTTTTACAGGGCTAAAAAAAAAAAAAAAAACTGAGTATGTGTTGCATCAAGATATGAATCAGTAATAAAGATTATGGCTTTGATTTGTACAAGTGAAGAGGAGCTGAGAAATCATGAAGCAAATTCCCATCAAAGTCGTCCTCGGCTGCTCTCTCTGAGTTCTGCAGGCTCACAAACAGCATCAGTCTTTCATCTAGTTCACATAAAGCACTCCCCTACCTGAGTGTGTGTGTGTGTGTGTGTGTGTGTGTGTGTGTGTGTGTGTGTGTATACACATGTCTTTCTATGGTTGTGAGTGAGGACAAATGGATTATAAATGATGAATAGTAAATAAGTAAAGGTTCTTTTGTCATTTTAAGGAAAATAACTAATAAGTACATAACAGAGCTTTTGAAAAACATGCATCCAATAAAGTGCTCGACTTTAGAAAAATTAAATAAAAGGTATAGCTTGAGTTTCCTTTTTCTTCTTTTTTGTTAACTACATTTCACATCTCAGCACTCTCACCCATGTTTCTAATGAAAAACACAGCTCCTCTCTGTCCCTTTAATACCCCACTCCCCCAGTTTCCCCACTTATTTCTCTGACTACTGTCTCATCCATAGAATGTATCATCTGGTCTCTCTCCCATGTGTGTATCTCACTCACTGACTGAGTCACTCAGTAGCATCATGTGACCAGAGCCGGTTAAAACAGAAACGCTCCGGTTATAGGTCCAGGTCTGGATAGGTGTCTAGGTCTGGGTCCGGACCCACAGACGACCACGGTCCACCTTATCAGTGACCTCAGCATTAGGTGTTTTCAGACCCAAACAGTTCTGTGCTGCTCCCCCTTTAAGGGCTTTTCCTGTTTGAATTTACACCTCCAATAGGAACACTGAAGTGGCATAAGATGGCCGGGCGATAGGTAGAGCAACGTCACTTCTGCGCGACATACAGCAAGAACTGTTTCTATGACAGCAACAACAACAAGATCAAAGATACCACATTTGGAGCTGTGTATTTGTTGTGTGTTACAGGAGAAGTGCAAATTTAGATTAGAGCAATAGAATAGAATAGAAGCAAGAACTAGGAGACCTATGAGAATATCATTTAGGCTGAGAGAAGAACAGCTTTTTAACGTAAGTTTTATGTTGTGTGGAAAAAATATTTCAGGGGAAATACAACAGTGTAAAGCAAAGAGTCTGAAGTGCATAATGAAAAAGAATCTCCATCGGTTTGGGTCCAGAAGAGAGTTGATGACTGCTGGAAAACTGTCCTTCCCAGTTTTAGTGATGACCAGTGGATACAAAATTTGTCAGTGTGCATAGAAACATTTCAGTACATCTGTCTGAAGCCTGCGCTGAAGAGAGTGAATACTGATTATCATATATCTTTGCCACCCCAAAAAGGCTTTGCTGGTGTGTTGTTCACCAAAAACACAGAACTAGCTACTAACACCAAACAGATGTGTAACACTCCTGTTGTACTTCTGTTTCGAGTTGGCATTTCAAAGAGTGAAAGAGTTTTGCTTCTGTGTAGAAGAAATCCTGTTGCCTGAAATCATTCGGATGCCGAACAAAAAGAAGCTGAAACAATTGTCTCTTTACTTTGAGCATAGATGGAGGCTACAACAATCCGTAGGGGCTCCTGATGGTTCACACATCCTTATTTTGGCTCCCTGGGAATACCACTATTTCAGTGGTAAGGGATGGTATTCTTTGGTATTGCAGGCAGTAGATGATGCAGGAGGTTTGTTTTGGAAAGTTTACACTGGCAGTTTGCACAACGCCGGAGCTCTGTGTTTGTGTGCATGGTGGGAACTGGCGGGAAGCTGTTTTTCACAACAACACAAGAACACTGGTGGAAAAGACGTTGGCCACTACAGCCTTGATGATGCCGCCTATCCAGTGACAAGCTGGCTAATGAAGCCTCACAAAACAAGGAAAACAAGAAAGGCAGCGGTCGCGGTTGAAATACCCAAATATAGAAAAAAAAAATGGGCAAAAATAAGTTCAGCAGATAGTAAGCACAATCCTGCATTTTCATATGCACTCTATTTATTGTGACTGTATTCATTATGACTTGTACTTCTTGCCGGTTATAGATAAAAGCACAATTAATTAATTTAAGATACAGCTAGCCACATTCTGTGTGCTTTGTCCTCCTCTGTGACTTCACCTGTATGAGTACCTGTCAAATAACAGTAAACCATCTCTTCACAAACCTTTATTTAAAGGTCCTTTGAATTATGGTGATGCTTCCACTGTTTTTGAACATTAACTACGTCACCACATTTATTTTCCATGATACCTGTGTGAAATGTCATTTTTGAATAAATAATGAATTAATTATAGAGACATCCAGCCTCATTTTGTGGGCTTTGTCTTTCTACCGTCCTCTCGTGACTGTAAAACAAGACAACAAATTATTTGCAAAGCACCAAATAAATTAAATGAAAAAAAAAAAAATAACAGTATGTGCAAAACAACAAAACACTTGAGGGGATCAGTCCACCTCAGGGTGCACAGTGACTGGGACCTTGTGCCCCTGCCACAAGCTTATTCTAGAAGGTCAGAAGGCCCTCCTGAACAGCAGCCTGCAGGCACCTATAGCCTCAGCAGCCTCTGCAACTTCTGCCTGTAGCCGGTTCATGTTCTTCAGCATCTCCCTCGGACAGACTTTGTACTTGAGTCTCTTTTATGAGACACGGGAAGATGAATCAGAATATGACTCAGTCCTGCCATAAGCCAATGACAAGTTTCCCCATGTGGTAATGACTGAAGTGAATATTATTATTATCATTACTCTTAGGGCTAAATCATCATGATCATTTCAAACACATAACTCAAGTGAATATCAAATTACACAGGTGTATGTGCAGTGCGACGGAATCTTGTGCAGTCTGTAAAAAAAGAGATCAGCATTTGGATTGAGTTTGCAGCTTGAGATTGCTTTAACACTTTTTTTTTTACCTTTGTGAAAATATATGTGTTAACAGTTAACAGGAGCCTATCCTCACATCTCTCATCCCAAGTTAGCTCCCTATAAGGGACTGATAATTGTTGGGTGCTACATTTAGCAAACATTAGAGCAAGCAGCCCATTCTTTAATATAAAGGTGCTATATGCAAGTTTGTGCTATCACTACATAGCCAACATTAGCAACCAACAGCTGATACTTACTGGTCTAGAAAAAAACATTGTGAGTTCTGTATCAAACTTCATTCCTGTACTCGCCAGGACCTTTCTCCAGTGGTGGAAACCAACACAGATGTTAACTCTTGTTTTGCTTCTATTTCTATCACTTCATTTATTCAACTGATGTTAGCATGCTAACCAGCTAGCCCTGGCCTGTCCTGTCGCATAATACTACTTTGCAATAGTGAGTCACCCAGTCGGCCCTCGGTTCAGCATTAGAGGATGAAGAAGTAGTCCTGTCCAGAGGGCGTATTCTAACTTCTTGTCCTGTGAACACAAAGTTGGCTGAAGCTCTCCAACTGTTCCTCAAAAAGTTCCTCTGGTCCGAAAACACCTATCCACCGGCAGCTCCCTTTCACCTGCCAGGAATGATCTTCACCAAGAGGACATAATGTGAGGGGAGGTCCTAAATTTTCCCCATGAATCCCTTGCTGCTGTAGGGGTACTTAAAAGTGTAGGATCCCTCACCGGCTTCCCACCATCACCACAGTGAATTGAGTTTCCTGGAAAGCATAACCACGTCAGAGACTGGGGATCGACCCCCAGCTTTCTGGGCCAAAATTCAAATCATAATGACTGGATATTTGAAGTATATCTTGTGATTCATTTCTGTTTTGGTTTCTTTGCTACTACAATCACTGCATCTTGTCTGCAGGTTCTCTTCAGTTAGTTCACTTGTGGAATTGCAAGAAAAAGCTTGTACATGAAATCTTACCAGAAGGAGTCCTTCTTACTCATCTTTGATTTTGATTTCAGCCTGTTTCACTTCAGTCATATTTGACCAAAACTTGAACTCTGGCAGGCAGGTTTGAGGAGTTGTTCTTTTTATCATTTCAAAGTTATTTCCAAAGCCAAGTCATTCATCTCCACACTGACAGTTATTCACACAGTCATTTCAACTTGTCTTGACTACTGGAATATCTTATAGTTTGCATTTATTTAAATAAGACAACTGTCTGTGATTGCAGAATAAAGCAGCTCCTATTATCAGGGCCAAGATATATCCCATCGAACATCTCTTCATTATGGATACCACCGGGTTTATGGGTAGAAAGGGTAGAAGGCTGGATGAGGAATAAGATTAAATATTGTCATGTTGTTTTTGTTTGTGTCTGGTCCTGGTAGTCATATAGCTGAGAAGCATTGCATCCAATTAGTGAATCAGGGATGGTGTTAACAGTTTCTTCAAATGTGTATCCGCACCCATGCACTCCATTGTCACTGTCAACATAGCATAAACTTGTGTCTCTGTGTACTTATTGTGTTAATCACATGTGCAGTCAGAGTGCTTGTGGCCATATACAGTCCTTTACAGTCCTCAGATGTGAGCAGATGAAAAAATATACACTTAATTTACATTATCATAGAACAACAACCTTGTGATGTCTGGTGCCTGGTTTCCTCCAGACATGATGCTTAGAATTGAGGCCAAACAGTTCACTCTTGTTCCTCACAGTCTGAGAGTCCTTTAGGTGCTGGTGGTGTAGAAACATCTCAGAGATGAGCAAGAGGAATTGGCATCTGAGTTCAACTTCAAGTGTCACTGGAAAGTATTTGAATGCTTCTGTCAATGTGATATTTCAGTTTTTCCTTTTTAACAAATTTCTAATTTCTGAAATTCCGCTTTCACTTTGTCATTATTGGGCACTGAGTGTTGATCAATGAGGTAAAAAAAATGTATTTAATTTAATTATTTCAGCATAAGACTGCATCATAAAAAAATGTGAAAAAAGTGTAGGGGTCTGAATACTTTCTGAATGCACTGTATTTGTGAGACCCATGCAAAAAGATTAATACACTTATAATGGTCAGTTTTAAGCAGGAACACCACAGGTGATATTGTAATTATTTGTAACTGTTAAATTTTGAGGAATTTCAAAATAAATGTCTTATCTATACCTTGACGTTAAGTAACCTGAGATGAATAGAACAATTTGTTCAAGTCAAAGAGGCTGGCAAAACTACAAGTTCCAAAGAGAACTGCAAAACTTGTTATCAAAAGTTAATAATAGATCTAACACAACATCAGTTAGTAATTAATAATTACTAATAATATGTTTCATGAAAGATTTATAAACAGTTATAATGGGTCGGTCAATTTGACCGGGAACACAAATGTCGATAACATGAAACAAACACAACCCAAGGACTATAGCTCTGGGATCGAACACTTCCACTGTGACTTTGAATTGTCTTCAGAAACCATCTTAAGATACTGTTTTTACCTATAAGGTATTAATGGATTAGTCCTACCCTATATTTCTGAACGCATAAGCTGACATGTTCGAGGGCCCACTGTTGGGTCATCAACTCTCTGAGCTCGAAAGTATAGATCAACAACCAAAGCCGCTCGAGTGTTTACCACTGGAGCTTCTGACCTGAGGACAGTTCAACATCTACCTACAACTAAATCAACTGGCAGCTCATTTTATTGACTTGATGTCTTATGAACAATAGAGTTTTCTAGAGATTGGTAAGAATTGGGAGTATTTCTGCAAAAGTAAAAGTTTTAATCACTGCAACCACAATCTTTCAGTGAACTTAACTGAACCAGTTTTTCATAATCATCCAGTATGAATGTAGCAAGGAAGCTAGCTTAGGAAAATGACCACCCCATTAATCCATTCTGTAAAGCTCAGCTGTTTCTTTAAGTGATGCAAATACCTGTCAACGAGCACAACAGACGTATTCGAACTGCCGGACAAATCAGACACGTGAGCGACAATGCAGAATGTGGAACCAACCTAGAATAGAGATTGTAGATAAATAACTACATTTAATTTTATACGCCCCTAAAAATACATCCAGAAAGCGTTCTTAGCTATTATTGCTAGCCTTGAGCTAACAGCACTGCTGTTATTTCTGTAATGTCAGAGGTTCTGACTGTGTGTTAATTTTATTCTAAACATTTATTCACTGCAGAAGCTTCTGTTCCTGTCAGCAGGAAAAGCAGAAAGAAGCAGCGCTAACAGCCTCTGGCAGCAGCTCAGGTCAAGTCTCATGATAAGTGTCACCTGTTGACTTTTTATTTGTGGGTTTCGTCTTCACAACACAACAATGTTCCACAGTGTCTTTTAGCGAGCTACCATTATTAGAATTTAGAGCTGAGCCAGGAAACACTCCCAGGTGTCAACAAGCAAAGCTTTGATCTAAAGCCAGACTTTACAGTATTTGGATTTGCTTTCTGATGAAGACACTCAAATAACAATGGACCAACCACACTGCCGCTTTAATTCCCGTTTACACTGTAGAAAGAAAGTTTTCAGGCCTTCATTTCCATTTTTGCTGGAAACAGGGAAACTTATGTTCAAACGGAGTGTAGTTTCTGTGCTGTATTTATCAATTAAAAGGAAATAGAAAATAATAATCAAGGTTTAGATGTTAATTCATACTGTATATTTGAGTAATATTTACAGTTTTAACAGCTCATTATTTATACATTTGTTCATTCTGTTAACTGTTTGCATATTTAGGTTTACACAATTATTATTTACATACTGTATTTACAAGTTTAAATATTTACATATGCACCTTTAAAAACAGATCTTTAAAAAAAAGTCCTTGGGGCCTCTGATTGGTTAGGTTAGTGACATGTGACTTAGAGACGGGAAGTCTTGTTGTTGTGAAGAGGACGAAGTGTGAAGAAAAGTACAGCTGCTGCTTGAAAAGTGAATCTGTCTCCATCCAGCTGTTTCTTTTATCAAGAGAGATCCAAACCACCACATATCAAACCCTCACGTTACAATAATAATGAAGGGTTATAATCCACTATATAAGCGCACAGACAGTGTTTGAACAGACATATTCAGAGTAGGAGCTGCCCAGTGAGACAAGAGTCCTCTGCTGTTTGACAGTGAGCAGATCCATCAGTGCCATAGGGGTCATTCAGGGTCACACCTCATTGTTAATCCAGGGGAAAACAAGCTTAACTGCTTATCTGCTTCTCAGCAAAAAAAAAAGTTGATTGTTTGACACTTAGAACTACCAAACACTACTACATTGTTTTGAACTCCTTCCTCCTCCTACTCATTGTGAAGCATTGTCACAGCCTTTATATTTTATTTCTGTCCAAAATACTTCGCTCACCAGCAGCACAGCTGTAAATTCAGGGAAAAGTAATATCAGCACGTCTAACTACAATTTCCCAGAATGCAGTATTGAATTTTCAGGAAGGAATAAAATAAGTCTTGAACTCAGTATAGGTATATATTGTAGCAATGACCCTCATTTCCTATCCTGTTGAGGGTTGGACTGACTGGTTGGATAAATTCATTTTAACTTGTTCAGTTGTACAGGGTGTGAGATGGTAGTTGTCTGTGATGTGCTGATTGATGTTCTTGACCCCACCAGTGTGTTCCCTCTTTGGGTTTTATTCTCTAACATGTGCTGCTTGTCAATAAAGAGGCTTGACATCATCAGAGCCTGAAAGCAGTGAGGCGCAGTGACTGTGTGCAGCTTGCAAAAGGGATGTCACACTGAGGTTGCCAGGTTTGGTAGCATCTTGAATGTATCTGACCATACAGTAAAAGCTGAAAAATACAATTCTGAAATTTTACATTTTTTTAAATGAGTGCAGTGATCCTAACCGACCTAAGCCAGCTAATGTTTATCAGGATTGAATATCAGGAATTGCACAAAACTGAGTTTAAATGCATTTAGCGAAGGTGTTCTGACTTCTGGCAACCCATGCTTGAAGCATTGCATAGAAATTTGAATGATGAATGGATAAATATGTTTATCAAGAATACTTCCAGTACATAACTCACTAAAACCACAAACTGTTCCATATATGTTTTGTTTTTGTTTTACCCTGTTTATTAAATAGACACAAATATACATAAATGACAAACAAACAAAAATACAAGTTGTGGCTTTCACAATTATGGACATTCATTTATGGACACTTCCCAGGATAGGTCCATATCTTGTTGTGTAGATCAGTGCAACTGAACAACTCAGAGACATTGTAGCTTACAGCTAAACAATTAAAGTGGTTGAAAGCAAGACCGTGAAAACTCAGGGTACTGTGAAGGGCTTTGAGTGTAGATTAACAGCTGAAGGTGACTTAGAGTTGTGTGTCTGCATTTTTATTCAATACCAGCAGTCTGTAGTTGGTTATTATGTGAGGACAGTAAGAAGACCCCATCAATGATTCACTTGAACTCAAGTGTAAATTGTAAAATAGGGGGTATAAAAAGTGGAAAGGACACGTCCCCACGTCATCAGGGGAAATTAAATCTTTGCTTCACCTAAGAAAAGAGCAGTACCTCACTGTTAGTGTTTGACAGTGACCTATTTATCCTGTGCTCTATTTGCATGTATATATGGTCAGCTACTTCATATTCAGATTACATGAAGGCTGAGCTGGTCACTCTGGAATCAGTTGTGGGTCACCTGTGGAAAATGATTTTATTCTCCTGTTATCGCTCTTTCTTCCTTTTCCCCTGATCGTTGTGATCTGGCCATCGCCAGACTTCTCCTTTGTACATTACAGGATGAGATAAAGATGATATGGCTGTTGGCTTTAGCTCTGTGTGGACCATCTCAGCGATGTCCCCTGGGTTCCCTCTGGACTTCAATCTGAGCCCGCCTCCATTATGTCCTCTGCTTATCTGCTGCTGCTCCAGTTGTGAAACTATATACAGCAGATCCGCTCAGACCACCGAGGCTGCTCTCTGAGGTTGCACACTCCTTATTTTAAACCGCAGCGAAGGTTTAACCTTTCAAATGACCTGTGTCCTAATCATGCAGATAATATTCCTTATAACCAACATATTCTCATCGGCGCTACTGTTTCAGTATAGAGATCACGAAGCCAGAGCCTCCATAGGAAGTGACTTTTAGAGTTTTATCAAAAGCAGGGAGGTCTGACTGGCTGAAAAGCTCTGATTTAAGAAAACATTTTTTCATTTTCGTGTCATATTTTGTATAGATGTAGTATTCTGTATCTATGCAGAGGAGGAGGAGCTAGAGTACATTATAGCAGTTTGCAGCAATAAGAAGTAATGTAAAAACTAATAGTTTCTCCCCATGACTACTGGTTAAAGTTAAACCAGTATTGTGCTGGTGTTACATTGGGTCAGTCATTTTTCTTGTGTAGCTGTGTTGCAGCTAATATGGTTGTCTCCTGCATAAATCTTTGCTGTAGTTTTATTTTATATATATATATATATATATATATATATATATTTAAATTAAGTTTAAATGAGAAAGCTCAGATAGCTAAAAGGCCCTTCGGATCATATTTGCATTTGATTGACTGCCATCTGAGTTTCCATCAGCCTGTGAAGTCACATTGCCCCAAGTACTATAGTAAAAAATTCTCTGTGTGAATACGACCCCCTGTTGTTTCCAGGATTACAAAACGTAGCCTCAAACTATAGGAAAACAGTTAGATCTCGCCTTCCTCTGCTGCTGCTTCCAGTTGGCAAATAACAAAATGATGCATCACAACCATCACCTTGTGAAGAGTGCGGTTACTGTGTTTGGTCTCAGCAGTGTGAAGTTTCTTCCAGCTCTTTGTCATATCACTAGTACAGTGTGTCGGTGTAGATGCAGCGCACAGCCACAAACATAAATCTAATGGTTTTTAGAAGCAGGAGAAATATAGTGTTGGCTTGTTTTAAGATGCATACCAAATGACTGCAGCAAGTGTTTGAGCATACTGAGGAGCAAATGGTCTTGTGTTAACAGCCCCCGCCCCTTCATCATACAACCTAACAACTTACACACAGGCCCCACCCCCTCTGTGGATCACCTCCACAGTTGTAGAGTCTGATAGGTGGAGCAGATGGCATTGACACAGTTTGCTTGTTTTTCTTAGGTTGTTCTAGTGTGTGTGTGTGTGTGTGTGTGTGTGTGTGTGTGTATGTGTGTGTCACAGGTCCAGCCCCTCCAAATGGTCATGTGCTGAGTTGGGTCCTATTTCAACCATTTGGCCAGCGAATTCCTTTGAGAACATTTAACTTGAGTATAGTTCTGTTTTCTGTCACGCTGAGTTGCAACTGTCAGGTCGTGAAAAATTGCAAAGATTAAACTAGTTCTGTTGATTTTGATACAGAGACGTGACATATTGAAATATACTTTTGTGAACTTTTTTCCTTCATGCAATAAATCTCTCAAGAAAAAATTCTAATCTGAGGTTAAAAAGTTTAAAGATTCTCCCCCACTGAAGAGAAACTACAGACCGCCCCAGCTCCACCTTTGATTTTCCTACATTTCCTAACCATTAGCATTGTAGGCAAACCCACGACAGAAAAACACAAAGAGGTGTATACAGTTTAGAAATGGAGTGTTTTTCTCTAAGCAAGAATATTGATAGTGAATGATTCTGCAAAACCAAACCGATGTTAAATTACATTTTTTTAAAGTCCAGTGCCAGTGTTTCTAAAATTGTTGCCTTCTGCCAGACGTGAACTCTGGTCTCCTGCATAAAAATCAGATATGCTACATGGCCATCCAACACCCTGACACCCTTAATTTCCTTTTTGCTGCATGAAGGACACTGTACTTCCTGCACTGGTGCTGAACATTGGCACTGGATGTGAATTATTAGCAGAATTTCCGATATCGATATAATTACAAGTGGGTGGAGACACTCTGTGCAAACCCTTGCTGGGCTAAAGTAAACACTGGTACATGTACCTTGTAGTGTGAGCTTGAGTCATTTCAATTTAGTTTGACTTTTACTGGAGCCATAATTGTTATATTAATGCTGCATAAAATCACATAGATTATCATTTAAGGACTCATATGAAGGACCTTCAAAGGCTTAAAATAATGAACACATGTTGTAGTAAAAATCCCTATTTCCTTTCATTTTTCACCTGCCTCACTTCCTTCCCTTTCCCCATCACTGATTAGCTCTTTGTTTTCACCAGTACCACCCCTCATTTACCTGATTGAGTTCACCTGGGCACTCAGTTGGTAGGTTATTTAAAGACTTCAGAAGCTGGTTTGTTCTTTTTCACCTTTGCATGGGGAGGCAGTTCTGTTAAGAGAAGTTTATGTTACTCTTTAGTTCTTATACTATGTCCATATTAGTCTCTGAGTCTCTGACTTAATATATTCTTAAGTCTATGAAGGACATTTGAGACTTAATTTAATCTTTAATCTTTGTTTCCTTGCAGACTCAGCGGCCCATGTGTCTTCTTCTTCCCCTTCATGTTTAGAAATGCAGTTCTTTTGAGATTTGAAAATAACCCTTTGGTCAGAGGATTCAAATTCCATGTCTTTTTCTTTTCCATGCATGCACCTTTTAATTCTGAATCTCCTATTTTACACGAGTTACTCATTAGTGTTCTTTCTCTCCCATATTTGTTAATTTATGAATTTCTATTGGGTGATAATGAATTTTAATAATAGCAATAAAGCAACACTATATAACTTTTAAATGTACGAAATGTTAATTCTTTGTCCTTCCACTTAAAGTTCCATATTTTCCTCTCCTCCTGTGTTTTATTTGAAGTGTTGATCCATAAGAAGATAAATTTGTGGTTTTAAGAACCAAAAGCCATCTCAATGTAGTTTTACATCTCCTTTCTCAGGCTTCTCTCTGGAGCTCTAGTAAGAACAAGTCAGTGAGCCAATCAGAAGAGAGGAGGCTCTGAGCCTCTCTTCTGATTGGCTGACTGTTTTCTGAGTGATCCAATTAAAATATAGCAGATTTCAGTTAAACACTCAGAAAAACCTAATTCTGCAAGGTTGGTTGGTGGGTGGGCGGGGCTTGGGGAATGGCTGAGAGTGGTTACGGCTTCGTTGTGACATCACAAAGTTCCAGAAGTCTTGACAGCTGGTTTTAAGGCTCAGGGTCTGAATACAGGCTGAGTGCATTTCTCTGTGATACTTTCACAGTATTAATAAAGAACCTAGACCTGCTTTATAATCAAACAACACATGGACATCTGCCTTTAGACTGTATGGACCTTAGTAACTGGTATCCACTACTATGTTCCATATTTAATAGAACAGACACATTGCTTTTGAGTTTCAATAAAATTTTATTTTGAACAACAGAACAAATATTGGGACAATGATCGTAATATTTTACAGCACACTCTTAATGAGACTTGTATGTTTCTGAGCTGGTAGTTTCTCGAGCAAACTGCTCCAGTTCTCTCAGGTTTGATTGATGCCCCCTCCCAACTATTTCAGTTTCAGCTCTTTGCATAGATAGCAGGCCACTTCAGGACGGCCCAGTGTTTTCTTCTCGTCTTTTCGATGTATGTTTTGGGTCATTATCCTGTCGGAGCAGCCATGACCTGCGGCTGAGACTGGGCTCTCTGACACTGGGCAGTGTCGCTCCAGAACGCCTTGATAATCTAATGATTTCATTGCTCCCTGCACAGATTCAAAGCTCTCTGTGCCAGACACACAAGCGATGCCATGACATAACTGAGCCTCCTCCTTGTTTCACAGTCTGGATGGATGATGTTCTTTTCTTTGATAGCTTCTGGGAACATTAAACTGATGTGACCTAAAAGCTCCAATTTTGTTTCATTTGTCCAAACGACATTCTCCCCAGAAGCATTGAGGCTTGTCAATATGAATTTTAGCAAATCTTTTATTTTTTTTATGTTTCTCTTTCAAAAATGGGGTCTTCTGGGTCTTCTCCAATGGAGCCCACTTTCACTCCAACAGCAGCGTATAGTGAGACTGGACACTGTTGTCTCTTGATCTTGGAGGTTAGCTCGTATCTGTTTGAACGTTTTCCTTGGTTCTTTTTCCACCACTCAAATTGTGCTTCGGTCTGAGGTCAGTTTCCCTCCCGTGGCCACGGGAGGTTCGCTGTGGCGGTGACGAAGGGTTTAGTACAGTTATGTATTATAATATAAAATATAATACATGTATTATAATACATCCATGTGCACTTGTTGTTCTAGTGCGTCCCAGCCGGGTTCATCACTTTTTGGTGTCCACTGGAAACACTTCTGTTGTTGTCTCTGCTATTTGCAGCACATTTCCATGTTTGGTTACAACCAGAAAATACTTACAACACTTAGTTACAACCAGAAAAACTTGTGTTGAGCTCTCTGGGCCGCCGTACAACCAGGAAAGAGGAAGCTGGAAGAAATATACAACTGATAGAATACAATTATTGAGTAAAGTTTATTTATATTGAACCTTTGGAGATCAGATGTCAAAGTGCTTTCCAATAAGAAACAAAAGAAAGATGTAAAATTCAGACATGATTTAAGTAAATATAATTTTCTGTAAAAAGAGATTTTTTTTTCAGCAGAGTGGTGGGTGTGATGTGGAAATGTACAATGCAGTGACAATGGTGACTTTATAAGAACAACAAGCAAACATGACCAAAGTGTTGAGTTTGCATTAATTATAAGAAATTAAAAATAAAGGTCTGTCTTTATATATAAAGGTTCTCTGGTTCTCTATGCCATAAGGCACTGGCCACTATTTCTGCATGTGAAAATGCATTAGCATCATGCTACTCTTGCAAAATGTAGTTGTAGTGAATACACATCTTTTAACTCAGCATTCATCCCCATTGCAATTTCAATGCTATAACCATTTTTTCTTAAAGTGAAATATTTTCAATAAGGAATGAAAACTTGTAGAAATATTTTTTTGGCACTTTTGCACAACAGCACAAGAGGCTGGGATCTGCCTGATTTGGGGTAACCATAACTAGATCTTGTTAACATCTGGGCTCCGTGTAAATCCAGTCACTGTGTTCCTCTCTGCATCTTATTTCCACACCATTTCTTCCTGCAGCAGTAGCCCCCACGCCCCCACCCCCCCCTCACCCTGTGTCCTCCCCCTACACTGACTTCAACTCTGGCCAAATGCTCCCCAGACTGATAAAACAAATGTTGGTCAGTCCTGAGGAACAACAGTGAATATGCATGTGTGTAACAACTGTTTTTTTTTTTCCAAGGTCCAGTGACAAACTTGGTAGCAATAAGAAATTGCTTCTTCTCGGGCATGTGTAACTGCATGTATGTATGCATGTGTATGCATGGGAGTGTCTGTGTTTGTGTTGAGCTGAGGAGGACAGCATGCTGTGACTGATGACACTGATCAGATTGTCTGTTATCAGATAAGGAGCAGGGAGGAGAAGTAACAGAGAGAGAGAGACAGAGGGGGAGAGATGGGAATGAGATGGAGTAATAGTTGGAGAGAACACAGCGTTCTGAGGTGACGGCTGCTCGCTGAGAGGCGAATGGTTGCAAAGGAAAGACGTCACCCAGCAACTTCTGCGGTTTTAACTATAATGACACTCAGGCTGTTTCATGTTGCCAGATTGTGCTTTTTAAATTACTGCACTGAGCAGTTTGCTGTGACACACAGTGTACCTTTCAAACATGCACTTTGTTATATTAATGTGCTGACAGTTTTACATATCTTGGAAAAAAGCACTCGAGCCATTTTTCTGTTAAAGACCTGTAATATTTCTGTAACATGTCAGGAGATTAAAGTTTTTCCTGTATTAAACTTTGAAAATACTGCAGACTTCTTTATTTCCCTCTTTCAATATGACTTCATTCTTATTTGTACAAGGCTTGTCTTTATTTCTAAAGACTCACAAGACTTACCCTGACTTTTCTTTCATGGAATAAGAAGATATTGTTCACCTCAGTTTAGTTTTCTGCATGGATGGGTCACTTAAAGGTCCCATATTGTATAAAGTTAGATTTATATCTCTTTTTCTGATTATAAAGCAGGTCTAGGTTTTTATATTAATACTGTGAAAGTATCAAAGCCTCAGCACACAGCCATTCCCCAAGCCCCGCCCACACAAACTCACCCACCACCTTCCCAGGATTTGGTTTCTCTGTGTGTTTACCTGAAATCTGTTATATTTTTATTGGATCACTCAGTAACAACAGGTTGGTGAGCCAATCAGAAGAGAGGCTCAGAGCCTCCTCCTCCAGAGAGACGCTTGAGAGAGGAGATGTAAAACTACACTGAGAAGGTTTTTGGTTTTTAAAACCACAGATATATCTTCTTATGGATCAACACTTCAAATAATATACAGGAAAATGTAAAATATGCAGACAACAGCATTAACAACACATAGACAAATGAAATCTTCATTGTTCCACACTGTGAATGAAGGGATATTGGAAAGCTACACTGCTCAAAAAAAGGAAGACTTAAATCACACATCGGATCTTAATGAAGAAATTATTAAGTAAGTTATAAGTTGAAAATCTTTACTGATGTACATTTAGGGCTGGGCCATACGGAAAAAAATCTTATCGCGATAATCTTTTTCATATCAGTCGATATCGATATATTTCACGATATAAATCAAATCACTGTTTCTGTCAAGCTTAATGTTTCCTTTTTACTCCTAAGTGAGAAGTGAAGATATCGTAAGGTTAATATTGGTTTAAATATTATTTATTTTGGGTCAGAAGTTGAACATGACAAATATACTGTAGAACATTACACAACTGTATTTCAAATAAATAAAATAGGTATATATAATATATAACCTACTTCATAATCAAACAACACATGGACATCTACCTTTATACAATACTGGACCTTTAACTTTTCATAAGACCACTCCATGAAAAAAACTAAACTGAGGTGAACAACATCATCTTGCACCATGAAAGACAAGCCAGGGGAGGTCTTGTGAGAGTCTTTAGAAAATGAAAACGAGCCTTGCACATAAAAGAATGAGGAAAGAAAGAAATCTGCAGTATTTCCAAAGTTTAAAACAGGAAAAAGTTTTTCAGCATTGTTGCTGATTTGTCGTGAAGAGTCTCACTGTAGGTCATTTATGAATAATACACCCTGTTATCTGAATGAAACAAAATGGGAAAATAACCCCCTCAAAAGCACAGAGGAAGCAAACTCAATTGAAACTGAGCTCAACTACAATATCAAATAAAAACAGCAAACCAACTGCTGCCAGTGAAGTGAACACAATTTATATGCTGCTTTCCCTGTTCGCCTGAGGCCACACAACAGTCCACAGCAGGCCCTGACTGGACAACACCATTTAGACAAGTCGGCCCTTATTACAGATGTGTGTGTGTGTGTGTGTGTGTGTGTGTGTGTGTGTGTGTGTGTGTGTGTGTGTGTGCGCATCTGTGTGTGAGATCACTGTGACACTAAGCAGCCTCCATCCTGGGTGGCTCTGCTCTCTCAACCCCATCGACCTCCCGCATTCTGCCCCCCCCCCGGGGCATGCTGGCTGGAGCCAGTCCAGACCGGGGCGAGTCAGGGCAGCAGGGTACTGATTGCCCTGACTTAGGTTAGGGTTAGTAAGGAAAGTGTGTGGAGGTGTTTATGTGTGTATGTTTTCTCTTAAGTCAGGGGGTGGGGGGAGGAGGGGTAGGAATTATCTACAGACAATAGCAGAGCTGTGGGCTACAACTGTTGTGGCATCTCTCACCATTTGATGTGTGTGTGTGTGTGTGTGTGTGTGTGTGTGTGTGTGGGGGGGTGGGTGAGCGTGTGTATACATGTTTTTGTTATCTCTTTGGGGCGTTTTCTGATATAAACGCCCATCTTGTTGGGACCAGTAGTCCTGGGGGCCGAAGCCTGGTTCTAATGAGGCTCGGTGAAGTCGGGGATAAGGTTCAGGCTTTAGGGTTAAGGCTTGTGTGAGGCTGTCCACAATGAATGGAAGTCAATGCAATGTCCTAACAAGGATAGCTGCACAAACCTATGTGTGTGTGTGTGTGTGTGTGTGTGTGTGTGTTTGTGCCACCAGCTATGGCAGTTTCACAACCACTCCTTTATAACTACATTTTCATTGAACACTCAATTCAGTTTAAGTACCACTGTAAGTATAGAAGACATGAGGCTATGATAATTGTAGATGTTCTTAGATTTTCAAACTTCTATTGTTTCTGGCTTCTACTGTAAATGAGTGGTTCCAGGAAAGCCTAATGCAGTAACAGGCAACAATAGAAAACAATAGAAGTAGGTTCACTGTTTTTAATATTGGTTTGATCACTTTACATGTGATTTTTCATACATTTGGCACATATTGGAAAATAATATCACTGGTTTATTAACCATGAATCCAAGTCTTAATATTAAACTGAATTATTTTATATTTTACTTAAATACATTTTTTAAATGTAGTAAGTAGTAAGAACAAAATATTTACACTGTTAAAAAAAGAAACTGTAAAAACAGATAGATAGAAAGACAGATACCATCAAATTACAGTAAATAACCCTCACACAAAATTACATGTAATAAATTGACTGATTTTCAAAGTCAAAATTAATTCAATTACAGCATATTATTGTTTATAAATGTTCATTTAACAGTGGAATAACAAATATATTATGTAAAAGAAAACAACTCAAAAATAACTGCCTCTCAGGTTTGTTTTTTTTCAAGTACAACTGACAAATAATCTATAAAAACCCAATAAATACATAAAATCGAAAACAAATATCTTCACGTTTACACAGTAAATACACAGATACTGATATTACATTCAATGTCATGTATTAGTATTTGCAGAATAAAATATGATTTAAAAAAAAGCCAAAGTTCATTTGTTCTCAGGGATTTCTTTAATCATATTTGTACAATGTTTCAACAACCATTTATTTTCTGTTCTTTTTGAGGGCAAGATAATTAAGTGTCGAGTTCAAAGAGGAAAAGAGGGCGTTGTTGTTTGGCCTGTGACCTCACATGAAGCCGATCGATACTCCACATTTGCAAATCCATTTCAAAATCATATGAATTTATGCATCAGCAAGAACCTGAAAAATGAGAGATTTCATTGTTAATAGAAGATAGGTTTTAAAAAGGTTATCAATAATCATTAATCAGTTAATCGTTGTTGTGGCACAAAAGAAGGCGAGAGACATTAAAGTCATCGTTTTTAATTGTATGTGTTGCACTGATTGCCGCTGACTTCATCAGACCGTGACCTCCAGCGTGCACTATGCCGGTTTGCAGCCAAGTGTGACGCGGCAGTGATGAGAGTCAGCACCTCCAAGTCCGAGGCCACGGGGGTCTCTGCCAGAAAATGGTTGTATTGCTCCCCGCGGGCCGGGAGCAAGTCGCCGCCTCACGTGACGGGAGTCCAGAGTATCTCAGGGTCTTGCGGACGTGCGAGGTTAAATTGGAGCGTGAGATTGACAGGCGGGTTGGTGCGGCGTCAGCAGTAATGTGGCGAACAGGGAGCCGAGCTGTAAGGTAAAGTTTTTTCGATTTACCAGTCTATCTACGTTCCGACCCTCACCTACGGTCGTGACCTTTGGGTAGTGACCAAAAGAATGAGATGGCGAGCGCAAGCGGCTGAAATGAGTTTCCTGTGAAAGGAGGCCGGGCTCAGCCTTACAGATGAGGGTGAGTGAGCTTGGACATCCGGAGGGAGCGGAGTAGGGAAGGAGCCAGTTGAGGTGGTGTGGGTATTTTGGTCAGGACGCTTCCTGGGCACCTGCCACTGGAGTTTTTCTGGACATGTCCAGCTGGTAGGGGGGGGGGGGGTAGACCAGAACACGCTGGCCTGCGAAACGTCTCGGGCTCCCATGAAAGCTCTGCTGGGGAGAGGGACGTCTAGACTACCTTGCTTTTACTATTTATTCTTTATGTACGTTTATAATGTCTGTTTATTATGACTATTTTAGTCTTTTTTATATTTATTTTATAAGGTATCTATCTACATATTTTGGCTGTCATGGTGAGCAAACATGCTGTATAATCTGCACAGTGATGTGTTTTTGATGCTTTCGCTCTGTATTGAGAATGAACCTACCAACTCCTTTAAACCTCACTGATTAAGGCTACGTCCACACTACTATGTTTTTTAAAACGCATCTCGTCCACACTACGCCGGAGTTTTCTGGAAACACTGCTGGAATGGTTTCACCTAAGTCCTGTTCAGACTTGCACTCCAATTTAATTTGTCGTATTGGTTCATGCAAATAGTAACGTTTAATAACAAGAACACTGTCAACTTCTCCAGCACCAAACAGGAAGCAGCAAACAAAAAGAAAAATAAAAATAAAAAAGAAGGCCAGCATTAAATACATAAGGGAGGAAAGGGTAATTGACACAATTTCAAAATAAAACAAATGTCCAAACACAGTAATTTTAGGGGCAAATCATGACAATTATAGAGTCGTGTTACAAACTTTAAAATAAAATAATAATTCTACTACTACTACTACTAAGAATAATAATAATCATAATAATAATTTAGAATAATAATTTAAAAAAAGCAAAAAAGTCTGGGGGAAAAAAAACCCTGTACATTTCCACCATCAGCATGATGGGAAATAATGGTAATGGTTTAAATGCTTCTGAACTATTCTTAAGAGCCATATAGAAAAGAGTTGATTCAACACATATTGAACTTCAGCTGAGTCTCTTTCAGACAAGCGATGTAATATGTTGGCTTCATGTCTAGCTGAGCTCACTGTCACAGTCACAATGGCAGTCTCACTAAGTGGCACTATAATACTCTCTGAATGTAAAGACTGCAGCACAAGGTGAAACACGCAGAGAGAATAAATGCGTGTCTTCTCACATCACTGCCTTCTACCGTTATTGGAACACATGTATTATCTCAGCCTTCATCTCTTCTGCACAAAGAAAATAAACTCAGTTTAATAAACTATGAAACACGACGAATGAGCTGATTTTCAGCTGTTGAGGAAATTCTTCTCAAATCCGATCAGTCTATTAAAACTATTTCCCCTCACAGTGTGACCAGAGCAGAGAGGTTAAAAAGCTTTCTACAGCCACAGTAATAATCTGACCAGCTCTCTCCCCCCTATATTAATATCCATTCATGTCAACTGCATGAATGAATCAAGCGAATATCCTGCAGAACACTTTACATTAGAGCTGTCACATTTTATTCAAGAGTCGAACTGAGCAGAAAACAGATATTCCTCGCTATCATAACATTTTAACTCACCACTGCTCTCTCTCTCTCTCTCTTGCTCTACCTCTCTCTCTCTCTCTGTGGTTTGTATAGTGTTTGTTAATATACCTCTTGCATAAAGTAAAGCGGCTGCTAAACACTCACGTATCTGCTTTAAACTGGGCGGACTGTATAAATCCTGAAGCCGCCGGACGCTACAACTAAATCAAGAAGTGTATGTCGGTATTACATGACTACACAAGCAGCATCCTCGTTTTTCTATATGTTTAACACCCAAAACACCCGTTTTACTCCGGCCTTTCACTAAACAACTTTTCAAGTGATTTCACTGTCACAGACAAATTTCCAGTGTCAGAATGAAATAATGAGTTTTGCTAGATTTGCATTTGGTCAGTCTTTTTTTCATCTCCAATAAAATCTAACATGTTTAATATTTCTGTAAGTTTTTAGCGTTGGCTCATGCAGATAGTGATGTTCAACGATGCTTTCTGCAGCAGCAAACTGAGAATGTGAGTCATTTGGTGTGAGGTGGGATTTACAGTAAATACATGAGGGAGGGTCACTGGACACAATGAAAATCATTTCAAAGTAAAACAGGAAGTCATAAATACAAAGGCCAAACACAGTCATTTTAGGGGCAGATCATGACAATTATGGTGTTGAGTTACTAACTTTATACAATATTATTATTATTATCATTATCATTGTATGATGTAGAAATTTCAAAAAGCAAAAAAGTCTGGAAGAAAAGAACAGTAACGACCATGATGAGAAATGATCTCAAAAGAATCTATCCTTGCAAATAGTGACCCTGCAAGATCCCCAGTCCTTACAAGATCTCTGAGACTTATGACACATTGTCTTTAAATGTGAGAGGGTGTCAGACTTTAGTCTTTTACAAGTATCTTCTAAGTCTAGTGTATGCTAGGAATTAGATGTTTCGCTTCTTATCCATCATCCGACGCCGTCACCGAGGAGCGTAATCGGTCCCAAATTCATTCCGCAGCATGACAACAACCGCAAACACACACGCAGAGCCGGCGACATAAAAACTATTTATGGCATTATTTTTTGAAAGCATCCACAGCATTTGTTCTCAAGAGCCTAAAACTTTTACACATTCTCTATGTGACATCAACACAGACAAAAAGTACAACGAAAGAAATCAGTTTCGTAGCTGGAACTGCTCCAAATTTGGCAGAAAATAGATCTTTCACTGCTCAGAGTTGCTGATTGAGAAGAATACATTTTCAGGGGCAGGAGCACAGTGTGGTCGGCTCTATAACTTCCCCCTTCCTGTCCTTCTTTGCGGAGATTTTGTTCTCAGTCCTTTTGCTCATTCATCCACATCTGAAGAGCCAATAATCAACCTTCACGCGGACCATCCACACCCGCCTGCGGTTTTATTTCCACCCACACTGATCAACTGGGAATTCAAGCACAGATTCACCGTGATGGCTTTTCTTTTTCTTTTTTTCTTTTTTTTTTTTATTCTTCTTTTCTTCTTTTTTTTGTGTCCAGTGGCATTTGCAAAAGAGGAGAGCTCTGACATGAAAAAGTTCAGCCTTCTATAATCCGCTTTGCCTTTGTGAAGTGAGTGACTTTGAAACTCGCTATCACAATTACCTCCTCACCACCCCTTCTCCCGCTCCTCCCCCCTCCCCCTCCCCCTCCCCGCACTCACCGGAAATAGAAAGAGAGAAGTCAGTCTCTCTATTAACCATCTGCCTCTCTTCAAATCCTCCCGTTTGTTTGGGGAATTGTAAGTCTCTCTCTCTCTCTCTCTTTCTTTTTTGTTCTTAAATTATCTTTCATTATACTCTAATAGTTTTTCTCATTTGGAGCCTGGTGTGCATTAACGCACATGGAAATTAAAACTTTTTGGTTTGTGACAGTGATTAGCGTCGAGTGGAGGTCAAACATAATAGCTTCTATTTAACAAGAAAATAGATATGATTATACTGCACTTGCTCTCCGCTCAACTTTTGTCCTCAATCTAAACGGTGCTGCTCTGATAGCTCTGCCCTCATTACGCAGCAACAAAAGGGGCCCGGGCCGCCGGTTCACACCGCCGCTCCTCGCTATTTGTCATCCTATATTTAACATCAGAATGGGATTCTGAAGAGAGGAAAAAAAAAAAAAAAAAGGCAGACTGAGACATCTCATAGGTGCTACTCATCCCACCTCCTCCTCATGTTTACTTGTAATATTTATAGTGTGCACCAACAAAGACTTGAGGCTTTTTGTTGCCGTCGGATTGAACAAATCAATGAATATTCAGCGTGTACTGTGAGATTAAGCAGGACTATAGATGACTGAGCGTGTGTGTCTGAACTCTGCTGCATTATTGGTTCATCACCATCTGTAAATATTCTAATCTACCTTGGATTACAGCTGCAATATCTACTTCAGACAGATAAAAAAACACACACACACACATACACACACACACACAGAGCATCTCCTAAACCTACACTGCTGTATGAGTGGATTACAGAATGTGTGTCACAGTGAAGGGACGGTGACGATGATTATTTTTCATGATTTTGTAATTCAACATACTGAAAATGCCGAGGCATCATGTTCACCTTCTTGTTGTTTGGGGGGGGGGGGGGGGGGGGGTAAATCACAAGTGTTAATGTTATGGTGACATTAGTCGGCTGTAAAGCTTTAATCATTCAGCTCAATTAATACACTCTGATAGTAACGATGGAGAGAATGCCACACGCTGCCAAAACTGATTCGTCGTGCGCATAATTTGCTTTGTCTCCACCAAAACTGTAGCTACACATTCCTGCACAGGTTGATTTGTTCCTGAGAGTTACTGAGAGCGAACACGTCCTCCCACTGGAAGCTGAATACACACACGCCAGCTCAGAAGCCTCATGTGCTAATAAAATCCACATTCATCACTCTTCTTTTCATATAGTTGTTCATTACACTGAGATGATGAGAATTGTAAAACTTGAAAATGTCTAATAAGCTTTTGTAACAAAAATAACAAAAGATGAGATGATGATGATTTTACATTGTTTCTTTTCTATATTTTTTTCTTATGTCACTGAGATGATGAGAATTGAAAAACTTGAATCAATATACGTGTGTGTTGTGTGTGTGTATGTATATATATATATATATATATATATATATATATATATATATATACGTGTGTATGTTTAGTCATTTTTGTCCAAAACAAATATTTAAAGACCTGACAAATCACGTAAAATCATTAGCTCTTTATCTTGACCAGCCACAAGTGTTAAAATACTGCTTACATATTAATGCATCAATGATAAGCCATAGGTACATTTCTCTGATAATACTTATGTACAATTTTGAATACAGAGCGTTTACTTGAATATGTTTGTGTACAAAGAACAAATACCTCCAACCTGTAAAATAACTACAGTAAAAGCTCATGTCCCGCCGTCGCAGGTAATATTTTTCACAACGATTCACTAATGCACATCAATAAATTCTGTATCTGAGTTCTGAAAACTGTAGTTGAACATTTACATTTTGGCACAGGACCCTGCTACAGGGCTGAAAGAAGGGTGTAATAATCGAGGACCTGCTTTAGTTTATAGTGAACTTTAATTGTGCAACTTCCCTGAAAAAAAAACTTACAATTAATCAGTTGACCAGAAGCCTGAACCTGATGCTTTTTGGGGAAGGGGTTTACAGGCTCCACGTGAGTAAAGGAAAAACAGAACTCTGTCTGACTTTTTCTTGTACAGCCACGAAAATGCATCAAAAAAAAAAAAAAAAAAGAGGAAGAAAAAAAAAAAGCACATGAGACCTTCCTTTTCACCATTTTTCTGTTTATTGTTGGCATATTGGTGTGTTTGTGTTTGTAATGTGTGAGAAAGAAATGTGTGTATACTGGATTCCAACTGCATTGTGTACAACACCTTCTGCATTTGGCCGTGTTTTTGTTCTGTTTCTTTATAAACGGACCCTTAACGTTTTGGTTACAATGACACTAAATTACCACTGATTTCAATCTAAAATTATTACCTTCTTTTTATTTATAGACATGATCTTTATCGATATCCAAAAAAGTGGAAAAAGAAAACGAAATAATGTCAAACAATGAGAACTTGAGTTGTACATCTGCTAAGGCTGTTGTGTCTCTCTCCGTGTCTCCCTCTGGGAAAACAAGAAGCCTTCGTCAGGGGAACTTAAACAAGAGTCGAACCTCTGAATCAGAAATGTGGAACCTAGCAAATGGATAGCACGCCTTCAGAACAAGTAGATATAGATGGATTTATATATAGAGTTTTATATTCACCTTGAAACTTTTTAAAAGAGTACAGTAAACACTTCTCACACATGATAGAAACTACTTGACGCCTCCGATTCAGAAAAGTGCAGGCCAAACACTGTCCAAGCCCACGATATGGTGAACAAACCGAATCCAAAGCAAGAAAAATAGAAGGAACAAAACATGAAAATTAAAAAAAAAAAAAAACAAACAACATAAATAAAAAAAAAAATCCTGCCCACAATCTTTTCTTACAAAGTTTGAAGTAGATCAGACCACATAAACAGAATAGAAAAATCTAAAACTGTGGTATTGCATTTTGAAATGCACAAAGATTCTCCTGTACAATTTGGCGTCTCTGCGAGTACAAATGCCTAAAGGGCTCAGTGGCGATTTCTCCGGGTGGCTCTCGTTTTTTTCAGTTTGTCTTACACAGTATACATGTCCAGTCCTCGTGTGGGGTTCATTTTCCTCAGAGATGTATACGTCAGTGCTGTAAACAGGCACACACAGATTGGGGGAAAAAGGACGGCGAGTATCAGTGACCAGTTTTTATCTCTCCGTCGTCACTGCTCTTCGTCATCCTCCTCTGTTTAGGTTCTCAGTCCTGCTGAGACAATGGTGTCCTCCCAGTAAGGCTATCTGTCTACCTGCCCGCACCCATCCGTCCCACCCCCCTCTCCTCCGTGTCCCCACCGTCTCCTAATCCCGAGAGAGAGAGGGGTGCCTCCAAAAGCCCGGCAGTGATCCAAGGAATTCCAGAGAGGAGGGAGGTCTTCCTTGAAAGGAGGGGTGGGGGGGTGTGGGGGGGGGACTGTCTCTCATTTCGTGTGTAGTCATGACTGTTTTTATTTTTTTTTATTTTTCACTGGGTGAGGAGGGATGAGGGGGAGAAGGGCAAAAATGGATTGAAAACTTAACGCTTCTTTGTTGTTTTTTTTCTTCCTTTTTTTTTTTTTTCAATAGCCTTGGTCGTCGGCGAGGAGGCGGGGGGGAGTGATTGTGCAAAGTCACGCGGTTTCCGATATGTCCACGCGAAAGGAGCTAGCAAACCCTTTTCCTCGCTGCAAGAAGTAGAGAGAAACACAACATGATTAGCTGCGTCAGTGTGTGTCTGTGTAATTGTTAGATGGGGGGGGGGGGGGGGGGGGGGGGGGGTAGTCAATTCTGTCTGAGAGGGATGACAGAAAACAAAAGCAGAAAGAAGCCCAGCTCTTAAATGGCCTCATTCACACAGCATTAGTGGGTCCACACACACACACACATGCACAACGAGGGGTAGGAAGTCTCACATCTTCTCATCTGTGGCTGCGTCAATTCACTCCTGTGAAATGACTCATGGATAATGTGTGTGTGAATATGTATGGTGGTGGTGGGGGGTGGGGGGGGGGGGGGGGGTGGGGGGTGGGGGGGTGTTGTTATGAGAATAGTGGCATTGGACGGTGGGTGAGCCGGTGAATATTGCATGGCCAGTTTATTTAGGACAACAACAAAAGAGGGAGGCTGAGGCTGGAGTAGTAACCTCTCATTCATGCCCCCCCTCTTCTCGTCTCTGTCCCCCTGCCTGAGTGCTGTCTGAGTTTGTTGTCTGTAATCACTCAGCTCTGGTTATCACATCCCCCCCCCCCCCACCTCCACCCCTGCACCGCACCCTCAACCCGACCCCAGGCCAGGCCCAGGCCCAGGCCTACAAAGTCCCAGGACAAAAGAGTCTCTGTGTATCACTGACTGACTTGATCAGATTAAGGAGCTTCAGCAGTCTTGGTATCATCATTCTATCCCTTCCTCCACTCCAGCCCCCCCTCCCTCCTCTGACTGTTGTTCCCTCTTTGCCATTATCCGCCCCCCCCACTGCCACCCCCGCACTCATTAGCATAAGGCCCACAGTAATCTACTTTGAGAGAGGAATGGAGTGGCGGTGTTCCTGGGAAACGCAGCAATATTGGGAGCCCTTCACTTCGAGTGCTGCATCATAAGCGCATAATAAGCACATCCATGGTAACTATTAGAACCGGAGCAGCGCACAACAAATACACAGCGTCCTTCAAAGTGAAGGCTGAAACGTGTAAAAGTTGCGGTAATTGTAATTGTTGATTGATTGTTGTTCGGTCGCAGGAAAAGTTCATCAGGTTTAAATTCCGCATATTTTTTACATTATTTCTGTGACTGGATTTTCAAATAGAGACATTACAGCCTGAATGGTTTCTCTCTTTCTCTCTTTTCAAGCCTTTTAGCCTCATAAATATTTTATATTCCATCAGATAGTGTTACATGCCTTTCATCAAGCAACCACAGCCTTAATGATTTCATTAGTTCACTTTACATGTTCTATTATTTTTACAATCCATTTGATGATGTTGACATATTTCAGAGTTTTAGTCAGTAGTAGTAAATTAACGCTAAAACCTCCTCAACATAATAAATGGAATTTTCCCTTAACCTGCCTCAGTTAACCTCCAGTATCATTGTCTGATATCACATGGTCCGTTTGTCAAAAACACCATCACAACAGCCACCTGCCTGCATTTCTACAATTATATCATGAGCGCATTTCACGTCTATTAGTTTTGGTGATGGTGGTGATGCTATAATATTTATTGTGATGTAAGGTAATAACAAGAATATAAGGCTTTAATTTCAGTTTCTTTACAGTTTAAATTGCTGATTCTTTATTTTTTATATCCTTGTGTTAAACTGCTGAATTACTTTTGTAATCACCATAATCAACAGGCCATGACGTTATAATCTGTTATCCTTCCTTTTTCAACCTCTTACACTTCTAAAGCAATATTACTGTATTCTGTATGACAATTTCATTCATTTATTTAACATGTTCCACTCATCATATTCATTTAGACGATATTGACATGAACCTTATTAAGCGGCATCAAATTAAATCCCCACAACTGTTAAGCTTGATTGGTGTTTTTATTTCTCTCTTGCTTTTAATTGCTTGTTAAATATATTATTACTGTAATTCTTCGTCTTAATGAATACAGTCTCATCAAAACCTGCTTCAGCTGTATGGGCTGAAGTTAGGGTCAGGAAGATATTGAGCTTGTAAAATGATGTTTACAAATATTTATATAGTTGTAACCTTTGTAAATCTGTAAAATCAATCAGCTTTCATGCTTTGTGCAGGTGAAGAAAATATTGTTTTTGTAAAAAAAAATATTGTGCATAGTAGAAAAGATGTGTATTTGTAAATAAGAAAAGAGAGTGATTTTGGTCAAAAGAAGTGTTTTGTGAACATCTGTGAACAGATACAGAGTAGAAAACTTTTTGTGAAACTTGGTGCTCAAAGATCCCACACTGTGTGTGACAGTGAAGAGACAAGTAGGAATTTTGACCCTGTTTTTACACCTCAATCTGATTGGACCGTCACAGTCCGATCACAAAGCAGGGTCCTAATCAGAGGGCTGACGGTTCAGTTGTCTGAAAGCTGTAGTAGAGTTTCCTGCTGGATGGCGGGGGGTGGGGGGGTGGGTGTAGGTCTGCACACATACACAGCGCATTAAATATTTTCCATTATTTTCTACACGATCGTCAAATGTAATCAAACCCACCTGGGTTGTGCAAGAGCCTTCAACCAGCCATCAACAGTCACTGTCAAATCAGACTGAGGTATAAAGTCGGGGTCAGATTTCGTACTTGTAACTTGTACCAACGACTTGTAACAAGCATCACACACAGTGCGTGTGTGATGCTTGTTACAAGTCGTTGGTACAAGCGTGGGAAATTTGAGTGCTGAGTTTCACACACGCTTTTCTGCTTCATATCTGTACACAGATGTTCACCAAGAAACTTGTGTGACCTCACCACTGTCTTGTTCACTGGTTTTATTCAGTATTTTGTTTTTGTTTTTTTTTTACAAATACAATCTTTTCTACAAATGCACAAACCTGAATTTCTCCTGCGGATTTATTTTACAGCTTTACAAGGTCAATTTAAAAACTCAGTGATTATTTATGAACATCACGTTACAAGCTTGAAATCTTCCTGATCCCAATTTGAGTAAACTGCAACCTGCTGATCATCTTCTGTGAGGACGCTGCCAGCACGCATTGTGCTCCAACACAGCCTTTCAGAAAGAGCATGAAATTCTAATGTGCAAAATTGGTTGCTTGCTTGACATAACTTTTTGATGAAAAGGATCAGGATAAAAAAAAATAAAAAATTGACAAAAAAAACAGAGCAAATGAATAAAACATTAATTAAAAGGAAAAAAGGCATTTTCCCTGCTGTTCCTAACAGCATGCTGTGGTTTGAAATGATGGCGCTAGGGAAGCAGCACGGCTCTGACAGCCTGTGTCAGATGATGAGAGAGGGGGCCTCTTCAGGCACTGCTTGACAAAATTATAATTAAGCATTATCACCAAATTGCAGTGATTGAGGATGTATCTCTTTGTGGCCTTTGAATGAGAGTTAAGAAAGAGTATTTCCTTGGGAAATGTGAAATTTTCTCTTCTTTTTTTTCCCCCTCTTCTCAATTATCTAAAACAGTTTTTTTTTGATTCTCAGTTCCAATGAAATGACGTCTGTCGAATGAGAATGAGATGTTAAGCTCACTGCCTGCTGTTCTTCTTCACTGATTAAAAACAGCCATTTTTCGTTGCGGGGCTCCGTGAGTGGGACGGAGTCTCTTATATTATAAGGAACCGTTTTTCCATAACGAGACAGAGCTTCTTTAATACTAACATCTCCATCCACATCAAAGCAACCATATAGAGCATAATTGCTTTTGGCATGTTTCATTTGGAAAGGCCCACAGGCCAATCAGTGCAGGAGGTTTGTGTGTGTGTGTGTGTGTGCATGTGTGTGTGTGTGTGTGTGTATGAATTGAAATGGTAGGTTAAGGAAGATAAGATCATCACATTCACAGATAATGGAGATGCTTGACAAAGAGGGAAGAGTTAGTTAAACACTCTGACAAGAGGGCTGAGAGAACAGGGGTCAGACCTGAAATGAATTTCATGCTTCCGTCTGCCGGCCAATCTACGGAGAAAATTGAATTTGGAATCTTTTCTTTTTCACCTAATTCGATCACCACATCAGAGAGCGGGGCGGCTGCTTAGGCCCGAGCAAAAAACACAATACTCACTTAAATAAGCTGGGTTACAAGGTGCTTTGGAGCTAGGCAGAAATGCTTCCAACTCTTTCCTCTCTAGGGAGCTGTGGTGGTGGCTGAGGTGATGAAGGTGGTTGTGGTGGAGGTGATGGTGTTGATGACTGAGAGGCGTCTCTTTGCCAAAGGTGGAGAATGACTTATCGGTCGTTTGGTCTGGGCTTTCAAATACCTCTGTGTCCGGGACAGAGTCCATGCCAGGCACGTGGAGGTTGCTGCGGTAGTCCGGACCCTGGCGCCCGTCGGAGGGCATGAAGCTCGGCATCCAGCAGCGATCGGAGTGGCCCAGGGCCTTACACTCCTCCGTGCAGTTCGAGAAAAGATCAGCACCTGAAGGAGAGATGTTGAAGGGTTAAGTTTTTCTTTCAGAAAATGTGATACCTGTGTGCGCACCTGCACATGCACATCCACACACACACAGACACACATAACTCCAATCCAAAGTATTTCCACAAGACTTTCACAATATGTACTTATGCAACGTGCTCTTTGATTCCTCTTGTCAGAGCTTTCTGTTTCACCATCTTAAAGATCTAAACCTCCTGCACAAAAAAAAAAACTAACACACAGTGAAAGGATGTGGAACAAAGTGACTTTGTGGTTTTTAGTTGTATATTTCCATTTAATTTTACTTTATACTTCTACATCACTGCATTTCAGTGGGAACAATGGCACTTTTAAAGGTACCATATTATATAAAGTGAGATTTCCATGTCTTTTTTGATTTTAAAGTGAGTCTAAGTTCATACTGTGAAAGTTGTTTTTAACAAAAAAAAAGCTGTGAAGAACGCTGCTGGCCCTGGTAGCCCTAAATAAGATAAATCTGACTGAAAGACTTAAACCAGGAAGTAGCTGACCAGAGAATAAGTAAACAAGAGTGTGAAATCTAATGAGACATTAAAGGTCCCATATAGTATAAAGGTGATCTTCTATGTCTTCTTTGATTATAAATCAGGTCTATAGATTCTATATTAATACTGTGAAAGTATCAAAGCCTCAGTCCACAGAGAAATGCACACAGCCTGTATTCAGAAACTGAGCCTTAAAAACCAGCCGTCAGGAGTTCTGGAACTTTGTGATGTCACAACAAAGCAATCACTGCCTTCAGCCATGCCCCAAGCCCCGCCCACCTAGACCCACCATCCAACCTTGCAGGATTTGGTTTCTCTGAGTGTTTTACCTGAAATCTGCTATATTTTTATTGGAACACTCAGAAAACAGCCAATCAGAAGAGAGGCTCAGAGCCTCCTCTCTTCTGATTGGCTCACCGACCTTGTTGTTACTAGGGCTCCAGAGAGAAGCCTGAGAGAGGAGATGTAAAACTACACTGAGATGGTTTTTGGTTCTTAAAACCACAAATATTTCTTCTTATGGATCAACACTTCAAATAAAACACAGGTAAATGTTGTGCACTTAAAGCTCCATATTTGGCACTTTTCCTACCGGCAATAGTTACTAATTATGTTGCTTATTAACTACAGGAGTTTACACACGGAAGATATGATCAGTTTATAAAATATGGAATATGGAGATTTGTTATTATGGAAGCACAGCATATAAACAGTGTCTGCAGAGTTTAGACAGCTAGGCTCTCATATAATAGAGGAGAGTAAACAACCGTCCATTTCAGTCAAAGTCAACTAACAGATGAAACTATATTTATTTTATTCAATATTTACAGAACATACAGAGGCTCTGACATAATGAGGGGAAAAAGCCTTTTTTTGGCCATTCCCCTGTGAGTCACCTCAGAGCATTTCAGGTTGAGAGGTTCAGTAACTAAGTACTTTACTTAAAGATAGATATGAGGTACTTTTATTTTGAACTCAGGACTCAAAACATATTTTTTTATTAAATAAAGAAATGAATGACTGGTTAGGATGAAGATTTGTGGCCTTGAAACTGTTCAAAAACCTTTCTGTGTTTTTTTTTTTCTTGAACAATTTCAAGGCTCCATTTTTTTTTTTTGTACAAAATTGCCCAGGCACACATCCTGAGCTGCAGAGAGGGGCAGCAGGGTTTAAGGACTTGTCTGATTGTTTGTCAGTGAATTTTATTTTGTAAAAATATTTTAGGGTTACTAGGCTTTTTCAAGGAGGAGAAGTGATTCTGTTTTGAAGAATTCACAGAATCCTGGTTCATGGTGTTGTGGATACGTTCTTAGCCTGGGACATGCACACACAGGGAAGTAACATCGCTTTTATTTATAGCGTCCAGAGGGCTTCAGGATATGTTCAGCATATGAAGCCCTCTATCCTCAGACCATCCGTTCAGATAAGGAAAAATCGAGAAGCAGCATTGCTATTTTTATTTTCTTTTTGGACAAACCAAACTATGAAGTAATTACTGACAAAAATAATGCCGACACAGGAAGGTAAACAAACTCATGGATTCTCTAAAGTAATGAAATGATTCATGATGATAAATGCAATTGCTTAAAAGACATACACCAACTGTAATCAGAGGAGATCTCTGTTCTTGACGCAGATAAACTCTGAATTTTGTGCACTGAAAAACAGACAAGAAATAGACATGAAATAAAATAAAAAAGGAGCCAGTTAATATGGGAGATTATGTAAGGTAAATGATTCACTTTCCAGGCAGGGCCGTAGCCTGGATTTGAGAAATATTGAGGTCACTGAGGTTTAAAACCTTTAAACGATTAGATTCTGTTATTTTTTTTTGATAATTCATGTACAGTTTAAGTATTGCATTTTATGTATGTGTGAGATTTATATTAAGGTTCAAGCTCTTAACTGTACAATGTAAATGTATCTTCAGTCAGATGCCAAATATCACAGGTTACTGGATGTTTGTGTGTGAGCTGCAGGCGTCTACGTGTGGAAAAAAAAAAAGAGGAATAGGTGGGTGGAATTTCTACAACAAAGCAAGAGCATGTGTGTGTGTGTGTCTTCAAAGCCACTGCCAGCAAACGGCCCGCATGGACATTAGATTAACTAAACCACAAACTGAGTGATATTGGATTACCAGCCTGCCCCTGTCCCAGGCCCTCAGTCTCACCCCCACCTTTTCAAAACCTATTGTCCCCCCCATGAAAGGCTAGTTGCAGGTATGAATGAAAACCAGTTTGGGCACGCTCACTTTCATGTGGATGTAATTATTTGTCAGGCTTGTTTTTTTTTTTTTTTTTTTTTTTTTTATTTAATGGCAGGGATCGTCTGAGAGAATCACCTTTTGTCAGAGGGCACAGGGAACAAGAGTTAAAGGGGACAGAGTGAGCGGGAACATTAGCTGTTCACCACAGCTATTTAGGCCGAGTGTAAGCCTTAAGCCAAATTGTGTTTTCATCGCCCCATATGTTTTTTTTTTGTTTTTTTTTTGCAGCAGGGCTTAGATCCTGTGTATGCATGTTTTTTTGCAACCTAAGTCTGCTTGTTGTGTGTGTGTGTGTGTGTGTTTGTGTGTGTGTGTGTGTGTGTGTGTGTCTGAGTCGCTGTTTGAGGCTAAAATCTGTACTGTCCAGCTAGGGCTATCTGCTGCTAATCCCTCTGAATACAGACTGATCAGGCTAAGACTGCTGCGTCTCAGTAAGCAGAGTGTGTGAGCGTGTTTTTGTGGTGTGTGTGTCTGTAGCAGTCAGCAAACAGGGAATTTGCTTTGTTACAAAGCGGATTAATTTGGCTTGCCATCACTAACAGCTTGGAAAAGTGCCCAGTCTCCTATCGAGAGGAGAGGGGTTTCTTATTAAATATTAACCAACATGCCATAAATATACCATCACATTATGTTTTAATATGGCCTCTTACACGAGAGGAAACAACTTAGTGTAGCTTGATGGGGGAGGGGGGTTGGGGTGGGAGATGTGTGTGTGTGTGTGTGTGTGTGTGTGTGTGTGATGGGGGGGGCATACGGTATCAGCGCACCTGGACATGCAGGATAGCACAGCAGTGTGAGCAGCAAAAAAAAGAAAAAAAAGAAGAAAAAAAAAAGCGGAAGGAGGACACAGAGTTCTGCTTCCATTACAAAATGGATGCTGTGTTAATTCTCAAAATGGGAACGGGAAATGTGGCATTTAGACTCTGCCAGAGAGATAAGACTCACACAGAGAGACAGAGAGAGAGAGAGAGAGGGAGAGAGAGAGGAAGAAAGACAGAGAGACAGAGGGAGAGGGAGGGTAATTTCAGCCATAAAGCCAGATCAAGACATCTTGATATTTCTTGACATTTTGGCAAAATTAGATGTTCCCCTGGCACATTAGAGAGTGTCTATCGAATAAGGCGGATAAAAACATTTCAGCTGTAAAATTGAACCTCTCACCACACACACACACACACACACACACACACACACACACACACACAGAGGCCGAGCCGTGCTTAAAATGTATAGAAAGCGCGGGGTAATGCCATTATCTCTCTGTGCTGCGTACTGTAGTTCTCCAAGAGTCTTTTCTCAGAGCAGACAGTTAGCACGAGTTTAAAGAGGCTTCGTCCGGCCGCAGAGTAACAGCATCCGCCCTCCACTTCAACACAGGATGGAAAAAAAAAGAAACTGTGTCAACATGTATCGCACTAAGCCAAACACAAGCAAAGAGGCCAGCGAGGACACGCAGCGAGGGGAGGGGGAGGGGGAGGGGGGTGATCTCGAAGCGTGCTGACCCCTTGTTACATCTGGCGCCTCTGTCTCATCTTAGCATTCTGCATGGCGTTCACACGGGGCAAACGCAAAGTCTCGATAATAACCTTCATTTGGTAATTGGTATGCAAAGGTCTGAAAAATGAATTACTGATCAGCGAGCTGTTACCACGGTGATAACGTGAACTGCAGGCCTAAGGAGGAATTCATCACGGCAGCAGGGAGAGAGATGGGAGTGGATTTGGGGGGGGGGATGTTAGGAGCTGAGGGGTGGGTGTGGGGGGCAGGAGTTGGATAAGTGTCTTGACTCAATCTTCTGCAAGTGCGTGACATTGGCTATATTGATAATATGCACTTTACACATGTAGGAGGACTGGAGGGGGGGGGGGGGGGGGGCTCCATAGGCTGCAGAAGTAGTGGCCCTGGAGGGACCAGCAGCAAAATGGGGAGCATTCTCATTCCACCGTGATTTCATTCACGAGGAAAATGTGCCCCTGACGGAATGTACAGAATGACCTTTAACTGCGAGCTTCACTCTCAGCGCTACAGACAAACTCCACAAGTTCCCATTAACCCAGCAACTAAAAAATCCTCCGCTGGAAGAGCCAGAAAAGAAAAAGCTGCCACTCATCAAAGCACCGAGGTCCCGAATTATCCCCCACCACTCACAAGCCTCTGCATATGGACTCCTGCTGCTACATGTGATCGAATAAGGACTTCAGCATGTTGAATTGGTCAGTTATTCTCCTTGTTGATGATTAGATAATAAACCAATTTCAGTTTTCCGTTTTTCAATCCTTTAAAATCATGAACTACCTGGTTCCTTTTCTCAAGTACTTTACTTCCATACAGTTTTGAGCTATTTGAGCTATAAGGGTGAATATATGCATGTGAGGGTCTAATACATACAGCCTACAGCATGCTTTCCTTTACATACATCTATTCATACATACATGCTGTTTGATTTTACATCAATACCCTTTGTTATATTACATCAGTGTGTCTGAAATTCAAAGTACATGTGCGTGAGTGAATGTACATGCCATTAGGAGGGAAAAGACATGAATATAAGAGGGAGAATATACAGTATGTAAGAGAATTGAATGGAGGAATAAACTTTGAGTTATACATTCATTTATGTACAGTATTATATTTCTACTCAGGATGTGAGTTCTTCTTCTACTGCGGCCATTCGTTACAGACAGACAGAATCAGCTTTTGCTATTGGCTGATATGACTCTGGGCTGCGGCACCTTGTGAACAATTAGACACTTGTGCACTTATGAAAATACGATATAGCTTCAGCTCCTCTAACATGGTTTTACACTGTGTTTCTACTGTGGCGTGAGACTTTCAGGTTCTCAAGGAAAATGGAAGGTGCGTGTTTCCTGTGATCACACCATATGAATCTTTTACATTAAATATGTTGAATAGTAGCAGCAGCAGCAGCAGCAGCAGTAGCGGCGGCGGCGGTGGTGGTGGTGGTGGAGATAATAGTGGTAGGTGTGATAGACATAACAGAAGCAACAGCTACGGAATTGAACAATGGTGAATACAAGATTCACCCATTTCTCATCCCCTTCACTACATTAAAACATCCATCCACGCCAAGAACGACGGCGCCAACACGTTGTCACCGCTCTAACTGCACCTGCATATTCACACACTGCGGTGTGTGATGGCACCTAACGTGCAGTATTTGTTTATTTGAATCCTGCATTTGACCTTCACTGCAAATCCTCCCCTCTCTCTCCCTCTCTTTCTCTCTATCTCTCTCTCTCCCACACTCTCTGTCACTCTCCACCGCACACTGAGACGCCTTGAAAACAATCTTGGCTCGGACCAACAAGGACTTTGTTTGGATCATTTTGGATCCGTTATGGGGAACAGTCCTTTCGACAAAAAAAAAAAAAAATTGTGTACAGTGGCTGTGAAATCAGACTCATATTTTTGGAGTCTCGCCCTGTTCGTATCTGTGTTACAGGTGATTTCTGGACTCTTGGTTCTATAAGTGCCTCCTTGATGAGGAAAAACTGAGCGGCTTTTGATCAGGGAACAACCGAGCACACGGCCTGAAACAGCAGAAAATGTTGGCAGTACAGCAGCGACATTTACAGTATATAAAAAATAAAAAAAAAATTTAAAAAAAAAACTAGACAGGAAAATTATGGGGCAATGAGGGTAAACAGGTCCAGCCAGTACTGTTTCCAGCAGTCAGAAACACGTTCAAACGACTCTTACTGGACTATTTCTCTGCCAATATGTAACGTTAATGCTTTAATTTATAGTCCAACGGATTTAGTGCAACATAAAAACCAATATGCTCCCATAAATCTGATTACATGGACAAAAACATCTCTCTGGAAGGAAACAGTGAAGCCTGAATTCCTCCCCCCTCTCTGATGTATTCATAAAGTCTCCTGTCAAAGTCGAGAGAAGTGGGTAACACAGCATTGTGATGGATGCCACGCACACGTTTATTTAACACCAGCGTCTATTAAACGGTGACACAGTTCGACTTCACCCTCGCTGATGACAAACTCAATTAGCACACACAGAATAAAGCCTGTGTTCTTTTTCCAGCATTGTGAGACACTAAGCCACACTATCAATTATCCTAATCAAACAAAGACTTGATGCACAGCTAATAATCTATTTAAAGGCATTAAGCTGGCTGGTAACACTGCAAAACTCTTAACTGTACTCTGTTTACCGCACCAAGGGTACTCAAAGTCGGCGGTGACGTGGCGCCGGGGTCGCCGCTGTGACACGACTGGACACGCAACACGGCAGGGTTTCCTATGTGAGAGCGGGACTGTATGAAGAGTCGAGAGGCTGGAGATGAAACGCCATCACACTCGGAAACAGAAGATAAAGCAGCTGGAAAAATCAAGCTCAGGCAGATGTGAATTTAAAACTTTGATATTTTAGTGGTACCAGCTGAAATATGTCCTCAGTCGCGAGCGTCATTGAGTACAGGAAGCTGTGTGATCATCTTTACTGAAATCAGATCCGACTGTTCCTGGTTTCACTTTAAAGTTCTTGTACAGCTGCTTTTGTTTGACATGTCCACAGCACCAAGTATCAGAAACTGTACCAGAGAACCAAAGGCTAACATCTAAAGGTGGCCCAAATGCATGAAAAATATGTGGATAAATAGCATCGGAGTAAGTTGAACCAATTATGGTTGGTCTTGAGATCTTGTTTACAGAGATATATGATCAGGGCCTGGTATTCAGTACAAAACAATGCCTTTTTCTTTTTTTTTTAAGAACCAGAAACCATCTCAGTGTAGTTATACATCTCCTCTCTCAGGCTTCTCTCTGGAGCTCTAGTAACAACAGGTCGGTGAGCCAATAAGAAGAGATGCTTAGGGACTCTCTTCTGATTGGCTGACTGTTTTCTGAGTGATCTAATAAAAAATATAGCAGATTTCAGATAGAAACTCAGAGAAACCAAATCCTGCAAGGTCCAGGTGGGTGGGGTTTAGGGCGTGGGTGAGGGTGAGGGCGGTGACTTCTTTGTTGTGACATCACAAAGTTCCAGAAGTCCTGACGGCTGGTTTTAAGGCTCAGGTTCTGAATACAGGCTGTGTGCATTTCTCTGTGGACTGACTTAACATAGAACCTAGACCTGCTTTATAATCAGACAACACATGAAAATCTCACTGTATACAATATGGGACCTTTAATGTCTGACTAGATTCATACTCTTGTTGACGTATTCTCTGGTCAGATGGTTCCTGGTTTAAATTTAAGTCAGATTTATCCTATTTAGGGCTACTAGGTCCGGCAGCGTTCTTTCAGAGCTGCTTCTTTTGTTAAAAACAAGAGCTGGCAGGTTTTTCACACAAAATGCTAATGCATGTGAAATAGGACAACTCCATCTACTTACAGCAGCCGGCTGGGCTTCCACAGTGGTTAAAACAACGCTTGAACCGTATTTTGATATTGATATTGAACCTCAAAATTTAAACTAAAATGCATTTATTACACTTCAAGATTATTTTAGACAACTCTCCCATTTGACAACTTGCATTGTGTTGAATGATAAAATAGAGTTCACATCAACCCAAAGTGAAGGGATCTGAAAAGTCTTGCTTTGTTATTGTGACCAAAACCCAGGTATAAATTTCAAACGACACCCAGCCCCACTTTGTATAAAAGAGTGCGACTATTCATGACAGAATGTGAACTCTGGCTGGCAGCATTCACATGAAATGCTAATGCAGTCGAAATAGGACAACTCCATCCACATAAAGGAGTGGGCTGGCTCAGTCCCCGATTAGGAGTAAAAACGCTCCACAGTGGTGAAAGAGAGAAACCTGAAGTAATTGTGGAGGTCTAACTCTGAGCCTATTAAAAAAAAAAAAAAAAAAAAGTGGGGGGGAGGGGTGGGGGTGGCAAATGGAGAGGGTTCAGCTCTGTGTGTTTGTGTTTACTGAAGTCTGTGTAACCCATCCAGCCTGGTGGAGTAACAGTGGAAGTGGCAGGAAAACTCCATTTGGCAGGGCGAGGGCCCCTGCTGCGGCTGACCAGACATGATGACAGGCTCCATCCACAGAGGGCCCGCCACTGAATGAAGACATAAAACCGCCATTCATAACTCAGTGGGGCCCTATTGTATGATCTCAGATGGGTTCCTTTAGGCAGGGAAGATTAAAAAATAAAAAGGAAGAAAAAAAAAAGAGGATGGGTATGGAAGAATATGGTCAGTGAGGAGGGAAAGGAATTAAAAAAAGAAGACTGAAGGGAGCGCAGAGAATAACTGCATGAATGAATGCATTAATTAATCTAATGAACGGATGAATCGCCTGTTTTGTTTGCTACGGCCACAACCTATTTGGTCCGCATCCCAGCACTCCGGTGCGAGCGTGGCCTCATTAAAAAGCCCGTCACGTCTGCTCGAGTGGTCTCCAGCACCGAGTGGCCGAGCTCACAGGGAGCAGGCTCCTCATTAACGCCGCCACATATTTACAAACAGCAGCAGCAAGGGTCCGCTTCCTGCCCCGCCGACGTTACATCATCACGTGTCAGAAATGACAGTGAAAACATTTTCCTATCAAAGATTTTTTCTTCTTCTTCTTCTTCTTCTTTTTGAGGGGAAAAACAGGAAAAGCCACAGTGGCACTAGAAAAGAAATCTCAAAGTACAACACCATCATCATAAAAGCTGATTGTCGGACACAATGAAGTGCTTTAGATGATGCTGGCTCCGGCCATGTGTGACGCTAGCTGTCATCTCTCCAGCCCTACACAATGAGCCGCAACTGAGCAAGAAGGAGTCCAGATTTCAGCTGTGCAGAGAGAGGGGCGGCAATTTGCTCCTGGACCCCCACACAACCACAAAGCCTGCTCCAGGCCTACAGACGCCAGGCAGCCACACATCGATTTGCCCTTTGAGCATGCAGCTTCGAAAAATCAAATAAACTCAAAGAAAAAAAAAAAAAAAGAAAGAAAAAAAATCATAGGTCAAACACACTTGTATAAAAAGCCAAGTTCTTACCGGAGGAATGGCCACGATTGGTGGCGTCATGGTCGCTGTCTCCCTGCTCACTGTCTCCGTGGCCGCTGTCTTTGGAGCTGACCAGGTCTGCCTCCTGGAACGCCGAACTGAGACCAGAGAGAAGAGTGAAATCAAAGCCTCACCCAGCAACTAACAGCGATTCTAATCTTACTGGTCCCATCTCATCATCAAGAGCTTCATCATCACAGTTAACAAGAGTGGAGTGCATCAGCGAATAAACTAGATGAGAGGTTTATTACAGAGTGAGCAGCAGTGAGGAATTTCCATATTTACCTGTTGACACGTCTTGGTCTGTCAACCAGGTAGCTGAGTTCAGCTCGTTGGTGTTTGGTCTGAAAGAGAGGGGGCGGTTTTCAGTGTGTGTTGCTTTGCTGGAGAACCCTATGTAACATGATTAGCATAAAGGGAAAAAAAAGGGAAGAGGAGAAAAAGAAAAAAAAACATCTCCACCATCAGGGCCCACACAGTGCCATGTTGATGTTGGCTATAAAATGAACCTGTGCTTGTGTTCAACCATCAACTATTACACGTATCACTCATATCTAGTGAAGAGTGCGTGTTTGAAGAGGTGTGTTTTCCCACAGGACGGGAACGAGCAGGGCTCTACAGATATGTTGCCAAGGCGCAAGATAAAGTAGTGCACCTATTCAAGCTGGCACAGCCAAGAGACGCATCTTTGTTCTAGTGCAACTCAGCAACATTGTGACCAGTATGCTTAATGCGAACACTCCTCTCCCCAAGGATTCAGTCGCGCGCGCGCGCACGCACACACACACGCGCGCGCACACACACAGAGAGACACACACACACACACAGAGACAGATGCACCCACAGCAACCAGCAGCTCTGAGCCACCGCACATTTTGCTTATACACTTCCTTTATTCTGATTTTTTAATTTTTTTAATTATCATTTCAAAGAGTTTGGAGCACAGCATGATCATGCAATGATTGTTGTTTCACAGCTGACCTCCCTGAGGACTGCTAAAGGAAACATGTCAGCAACCAGTGGTCTAATCATTGTTTGCTTTAATGCCTTTCCTGAAATAAGTCAGAGGATGGTGCAGCACACAGTGTGCATGTATTAGCTCTCAGTAAAAAGCCCTTTGCAGTCCTGGCATGCCACTGAACTGAGGGAACAAAATGTATGGACTAGAAATGGCTCCTGTATGAAACAGATTTTATGTCTGTCACGTAGGAATGTATTTAAATGTTATCAAACGGGCAGACTTTACTTGTCTCAGGGGAGATCCTGTGTATGAATCAGGTTTTAGACATGCTGAGGGACTCTGGATGGAAGGGGGGGTTAAACTGTAGTGGAGGAGAGGACTCTTACCTCGTTTAATAAAATGCTGCCGTTTGATATGATGTCAGGCTGCTGGTCTGTGTACCCTGTCACTATGGCCCCGCACGGGTTGTGATCGGTGTCTGTGCTCCTAGACGGACTACACGGCTTTAGGAACATGAGGTCGGTTTTGGCAGACTCTGGAGTCAGACATACCTGGTAGCAATAGTTCTGGTTTTGGTGGTGGGAGCCGAAGCTCCCTGACTCCTCCACGGGGACTTGAGCTGTACTGGCACCACTCACGTTAACAGCGCTTTGCACCAGCATGATATCTGACTTGCTGAGCTTTTTCTTGCGGGCCCGGGCCTGCTGTGAGCAGCAGGAGCTGCAGCCCAGGCAGCAGTCACTGGTCAGGCAGGTGTAAAAGTTGAGCTTTTTGTCCTTCTGGCAGCGCACAGCCAGCACGATCATGACCAGGAGGAAGATGAAAGAGACAGAACCCAGGGCGATGATGAGGATCAGCGTGAGGTCCAGGGTGCCATCTTTGGCCTTCGCAGCGCCTCCTCGGTCCCCGCTGCCGTGGCCTTCAGCCACACTGTCCACCAGCACCACCAGCACGCTGGCGCTGGAGGACAGCGGCGGCTGGCCGTGGTCTCTCACCTCGATCAGCAGGTCGTAGAGCTGGTGGGGGTCTCTCTTGGCTGACACCCGCCTCGCCGTCCTGAGCTCACCCGTCCTCCAGTCCATCCTGAACATGCCGTTCTCGTTCCCTCTCTGGATGCTGTAGGACAGCCGCGCGTTCTCGCCGTCGTCCGCGTCCATAGCCACGATGCGGGTCACCAGGTAGCCCGGCTCAGCTGAGCGGGGCAGGGGCTCCCTGGCTGTGCCGTTCTTCCCCACGGGGGCCAGCACCAGGGGGGCATTGTCATTTTGGTCCACGATGATTACTTTGACTGTGGCATTGGAGGAGAGCTCCGGTGTGCCCGCGTCTTTGGCCTGGACCATGAATGTGAAATCCTTCAGCTGCTCATAATCGAAGGACCTGAGCGCGTACAGATAGCCCGTCTCCTCATTGATTGACACATACGTTTTGACCGACATGCCCTGGATGTCACACTCTAATATGGAGTAGCTGATGAGTGCGTTCTGCCCGATGTCCGGGTCCAGAGCCGTCACAGCGTGTATGTAAGCCCCTGGCACGTTATTCTCTGTCACATACACATCGTATATGGTCTGCGTAAATGTGGGCGCGTTGTCGTTCTCATCTGACACCTGGACTCGGATGGACTTACTGGTGGCCAGTGACGGTGTCCCTTTATCCCGCGCCACCACAGTGACAGAGTAGGAGTCCGCCTGCTCCCGGTTCAACGGCCCGTCGGTCACTATAGTGAAATAATTCCTAAAGGAGGATTTTAATTTGAACGGGACATCACCGAGGATTTCCACGTGGATCTGCCCGTTCTCCTCTGCGTCCCGGTCAGTCACACTGAGCAGCGCGATCACGGTACCGGGAGCAGCCTTCTCGCTCACGGACTCGGTCACGGTGCTGAATGTGATCTCCGGCGCATTGTCATTCATGTCGTTGACTTTGACCAGCACTTTGCAGTGCGCGGGCACGGCGTTTGGACCCAGATCCTTGGCCTGGACAAAGATCTGATACAGGCTGCTCTCCTCGAAATCCACCTCTCCGCGCACCTCGATGCGCCCGGTGCGCGGGTCGATGCTGAACAGGTCCTTTACGCGGGTGGAGATGTGGTTACTGAAGGAGTAAACTATCTCTCCGTTTATTCCCTCGTCCAGGTCGGTGGCGTTCAGCTGGATGACCAGCGTGCCCACCGGTGCGTTCTCCGAGAGGCTCACCGTGTAGACGGGCTGTTCAAACACGGGCACATTGTCGTTAGAGTCCAGCACTTTGACTACCAGCAGCGCGGTGCCAGTCCGCGGAGGCTGACCGCCGTCAACCGCGGTCAGCACGTACCTGTGCGCCGCCTGCTGCTCCCGGTCCAGCGGCTTCTCCAGGACCAGCTCCGCGAACTTGTTTCCGTCCGTTTGGGTCTGCACGTCAAGGTAAAAGTAGTTGTTAGTTGTGATATCATACGTGCGTAAAGCGTTGGAGCCCACGTCCGGGTCGAATGCGCTCTCCAGGGGGAAACGGGTGCCCGGAGTGGCGCTCTCTGAGATCTCCACCGTGATGTCTGTCTCCGGGAAGCTGGGCGGGTTGTCGTTAATGTCCACCACCTCAATTTCGACCCGAAACAGCTCCAGCGGGTTCTCCAAGAACACCTCCATGTTGAGCTGGCAGCTGGCGCTCTGCTTGCAGATCTGCTCCCGGTCGATTTTCTCGTTAACAAACAGCACGCCGTTCTCCAGGTTCACCTCCAGGTACGGTGTTCGAGAGCTGGGCACCACCTGGAAGCGGCGAGAGGCCAGTTTGGTAAGGTCCAGTCCCAGGTCTTCGGCGATATTCCCCACCAAGGTGCCATGGTCCGCCTCCTCCGGCACAGAGTAGCGTATCTGAGAGAGCACTCCATCCGTGATGCACAGCACAATCACAAGCACAATCATCGCCGGAAAAACAAGTGCACTTCGGTAAAAAAGATCATAAACCTTGTTATCCTCTGTTAATGGACAAAATGTCAATTTCCATCACCCATTTCAGTCGGGAGGTAAAAGTCTCCAAAATGCGTAAAAGTCTCCAAAAACGTTTAAGGCGTCCGGAAAAATGTGTCCCATCAAAAGAGAGGCATTTGGAAAAAAAAGAATAGAGGAGTTTTAATGACTGCAGAAGCTTTTTGTTTTCTATTCTAGCTCCACTGTCTTTCACTTCAGCTGCGTCCCGGAGAAGCTACAGCGCACATTCCAATAAAGCGCAGTGCCGCTGGAGTGATGAAGCCAGTCTGGACAGGAGTTGGAAAAAAAGAAATCATAATCCATATTAGAAAAATAGGAAATACATGTTTATTCTGTGACGGCCCCTAATCATGAAATAAAATTTCAAGATTTGGCCTCTTTGTTTTTGTTTTTTTTGTTTTTTTTTCTGGCTCTGTCTCCTCTTGGCAGCCTGCTCCCTCACTGCGGTCTCCTCCACTCCACTCTACTGATGCTGTTCACTCAACAATTTGCTTTTTTCCCCGCATCGCACCTCCCCCTCGCAGCCCCCGCGGCTGTAAATCACGCTGATAGCTCTCCCCTGATTGGACGGCGCGGTTGCCCGTCAACGTCCGCTCGGCCCACCTCTCCTTCACCGTTTCTCATGGCTATCTCTCTCTCTCTCTCTCTCTCTCTCTCTCTCTCTCTATACCTCCCTCTGAGAGCTCGGACTGTGGCTTCTCTCTGGAATACCTGAAAGAAAAGAGGGAGAGAGAATGACAAGGCTGGACGTTTATTACTTTAACCCTTCAGCTGCCAAAACCCTGACCACACTACCCCCCCAACCCCCACCACCTCCACCACCACCACCACCACCACCTTACCTCCCAGTCATGTGGGGGGGGGGGGGTTTCATCTAATGAACCAATGGGTGATTACAGTGGAGTGGAGGACTTGTTGACTCGGGTGGCCGGGCCCTGCGCGAGCCTAAGGACAGGCTGGGTAAATGCATGCAAATCTTGTGATATGTATGCAGTGAATCATTCGCCATTCATGTGCTGCTCTCAAGGCTGTGCGCTATAATTACACCCAGTAGTAGTAACGTTATTATCTCTCCGCCACACAGCAGCGGGGCAGAGAGTCAGGGACGGCGGCGGATCTGCGGACCTCATACGACCCCTAGCGGCGTAAGCGCGAACTATGGGGTCTGATTCATATCAAGGAGCATGTATAGATAATTTTCTGGTTATGACAGCACAGGGACTGTTTTTATAGGCTATGCGTGGAGCAGTGGGGCCAGAGATCTGGATGCAGTAAATCGGGACAATCAGTATTTTCAATGAGAGCAGCAAACCTCTGGAATTAACTTCAGGAAAGGGATCCAGTATTTTTTAAAGCAGCTCTAAGGGTAAGTCTGGTGATATAAACCATTCCTTCCTCTATCTATACACAAAGCTAAACATCTTTTATAAGTCAAGGAATATCTCAGTTCCTTTTTTCTGTCTATACTACTGTGGACATTTTGGTTGAAACCACAGTTGTGTTGTTTTTGCTCAATTTCTCTATGCATAAAGCAATTACTAGAGGATTCCTGGTATCAGTTCTTTGCCTGTGTTATTATTTGAGTTCATAACTTAATTTTTTGTGGTTTCAGAACATTTATTTTACAGCCACAACCTTCGAATACTGAGCAATTCAGATCCAGGGTTAAGATAGTTTGTTGGAAATAACAGCAAACCTTTGGTTCACAACATTATATTCATATGAGAGTTGATAAAGCCGTCTCATCTCAAGGTCCACTTACTCATTTATATTGGAGCTTTTGATTGATATTCATGTTTTCATTTGTTCATTTATCACAGACAAACAAAGAGAAATATTCCTGGAAAAAAGGGTAACGCACACACAACATTAATAACGGCATTAGAAAAATGTTGCAATTTTTAAATCATGGAAAATGCATCAAATATAAAGGAACATTAAACATAAGAGTAGAAATCTGGGCATTTGCGTGGACATTATTTCACATTTATTTTCACCTTTCAAAGGGAGGCCAGGCCTGAATGGCAGTATGAGGAGTTGCAGAAAAAAACGATACAAGATCAGACAACATGGAGCAATATTAAAAACAGACAAAGCAACGCTATCAAATGAGTCATCTACCATAGAGTTAATAATCTTCAGTATCAGATTCATCCATTTTCCTTTGGCAGATTAGTCAAAGTGGCTGGAGCAGAAAACAGGGAGGCTACCTTCCCTAACTCTGTACATTTGGAGAGGTAATTGCACATAACATCAAATGCATCATTTTACCATTCACTTATTATCTGTAATTAGTTAATTACATGAAGAAATGGACGTGGATGTCGAAGCTATATTAGAAATATACACCTAAAAATAATGATCAACTTGAAGTCTCTGATTCTGTTGTGGTGGATGTTGTTGGAGGGATTTCTGTGTGTATGATGTTTGTTTGATGAAATAGTAAGATTGGCTTGTGTGGTCCTGTTGATAATCTGTGCAGCATTCATGTTGTCATGCTTGTTCACGTACCTGATGTCAGTTGGTTTAGACTAAAACATCATAAATAAATAGGCTTATACTATAAATATATTTTTATTTAATCTAATTTTTTCTCCTCTCCATTCCGCTTCTCTCATTTCCGTGAACTGACACTTGACCTTGGCCGCAACAGGAAATGTGTGCCTTCACTGTGAGCTCATTAGGAGTGTGAGTTCATCTGAGTGGAGGAGGAGGAGGAGGAGGAGGAGGAGAGCGGCTCATGTCAGACCGTGTGCTCCCCCTAGTGAACAGCTACAACACTGCACCTCACACACTGCTGCACCCTGTGCAGCGCCGTCTTCCCGAGCCATGCTGATTCTGTCAGCTGTGCTCCAGTCCAGAATGCTAATAGATTCACATCCATGAGATGCAGTGAGTAAAACACACACATGGAAATACACACACACACACACACACACACACAGAGTGGAATAAGTGCATGATTCACGCTGTCTGCAGACTGTCAGAGCCGCACACACACACACACACACACACAAACAGGCCACTCGAGGAGAAACGTGAATTGGCTCAGAGAAGAGATTTTCTAAATCAAGTCCCATAAAGTCAGTGGTGCAGTCAGACACGCATCACTGTCTGCTCAGATAGCTGGAGTGATCCTGGAGAGAGGGGTGTGTGAGGACTTTCTGCATGTGCAAATGCACACGGTTAATCCAGGGTGAACACTGAAACAGAAACATTTTTGTGGGGCTAAAAAAAACAGCATTGCAACCAGTAATTGCTGCCTTTTGGTGGGTAAAAATAGTGGCCATCTGGCCCATCAACATTTTTCCACACATTGCAGCAGGCACATAGAAGAAAAAAAAAAAAGCCTAGCATCTAAAATTGGTGCCCTAAAGCAGTCCTACCTATAAGATAATTAGATCAGGAGAAACAGCATGTAAGTCAATCAAGTTTTATAAAGCTACAGGGACCAGAGAGCGCCATCTAATCTAAAACTAAGCGCGGTCTCTCCTCCTGTTAGCTTCAACAATCACACTTTCAATTAACACAAGTGGAGTCACTCCCGTGGTGTCGTACCCATGGTAAATTTAAATGTCGGGGAAGACAAAACAACATTTGACCACGTAAAGGATAACACAGCGCTCTGTGTGTCCTGAAGACGGCACACAGACTGCAAAGCTTGGCACAATCTGACATTTGAACAGCTCTTGGTGGCCAAGACAAAAGAGTCTTTTGTGTTTTAGGATGTGGCAGGAGTCTGACACTGTAATGACAGGACCAATAAGACAAAAGGAGTGGACTCAACTCACGTGACTTGGACTAGAATCAGACTCTGATGATTTGAGGCTGAACATCAGTGACTTGAGACTCTGTTCTTGGAATTCTGCCTTTTGACTTGAACAGCTTAACATCCTCCTCTCTAAATTATGCAGGACATTAATTCCTTGTTTTCCTGGCGATCACATGTGGACGTCAGGACTGAACAGCACACTGTTGGGTCTGAGCTCTATTAGTAACTGGAAATCATTAGTACTCGGCCTCACACGGGCGGCACCATTATGTTAACAGTACTCTACCTCATGAGCTGGACACCAAATGTGTTAGATTTCGGTTGTTTATCAATTTATTGGCTATCACAAATTAAGAAAATATTAATATTAAAAATATTAATATTAAAGAATAACTTTAAAATGAATTAAAGTTCACGGGGCACCAGCCTAAACTAATAGGCAAAATAGCCAATATGGTTTTAGTCTCAATTTATTACCATTAATCTGGAACTCTGATTAACCATTAGCTTACTAACTATTACCAAATTACCAAATCAATAGTAAGTTACAGTTGAAGGATTGGAATTCTACCGAGTAGAGGTTGGCAATATTCACGCTTGTGCAACATTAAACACACCAGTAGTTATACTTAAAAAGGCATTTATTTACAATGGAGCAGAGTAAAGTACAATGTCTAATCTAGCATATACAGGTGTGTGTGTGTGTGTGTGTGTGTGTGTGTGTGTGTGTGTGTGTGTGTGTATGTGTGTCTGTGGGGACACAGACAAAGGCAAGATGGCCGACTCAAAGTGGTCACTGTGACCACATGACCTGAACAAAGAAGACTACAAAGATGGCGGTAAACAAAGAAACTACTAAAATGGCCGCTGAGACCACCTAGTGTGTGTGAGAGGGAGGGTGTGAGTTTCTTTGTTAGCCTAGCTCATGTAATCTAATGGTACCAGGTTAGAGGGGGAAGGTTAGCTTCATGCAGGTTCTAGGACTGAGACGTACTGCTATGTGTGTGAACATACGAGTACTCGATTAACTGTATGACTGACCACAACCTAAGCAAACATTACAACAACAAGACATCAATCAACAAGTACATTAACAAGTTAAGGCTTCTGCTGATTAGCTATGCTGTGCTGTGCTATGCTGTGCTGGGAGAGGTTAGGCCCAGTCCGTTAAGATTACCCGATCCTTGGAACAAGCAAAGAGGTCCTTTCCAGTGGTTTGTAAAATCCAGTGAGTTTGGGGGGTTTCCTGGTGGAATAAAGTCCTGTCTGGCTGTGTTGCTTGCTGGTATCTCCTTTGTTCTCCTCACAGAGTTAGCTGTTCCATGCTAACTCTGCTACGACTCCTGTTGCTTGGAAAATCAGCTGGCCTTGTGTTGTAGCCGCTGATTCTGAAGAGGATTTGGTTCACTCACAGTTAATCCGAAGCAGGTCGCTGTTGTGGAGGAGAAGAGTGTTTGCAGGCTGCTGGTTGCAGGCCGGCGAGAGAGCTAGTTTCTCAGGTAGCAGAGCTGACCTGGGCTGGGGCCTTGTTGCCCTTTGAAGAACCGAGAGGAGAGGGCTGGAGCTGCTCTCCAGAGCAAGCCAAGAAGGGAAGAGAGGGAGAAGGGGTCTAGAAGACTGGTTTTGTTTGGTGACACCCTTGGGGGTCACATGTCACACGCTGGCCCACACTGGCTGGCCAGTGGGGTCCGTGGGGGGGAAGGGTCATCCCCAGGTGTGAACCGTGAGGAACTGTGGGGTGTGAATTCCTTTGTCCAGTGGAGCAAAGAAACATTTGGTCTATTGAATGACTGAGTCCCAACAGTCCCCCCTTTGTTGTCAGGATGCCACCTGACGTGTCATCCTGAGAGCATAATGTATAGTCCATTTGTCATTTCATTCAACAGGTAACATCCGGGCATTTGTCAGCACTATCTATCTTGGCTAAGCAAGAACAATCAGGTTACAAAGCAGAGTTCAGATAATAACCACAATGATCGAATAGTGTAAAACAACTAACATGTTTCCTAGTTACTCATGGTGTTAGTGAGGACAGGAAAGTCAGTGATGTTAGTTTGTTAAGGTGAGATATAGAGGGTGGCACCTAGAATGACAAGATTTGGAGTGTCTGGGTGAGTGTGCCATGTATATGCAGTGTCCTGAACTTGTATCTGATTTGATTCAGAATTTAGTTTGCTGCTGCTGCTGACAAACCCATTGTGTCCATCTGGAAGAGTGTAGGGTACCCTGAGCCTACTTACTGTCAGTACTCAGTGCGGCGAACTCTGGAGCGCCGGAGCTTTAAGTTTTCCTTAACTTGTGGCACAAAGCTGTAGCACTTTGAGTAGCTGAAGGAAGAACATTCAGAGGCATTGTCACTGTCTGAGTTAACGTGGTCAGAGATGACGTGGTCATTGTCTGATCCATGTGTTGACTGGTCCTGTGTCTGAGCCAGAATTTCTGCGTAAGGCCGTCTCCTGCTCCTATTGTGGGAGTGCCTATCTCTACGCACTTGGTGGGCGTGGCGGTTACGCTCAGCACCCATATGTGGCCTTTTATCACCCCCCTTCGATCTGTTCTGAGGGTGATCTTTTGAGGTTACATGTCTGTGTGACGCTAAGGTGTTTGAGTTGCTAGGCTCAGTTGTTTTCCCCCTTGCCTTGGAATTGACCATGGTTTCCCAAGCCATTTTTGTCATTTTCTTTATTTCCTGCATGGTGGGCTTACCTTGATGCGTCATCAGTGTAACATGAGTGCGTACACAGGGATGGAGGTTTCGTAGGAACAAAGACTTGAAGGTGGAGTTCTGCTCTAAGCCTGGTGTGTTCCTACCCTGAAAATATGCATGCCTCAAACGTTGGTAAAAGTCATTGGGATGTTCATGGCGGGAGTGTTTGATTTGAGAAGCTGCAACCAAAGATTCTATCTCATCTGCAGCAGGAGAGAATTCTTCTGTCAGTGCTTGACAGAGCTCTTTGTAGTCATCTCTGACACTGGGAGGCAGTGATTGCATAAACTTGTTGACTGCTTTTGAGCTGGTCTTCCACACAAGTTTAGTTTTCTCCCTTTGGGTTGCATGGGGCAAATCAATTAAGTTTTGATCTAACTCCCTAAAGTAGTTTTCAATATGTTGATCAGAGCTGTCTGGATCAAAATGTTCAATGTCCTTTGCTAATAACTCAAGCGCTTCGAGGCGGGGGCACTGTGAGGTCCCTACTGATGAAGGCGAGACTATGCTAGCTGGACTAGAGGAAGGAGCTGAACAGCGGTCATCACTCTCATGGAGGTGCAGAGAGGAGGCTGAACAGTCCGGAAAAGTTTTGGTCCTTCTGTTGGAGGGGTGAGCACAGGTGAAGTGTTATGCATCAGTGGCTGATGGGAACATGAATATCCTCTACCGGATAAACTACCTGTCTCTTCAGTGTCAGTTTCAGGAAGATGGGAAGTCAGGTGGGTGTAACCTCGGTCTCTCAGTGGAGGTTGAGGAGCTGACTTTATTTCCCAGGACTTAGGGTCAGTTGGGAATTGGTCCCATCCTCTGAGTGGAGGCGGAGTTAACCTGTCATTAAGGGAAGAGTGTGAAGCAGAGAAACCAGAATCACAAGCACTGACCGATCGTGGTGGAGCAAGGCATTCTGATTTAACCTTTAACAATTCTTCCTTGTGTGAACAGAGATCTAACTCTGCTGCATGCAGGTCTCCTAAGTAGCGCATGGCTTTCTTGTTAGCTTCCTTAACTTCTTGGAGGAGAAAAGCATTTTGAGCTCTAAGCGATTTTACCTCCTCCTCTAGGGCTGCTTGGCTCTGAAGTGAAATGCTGGTTTGCCTGTGGAAGTTCAACAGTACACATCTTAACAATGGGCCTTTGGATGCAGTCTGAGCATCACCTTTGTCACTGAGTAGCAAGTCTATTTCTTTACTGCACTCACTGGAATTTAACTTGCTGATAAATTCTAGGTAGCCAGGCTTCAGGCTCTGTGCTAGGGAAGAAATAAACTGCTCTACACAGGAGTTCTCCATTGTTGTGTCTGGGAAAGAGGGAGGTTAAACAAGTTTTTTTTTTTTTCAGAAAAAACAAGAAGTCAATGTAGTTGGCTGTGGTGTTGCGCTGGCAGACACCTTGTAGTGTAGTTTGGTAGTACACTAGCCTAACTAAACAATGCAGTGGCCTACACTATGGGGGGTAGCTTCCTGTGGAGGAGGGGCAGCTACACTAGTGGGCATAAAGATTAAGGACAGTAAAGGCAAGTGCAGGTTTACTGTCTGCTTAAGAAATGTTTCAAAAAGCAATGACTGAGATGCAAGGCAGTAACAGTCCAAAGATTATCTCTTCAAGTCGACTCAGGCTGTAATGCAAGGCAGTAACAGCTAGGTGCAGAACTTGGGTTTCACAGGGCTGATAGCACGCTGTGGCTCTATCTCAGGCTCTATTTCTTACTCAGGCTGAAATGCTTGGCAGTAACAGCCAGGTATAAGCTCTCTGTGTTACACAGGGCTGTCGGCACACAGTGTTTAATGTTAAAGGGAGCAGCAATTCTGACAGCTTTACTAGATAGCATTGAACACGTGGTATTCAAATGCTGAACTGAGGTTCTTACATTTCCTACAGAATAAACTCAACTGGAATTGTTAGCAACAATAGCAGGCTCTTGATACTAAGGCTTAAGTGTTAGCTATTAATAACTGGAGGACGTCTAATATTACTTAAGGTAAAATTAGTAAACCAATTCTCACCACAGTGCACTTGTTTGTAAGTACACCTGGACGTTTACTCCTGTGGTGGACTAAAAAAATTTTTCAACCTTTGCGGTTTTGGCCAAATTATGAATTTAATATTGCACAATTATGAATATTTGCCAACAGTACTCGGCCTCACACGGGGGCATCATTATGTTGGGTCTGAGCTCTATTAGTAACTGGAAATCATTAGTACTCGGCCTCACACGGGCGGCACCATTATGTTAACAGTACTCTACCTCATGAGCTGGACACCAAATGTGTTAGATTTCGGTTGTTTATCAATTTATTGGCTATCACAAATTAAGAAAATATTAATATTAAAAATATTAATATTAAAGAATAACTTTAAAATGAATTAAAGTTCACGGGGCACCAGCCTAAACTAATAGGCAAAATAGCCAATATGGTTTTAGTCTCAATTTATTACCATTAATCTGGAACTCTGATTAACCATTAGCTTACTAACTATTACCAAATTACCAAATCAATAGTAAGTTACAGTTGAAGGATTGGAATTCTACCGAGTAGAGGTTGGCAATATTCACGCTTGTGCAACATTAAACACACCAGTAGTTATACTTAAAAAGGCATTTATTTACAATGGAGCAGAGTAAAGTACAATGTCTAATCTAGCATATACAGGTGTGTGTGTGTGTGTGTGTGTGTGTGTTGTGTGTGTGTGTGTGTGTGTGTATGTGTGTCTGTGGGGACACAGACAAAGGCAAGATGGCCGACTCAAAGTGGTCACTGTGACCACATGACCTGAACAAAGAAGACTACAAAGATGGCGGTAAACAAAGAAACTACTAAAATGGCCGCTGAGACCACCTAGTGTGTGTGAGAGGGAGGGTGTGAGTTTCTTTGTTAGCCTAGCTCATGTAATCTAATGGTACCAGGTTAGAGGGGGAAGGTTAGCTTCATGCAGGTTCTAGGACTGAGACGTACTGCTATGTGTGTGAACATACGAGTACTCGATTAACTGTATGACTGACCACAACCTAAGCAAACATTACAACAACAAGACATCAATCAACAAGTACATTAACAAGTTAAGGCTTCTGCTGATTAGCTATGCTGTGCTGTGCTATGCTGTGCTGGGAGAGGTTAGGCCCAGTCCGTTAAGATTACCCGATCCTTGGAACAAGCAAAGAGGTCCTTTCCAGTGGTTTGTAAAATCCAGTGAGTTTGGGGGGTTTCCTGGTGGAATAAAGTCCTGTCTGGCTGTGTTGCTTGCTGGTATCTCCTTTGTTCTCCTCACAGAGTTAGCTGTTCCATGCTAACTCTGCTACGACTCCTGTTGCTTGGAAAATCAGCTGGCCTTGTGTTGTAGCCGCTGATTCTGAAGAGGATTTGGTTCACTCACAGTTAATCCGAAGCAGGTCGCTGTTGTGGAGGAGAAGAGTGTTTGCAGGCTGCTGGTTGCAGGCCGGCGAGAGAGCTAGTTTCTCAGGTAGCAGAGCTGACCTGGGCTGGGGCCTTGTTGCCCTTTGAAGAACCGAGAGGAGAGGGCTGGAGCTGCTCTCCAGAGCAAGCCAAGAAGGGAAGAGAGGGAGAAGGGGTCTAGAAGACTGGTTTTGTTTGGTGACACCCTTGGGGGTCACATGTCACACGCTGGCCCACACTGGCTGGCCAGTGGGGTCCGTGGGGGGGAAGGGTCATCCCCAGGTGTGAACCGTGAGGAACTGTGGGGTGTGAATTCCTTTGTCCAGTGGAGCAAAGAAACATTTGGTCTATTGAATGACTGAGTCCCAACAACACTGATGCAACATGAAAATCATTCAGCTAAGAAATGAGAAAAGACAAAGGTTCTTGGTCTCTTATTTCAAATTAGACACAAAGCTTTGGACTTGGACTTGACTTGAGCCTTTTTGGTCTTGAGTTGGTACATTTACAGATGGGACTTGTTGATTTAAACTCGGAGCTTGATGTTCTTGACCTGGGATTGTTGTTGTTTACTTGAGACTTGTTGTTCTGCCTCCACGCTGAAGACATTATGTTTTCAGGTTGTCCATAAAGCAATTTTTCAGTAACACCTTGAGGCTACTTCTTTAACTTTGGCACAAACATTCATATGGACTCAAAGAGTTTCTGATTAGATTTTGATGGTCAAAGGTCAAAGGTTACTGTGACCTCACGAAACACACACTTGGCCATAACTCGTGAATTCATACACTAATTATGGAACAATTTAATTAAACTGTCTAAAAGGATAAAAGGAAGTGATGACATTTTATATCCAAAAGGTCAAAGGTCAACTTCACTGTGACCTCACCATCACCTGCTGCTTGGCTGGTTGGTGGAGGGACTCAACTGCAAGGCGGTGATTCTAGTTGTTTACTCGGGACTTATTGTTTTTGAGTCAGGACTTGTTCTGGACTTGGGATCTGTCTGTGACTCTGACTTACACCAGAAACGTACACAAAAAAAGATCTGCAGTGTCAGCAGGAAGCTTGAGAGAAAGAAGGGACTGCAGGAATCTCTGATTACATAGACCACCATCTTTAGGGATTGCAATGTTGTTCATTTTGGATCCGACTGAAATATCTGAACAACTAGTGGATGGACTGGCATTATACTTTGGTGATCCCTGATTTATAATCGAGTGCCATAAAAAAATATATTTGGTCTAAGACCTGCAAAATTATGACATTCCCTGATGAAAGTTTAATGTGAGCAAATAGAAAATTTGATAAAGAATTTTTTCAAACACTTGTTTCGCCCCATTAATCTACACCTCAGATGGCACTGATGAATAAACTGCATTAACCACAGACCAGAGATTGTCATCAGAGTGGAATAAACAGCGCAGAGCGGTGTGTCATTAAAGGCTGTTAGCAGCTTTGTATTATCACTTCACCTCCGCTCCATTTTCAGGGAACCAAGGATTCCTCCTCAGTGTGCATGTGTGTGTGTGTGTGTGTGTTTGTGTGTGACCTCCAGCAGCTGTTAACTTGAAGCTAGACTATTAGATCACACTGCTGTTCATCAACCCTGACTCACTCCTGCACAATGCACAACGTGTCACAAAAGTAATCGCATGAAGCGGGGGCTGAAGTAATTCACAGTTCAACAAGCTGAACTCCACCCTCGGTAAAAACCGCGCGGCCGCATGTTCTCCGGCGTCTGAAAGTTTGAACAGATACCAGGGGCGGCATGTTGACGCGTCATGAATCAGTGCAGATGTACACGCGTACGCAAATGAAAGTTTTTGAAAAGGTTGAACATGGCTTCATCCAGCTGATGGCGTTTAGCGCTGGGAAGCAGCAGCCGCAGACTGACAGGACTGTCTGGGAGCTGTCAGAGCTTGTCTGCTCTCCCAGATTTTGCCTGTTACCTCGGCTCATTTAGCCCCGCTCTGAAACCCATTTCACAGGCTGCATGTGACACCTTAAAGACGCACGCTTCCAGGCGCTTACATTTTTAATAAAAACCAAAACAGAGGCTGCTTCTCAATGAAAACAATAGCCACTGTTGAAGGCTCATCTGCTGCTCCAGCTCCACATATGTGCTAACTTTGCAAAAAAAAACCTCTACCCATGTCTGCACACACACACACACACACACACACACACAGTGTTGAGAATGGTACTGTCATGGTGGTATCACTGGAGCAATGGGAGCTTCAGCGTGCTGGCGAGGGACAGACGGTGTGAAGCCAGTACGAAGGTCCTCATGACGACAGTGACAAAGGGATGAGATGACAGACAGAGGCGAGCGGAGGAGACAGATGGAGGGAGAGAAGTGGACGGAGGGAGGAGCGATGCGGACCAGCTTTCCTCTCATCAATACTTTATAACTTTATAATCTTCAGGAAGTTTAAGCGGCAGTGAAGCGGTGCTCAGACACAGTGTTTAAAGCTTAGTGACGTGGTCTTTATCTGGTGTTGCTGTTATAGAGATTTTGCTGCATTGTGAGGGTCAAACTTATTGTTCAGGTCATTGGGCCTCATTCACCAATATCTTCTTAGGTGTTTTCTTAAATTCTTTCTTAAGTTGTTCTTAAGAAAGTTCTTAAGAAAACTCTACGTCAGATTCATGAATGTGTTCTTAAACCGCAGAATTGTGCGCACCTGTGTTCTTAGATTGTGAAATGCTAGTCTCCTCGTAAATTAAAAGTGTGTGCCAGTTGGCCCTAATTAGCATAGGTAACGCCCGGAAATGAATCAAAATGCTAAAGGGACATTAGTAGTTCTGAAGTGTCATTTATAAGAACATAATGCTTTGTAAAACATTGGTGAATGTCTGAATCATCGTAAAAAGTGTGTAATTGGGTTTTAAGAAGAAGAAGAAGAAGTTTCTTCTTAAGAAAGGTGAGTGAGGCCCATTGATTTAATTTGGTCTGGGCTCACAGTCGTTGTTTTGAATACGATTTTTTAAAATAGTTACTGCAAATTCTTTGCCATGCAGCTGACCTGGAGCCTTGAGCCCTCTGAGGGTCAAGCCTCAGCAGCTTGGGGACTCTCAGAGTGAACAGAAACTCCAATATGAAGCTTAGAGCTCCATATTTTACACTTTCCCTATGTTTTATTTGAAGTGTTGATCCATAAGAAGATATATTTTTGCTTTTAAGATCTAAAAACTGGTTGGTGAGCCAATCAGAAGAAAGGATGCTCTGAGCCTGTCTTCTGATTGGCTGCCTGGGGCGTGGCTGTGAGCAGTGACTTCAATGAGGGCCTGGTATTCAGTACCTGGCTTTTGGTATTGATACCAAAACAATACCTTTTTCTTTTTTTTTTAAGAACCAAAAACCATCTCAATGTAGTTTTGCATCTCCTCTCTCAGGTTTCTCTATGGAGCTCTAGTCTAACAGGTCAGTGAGCCAATCGGCTGACTGTTTTCTGACTGATATAATTAGAATATAGCAGATTTCAGATAAACACTCAAAGAAACCAAATCCTGCAAGGTCCAGGTGGGTGGGGTTTGGGGCGTGGCTGACAGTGGTGACTTCTTTGTTGTGACATCACAAAGTTCCAGAAGTCCTGACGGCTGGTTTTAAGGCTCAGTTTCTGAATACAGGCTGTGTGCATTTCTCTTTGGACTGAGGCTTTGATACTTTCACAGTATTAATATAGAAGCTATACCTGATTTATAATCAAACAACACATGGACATCTACCTTTATACTATATGGGCCCTTTAAGGGAGAATTCCAGTATGTTACAACTGGGTTATTATTTCAGCCATGCTTCCTATCAGTAATAATAACAGTCATTGCTGAGATCTGAGAACACAGCACTATCCCTACAATTAAGTTAGAGGGGGATGGAATCACAGGCAGGCAGATGATCAGACAGGTTGTAAACAAACCAACAGTGTAACCAGATTAGGTCTGTGATTAGCTTATGTATTTACATCATCAGCCTAATTTATGCATTTGAGCAATCATCTGGCATCTGGTATTAATTTGCCGTTTCCTGACACCTCTGCCTGCTGCTGATGAAGGTTTTAAACTCAAAGCCTCCAACTGCAGTAATGTGAGTGACTGTAGTCTTCATCAGTGGATCTACTGGTTATCCAGATTATATCAAGTAATATTAGTTTATATCTGAGAGGTTTCAACCACATCTAATAGTCTTCATCAGAAAAAGCTCCAGAAAAATATCCAAATAAATATTATTTGATATTTAACAATCAATAAACTAAAGAATAAAAAAATAAAAAAACGGAATCAAATGAAAAAGTAAAAGGAAACTAATAAAAAAGTTATTGTAAATAACCAAACAAGACTTCATGATACAATGCTTTGTGTTTTTTCGTTGTGACATTTGAAGGATCTATATAAGTTGAATTCTAACAAAAATAGATTTTAGGCTAAGACATTTCCTTGCTGGTTCAGATATTTTGCAAAAAAATGATTTGTGTGATTTAATTTGAAATACAAAATGTTAAAGGAGATGACCATGCTTTGTGTGAATCTATGTGACCTAATTGTAAATTCCTTTTTTCTGGTGACATTTTATGATCAGGCAGAACTTCTTTTCTCAAATGCCTGTGTGTACATCCTGGATCTGTTATTTTTATTCAGCCATCTTTTAGACACAGTTCTGTAACTGAGGCCGTTCCTGCAGAGTTAACATAGGCCCGATCCTAATGTCCCCTCCGAACCCTCACAGACCTAACGGACGTCACCTGACAAGTGATTGATTGGGAGAGGCTGCATGGGCTCACATCACCTTAACGATGCCAAAAACATGTTGCTTATGTACATGTTAGGACTTTTAATTATACATTTTTTATTTTCCTTCCTTCGCTCCCTGTTTGTAAACAAAATAATAAAGTTGGATGAGATCTGATGAAAGCACATTTGGAATCATCGTGTAACGTTTGGGTTTGTTTATTCATGCTCGCTTATTAACTGTTTTTCCTCTACCTTCATTTTTTTTTTTTTATGCTTCCAGGCATCGCCTGGTAACCCTGCGGTTTAATGATACAACGCTATGACCTTTGGGTAGTTCCATCAGGCAAAGTGTGCAGAAATGCGGACTTATGGAAAGTGTGTATAAATGGCTCAATGTGTCTGCTACACGTGCTCCTGATGGTTTGACAGTGGGACAGGACCGAGCCCTCATGGACTTACTGGGAACACTCCTCTACGTCTGAGTCCCAATCTCATCAGTTTTCTGTTGTGTACGAAATGATCATGAGAGTTACCAAAATAAGAGCCTAGTTGTAGTAAGCTGGAATGATCCCTTAAAAAAAAACAAAAAAACACTTGAAATTGAAAATAGATGTATAATCGATGAGCCTAAACAGGAGCAGACAGTGTTTTGAGGTAAAACACAGTGATGACATGTGACTGTGTCTGGACAGACAGAAGAGTCAGACAGCTCACCTCTGTGCATTTAAGTCAGCTGAAGTCATTATTTCTCTCTTTGTGCAGGTGTGAGACTGCAGTGACGTCCGCACAGCGTGGGGCTGCATTTAGATTGTTTGAAATTCCGCTCGAAACTTCAGCCAGGTATACTCTCCAGTTAGAGCAGACAAGCATACTGCAATAATCCTGAATGAATGTAATGGTGTGAGTGAGTCACGGCTGGATTGGATTGGGACATAAATAGAATGGCCTGCTGAAAGGTTCCATCTGTGAGGCAGGCCCAGAGAAATTCATTCTTATTCGCTGGCTGAGATTTGAGTCTGCTGCATCATTATTTAGAGCAGAAAATGAGACCGAGGAGAAAGGAGAGAGAGATGGATGGGATGTGTGTGAGTGTGTGTGTGTCCATGTGTCTGTGTGAGAAGAAAAGGTGAACGGTATGAGGCATAATGGCAGAAAGCTGTACTGATAAAGATATACAATCAAATCCTGCTATGATTTGTTAACTTTACTCGATCGACGTGAAATTAAGCAGAACATCGGTTTTAAATTGCGTCTCATGTCTGAAGATCATTTACATTAACAGTAGGGAGCACCTACCTGTGTATTTCCTATGTGCTGTGTATGTACAGTATATTATTCTCATCAAATATTAAAATATAGTTATAAACACTCCACAGATGATGAGCTGGGTGAAGCTGGTTCTAACACCTAAAAGTGACCCATGTGACCATAGAACAAACAAGTCATGAGAGTTCTCTACTTAGTAATGGAGTGCTGCAGGGAAAACATTTTTTACTTATTTTTTTCGGCCATTTTATGTCTTTATTGTATAGGACCTGGCTGGGAACTGAACAGGGGACTCGTTGTGCAGGGCTTATGTGCCCATGTGATAACTGGGCGCTGCCAGGCTTTTACCAAAATCCCACAGATGGTCATATACAACACCTATTTTACCCTCTCTGCACTGACTTCCTGTTCATTTTAAAATCTGTTTTTTCATGAAATTTTAGTGATCACTTTCAGGGCTCTACACAGCCAGGCCCCAGCACACATCACAGATCTCATTTACCCCCACACCACAAGCCGAGCTCATAGGTCTTCCACCCTGGGTCTTCTAAGCGTACTACTTTTAAAAAGTAAACCCAAAACCATCTGTTCACACAGATGTAGGACACTGGTTAAAACATAAAAATATCATGTTACCTAAAAGCCTGTTTTTTTTCTCTTGTATATATTATATGGTGTTTTTACTTTTGCTTTTATTTGATGTATTTAATCTTATTTGTCTCGATTGGGAAGCACTTTGTGCCGAGTGTCTGGGAAAAGTGCTATACGGATAAACTTTGCTTTCTTGCTTGCTAACCATTCTGCTACCAGGTCGCCTCAATGACAAATGTATTTTTGTAGGCCAACCTGGATGTTAGCGTCACTCTGGATCCCTCCACAAAAAGCCAATGGGATATTAAATTGTCTTTTGAATAATTACCGATCTGTGACAAACAACAGTCTGACAGGTTTTTGTTCGGCGGGATCATCTTCACTAATGAATCACTTTATGATGTTTGAAGCCTAAATACAATCAGCAGAAGCCGAAAGCTAATGTTAGGCTATAAACCAGCTACACCACAGTCACATGACTTCAACGTCACCATCGCTGAACTTCAACTTGTAGTTTGATTTAGCTCTGAACTCTTCTACAAAAGCCTTTCCTCTTACAAAGTCAGTGATAGTTTGCAAAAGCAAGAGTAGAAACACAGCAAGGCTGTAAAGGTGGACTGGTGAGTAGATCCGCTTTCGTGTTCGGTTGTTAGCAAGTTACTTGTTAGCAACCGGCCTTTTTAAAGAGAGCTTGTGTCAACACAGACCTTATTTCAGTCCTCTCACCTAAAACACATTCAACAAAACCCGGAGACTACAGACGACAAACCGGAAGTGCTAAGATGCAACTAATTTCCTCAGCACCGATGATCAATCCTGAAGTGGTGCAGGTTCCTGATTGTCAGAACTGTGGTAGCTTCTGCAGCAGTCTCTGTATTTGAATGATATTCATGCATTTAACATTCCACATTTTCCCACTGTTAATAAAATAACCATCCACTAATGATGATGCACGCAGTAGAGTCATGCAGCTACACTGTGGTTGTGTTAATGTTCTGTGAATTGCATTTATAAGGTCAATATACGGTAACAGTTGTTACCACAGTGGCTTAATGCTCTCATGCTAACAGCGTATATTCATGATGTTTTGATTTCCTAAGCAGTGCAGCTGCTGCTCCACCAGCCCTGCAGTTGGTCCACTCCCTCCGGCTCCAGTTGGCAAGCAGCTCTGATGTCCAGAACAACACGATGGCTTGACCTCAATACAACACTGGTTATCAAATATAACAACCCTGCAGTTATTAACTTTAGAAAACACTAACATTAGCTTTAGCTGCCCGGCTGGCTGTGGTGGTTTGCTGGATGGTTTTCCTGATTGTGGCCAAAAACCAACACAATTTCTGGGGTCTCGATATGAAGGAACAGCCAATGCTGTTGTTTTTCTTTTGCTCTCTTTTGGCCGATCCCTGAACTTTGCTTTTCCTACAACCGTCAGACCAAAATGTGTGAGCCCTAAGAAGAATGTAATGTAATTTTTTTTGATGAGGATAGAGCCCCGCTGCACAGAGGAATAACTGATAACAGGCTGTGACTAATAAATATAATTTAGTCATCTCCCGCAGATGATCATCTGTTTCCTCTCCTTTTAACTTATTCCTTTTGAAGTTGTTGTTGGGCTTTTCTTTCTACAATAACACTTGATTCTGTTCCAGCCTCGACATTCATCAGGCTGGTTTTCATTTGTCAGAACTCGCAGGTTCTGCTGGATTTCCCGAGTCCTCCTGTGCTCCTCAAATGTACGAGCCTTTTTTTTCCGCCTCTGTGTTCCATTTGTCCTCTGACACAATTGTAAGTGGCTGCACTTGCTCTAGTTCTTTCAGGGCAAGAGGGGAGGGTGGAAATTGCCTCCCTTAATTGAGTTACCTTGCATATCTATTCCCTATTCCCACCCGATCTGATCACCCTACTCGCTGGCACTCGCTCCGTCTCTCTCACTCCGTCACATTATCATTTGGCTTGTCAACAGACTTGGAGGTAAAGCTGCCTCCTGTTCTCCTCATTTTCACTTGGAATTTCTGTCAGATGAGACCTTAAAAACCTGGACGGACATTAGGTGCATGTATTCGTTTGACTCAGATTTTCATAGACTCTTTCCGAGCGGCCTGGTAGAGAGTAGTAGACAGAGACAGAGACGGAGGTAGAGACAGATATCTAAAGGTGGAAAGTTTATAAACCAATACGAACCTAAACGCTAATTTAATGCTGATAGAAATCCCTGGTTCAGGCTGTTTGTTTGTCTCTGACTGGTGAGGAAGACAATTATGTTTCAGTGACAGCTCTTAGAGTACAAGTGCCTACCCCTCCTTCACGTTAGATAGTGTTGTTACCACTTTCAAGCCCAAACTGGTGTTAAAGCCCTCACTGAATTCATGAATCTATAATTATCTAGTAAAGCAAGTTAACAGTTTTGTCATATTCACTCATTCGCTACACGGCTTATCCCTTTTTAGGGTTGTGTGAGGAGGCTGGACCCAATCACAGCTGTTTATCACAGGGCTGATATATAGGCCCTGTTCAGACCTGGCATTAACCTGCATCTCAGGTGATCTGATCACAAGTGGACAGCTCTAAGCGCATCCGTTAACACCTGACATTAAAATGCAACTCTACATGCGTCTCAAGTGACCACTTGTGATCAGATCTCACTTCCCCACTGTGTATATGCAAATAAACACGTATCTCTTGTTGTTTTTAGCCAGTTAGACTATGGCAGAAGGGTCTGTTGTCAATGTGTGTGTGAGGGGAACAGGAAATGTGGCATTTAGACTCAGCCAGGGAGATAAGACTCTCACATACACACACACACACACACACACACACACACAGAAGGAGAGAGAGAGAGCGAGATCTCAAGTGCTTCCTCAATGTGTCTCGGGTGCCTTTACACCTGCACTTAGAGCTGTCCACTTTTGATAAGATCACCTGAGACGGATGTTAATTCCAGGTCTGAACAGGGCCTCGGAGACAGACAAATTTTACAAAAAGGCTACAAATATGTAATTTAAAACAGTTTTGCTGTACAATTTCACATTAAACACAAACCAGCTAGAGTCATCAGTGTGGCCAGTAACCTAGTCGGACGGCTAAAGAGGCAGTTGGAGACTCGTTGGGAGGAACCTTTAGATGTTCTCTCGATTTGAGAAACCCGTGTCCTTGGTGTAAAGCAGCCCTTCTCAAAGTGTGGTCCGTTCTCAAACGACTCCTGGTGGTCCGTGAGTAAATTATCAAATTATCAAATGTTTTAAATTTAGCGTTTGAGTGACCAAAAAACCTATAGCAGTGAGTAGTATATATGTATTTTCCCCAATATAAAACCGACTCATATGTAAATTCAAACATAAGTTGAATTGGTTGTTTTACAGTGCTGTTGGACTTCACGGTAACCGATCGTTTTGCGACACTGTGTTGAAAGGAAATGTGGAAGAATCTCATGGTTAACTTGCGCTGGGATTGAGCTGCATGTCACCAGTTATCAGCCTGTTAACTATCAAACACTGACCACAGACAAGATCGCGGAGCGGAGGATTAAGACTGGGTCGGTTAAAGGAAAATCAAATGAAACCTCCGACATAACGGACACAACAGGCAAGTGTTAAGCTTTACTAGTAATGTAGTCATCTTAAGCTTGCTACAGTATGAGTCTATCTATGAGTTTTATTTTAGTGGTGAAGTGGTCCTTGGTCTGAAAACGTTTGAGAGACACTGGTGTAGAGAGAAGGCAGTAGTCCAGTACGCTGTGTTAACATTATACTCACTGGTGTGGTGTGAGATTTTTGATAGCCTGATGGCTGCTTTCCTCACTTGACTTCTAAATGAAGGTTTTACTGTCCTGTGTCTGACCCACGTGTCACATTGAAACTAGGCTGCATTTGGTCCCGTGGTTGCTGTTTTCACAAGTTTGAAAATACGTTCTGCTACGTAGCCAAGATGGCGACCGTTGAGGGTAAGAAGCGTCCATCCGGGTTCTTATATTACAATCTATGTTGCCATACATGTCAATGTGAACGCCCCTCAAAATAGCAAATGTGAGTGTGGAAGTATGTGAATGGAGACACAGCAAAGGTCTTGTGTCTGTTTGCTGTGTAGTTACGTCTGTCCAGTGTCACCCGGGATCCAGATCTCTGATCGAAGAGGAGGTGAAGCAGAGCCAATCAACAGCCACCCACTAGTAACAACACTACGGAAACACTGCGCTCATCTGATCAGCTCTGAAACGCCATCTCCCCAGCTCGTTCTCCTTGCGTCGCGGTGATGAATTCAACAGCCACATGACAGTTTGCTGCTCCTCCCCCTCCCCCGGCCTCCTGTCTTTACATCATCATCATCATCTCCCTCCAATCCTAACCTAATTACCAACACATTTAACATTTATCTTAATTACCCACACTCCCGTTACCCCCTCTGACTTAATTAATATAATCAATAATTAATTTAAATATCACTTTTTAAATTAATTATTGTTGCATTGTGGCTAATTAGCTATGCTAATTAACAGAATGTGTCTGTTTCCCCTCTGTGTATGTCACAGATCAAATTCATAAAGTGTCTCAGCGACTGTTTACAGGCGAGTCCTCATTATCAGCTCCCACCAACTCTCCCGGAGACTTTCCTCGTCTGCCTCTTGTTTGTTTGTTTGGAGAGAAACATCCCAGCGTCCTGTTGCTAAGCTGCACATCAGTCAGGAGCTGTAATTGTCTCGTCTCGTTTTAACCCTCAGTGTCCAAACTTCTTCGTGATTTATAGGTCACCAAAGTTCGCACTAGACAGTCTTCACCATTCCTCTCATTTTTCTGTGTCATTCCATTGTTCATTCCCCTCTTTTTCATTATCTCTCTCTTCCTCTCCCCCTGAGTATTTGTTCCCGCGTTCCTCTGTCTTGACATTTGGCAGTTCTACAGAGTGCTTTTATCGTGTCATGTTCCCACCTACAGCAACTACAAACAAGGAGGTGGTATGAAAGGAGGGAAACAGTTGTCTGATTAGAGCGTGTGCTTTGCATGGCAAACAGAGGGAGCTTATACATACAGATATAAGTCATCGACAGCTTCTTCTCTACAGCATTGTCTGGATTGTTTTCAAAGATCCTCTGTCGCCAAGGCAACAAATATTAATGCATTGGCCAGATGATGGCACTATAACAACCACCTTTAAAATGTTACAACCTCTGAACTCATATGGTCAAAATATGTTATTTTCTTAGCTCACCCACTGTGTGGGAGACGGTCCCAGACAGTTCCCATAGAAAAGTTTAGCGAAGCAGCTGTGCTCTTTATCAGAGGCCGGGAAGTTAACCAGACATATGATTCATGCAGGAGAGACAAGAGTGGGAGAAATTTGAAGTAAAATGGAATCCCCCCCCCCACACACCCACCACCCCGCCCCGCCCCCGCCAGTCTTAGAGGGTAGTAATGACTCCTTTCCAGCTGGACACAGCAAAGAGACGAAGAAGATTTAAACATGTCACACATCTGAGATGAATGCTTTACCTTAAATGCTTTTACCCACTCTAAACTCACAGTGGAATGTCCAATCACAGAGCTGGAGACTGATGTGGGAGGTTCCCAAATCAGTGAAATGATCTAAGTGTAAGCCATAATAAGAGCCGATCCAGTTCTGTAAATGATGAGGAAAGGAGCTTCAATGCTTCCTATCTTATCTCCTTTAGCAGAGGAAACACTGGAACATTCCTTTATGAAAGGAAAGGAGAAGATATTGTCCCGCAATTCCTTGCTGGAAATGACACATCATTGTAGTTTCACCATGACAATGGTGAAACTACAATCTCTTTCTTTCATGTTTTTTATTTCAACATATCAATTCTGTTGGATTTTTTTAAAACAACTTTATTCATAAAAACATGGACCATCTCCAGAAAAACAAAGTGTAAGTGTATCTGGATTGTCTCTGAAGTGTGGTTATCTTTTCCTAAGTCCTTATGAATTCTCCTTCACATCTTTCCTTGAGCTCATGATGTTTTCCATCGAGGTCGAGGAGAGGTTAGGGAAGGATATTATTTTGATTATTTTGGACCACAGCCCAGGAGTCAGTTAAAAGCCAGGTTCTCCAACAATGGCTGGGGGCCTGGTCGACACAATCAAATACAGAGCAGGGAGAAAACAATGGTGGATAAACTCCTGGTACCTGTCATATAAAATGTTAATTAAGCATAATGAACATTTCTACTGCTTTAACATAATACATTCAACAATACAATATTTCTAAGACTTTGTTGTTCTGTATTACTCGTCTTATTATTATTTGATAGTATTTGATTCATTCATTCTGATCCACTTCTCTTTCTTGTCGTTTAATCCCATCAACTGTTGCTGCATATGGCGTGTCTGCAAATGTTTCACAATAAAAGCCCTGTTAAGACATTAACTGTTTCTGTCTGCTGAAACAGATACAGGAAGTCTTGTGTTCGTATTTAGAGCATAATGCAGTAACTTTAACAGGGCAAACGGGAGCAGATCAAAACCAGGCTCCTTACCAAAAATGACCAATTATAATTATAAAACAGAGGGAATTAGAAATAAAGGCCTGTCTCTAATAAAAGCCTACTTCAAACAAAGAATCATTTGAGGAAATATTGTATTGTTTCCCCTTCGATGTTTGCCTTGAAAACTGTGGCTCCATTTGCAGTTTAACTGACAAAAAAACCGTCAGTGGCAGTGAAACTGTAATCTGCAGGAGAAATCCTCTGAAACAGCATGTTCCACCTCAGGGCATTGTGAGGCTGTGATCACACCTAACCTGATAACTGACAGGCTTTGGAGTGTTTGACTGCTTATAGTTTGGCTTGTTTATAATCTGATGAGAAGACGAGAGTCCGGTGTCAATCAACGGAAGAGCTGAGTCACAGCGTGCCGCCAGTGCAACAGTGGTTCAGGGTATTTGTGGTGACAAAACAACATGGAGCTGACATGCTAATCATGGCACACATTTACCTCATTATGTTGTGCCTAAAAGTTAGTTTGCAAATTGATCAGTGGCAGATTAAAATGTAAAAACATAGAAAATGAGCAACATGTATATTCACAGCCAGAGATGCAGCTTCATGGTAAGAATTAAGGTTCCCTCAAAACAGCTCACTCAGTGAAGCTGGGGCTCGAACCAACCATCCTGTGATCAGAATACAACCCACTGTACGACCAGAGTCACAGCCGCCCGGGTTAGGGATGGGTTGAGATAACTGGTTCCATTTTGGATCCAGATCCATGTTGGTATAAAAACACCCAGATTCGTTCTGCAGATCTGCAGCCAACAAATCCCTTAATGAATCTTTCATGATGTACTGTTGATAAAAGCGTTAGCTCAATCGCACTGTTGCAAACAAGCATGGTGGACTAGTCTAAATGTTCCTAAACAACTTCCTTAACAACTTTAACAACTTCAAGCTGCAGTATTTGCAGCATGGCAAATCATTTGTTGAATTATTAATCTACCACCGAAGATGTTAAAGTAAGAGCAGCAGCTGGTGTTACATTGATTCTGTGACCCATCAGAGTGTGTGACCTGCAGCACTGCAACAAGTTTGTCTTCAGGTAAGTTTAAGTGCATTGTGCATGAAAAAACATCAGTTATTTATTTAATTGATATCCACTGAATGGTAAAGTAAGATTAATATTATTTTCTCTGTCGGCCAAATTCAGTTTGTTTTGAGAAGTAAAATTAAGTTCAGTTCATTTCGGTTCAGTTAGGTTCAGTTCGCAATTAAAAAACCTCAAGCCCCCAAAAAAATTATTGAAAAAATGAATAAATAAATAAATAGTTTCACTGCACTTACCAGTCAGTCAGTCCAGTCCAGTCGGGAAGTGATCCAGTCCAGGAAGTTGCTGGGGTGAGGATGAATGACCAGCTTCCCTAAACAGACAAAGAGTGGAATATGGAGCCATCTGTGACAAGCAGAGATATTGTTGAGGTATTTTGACATAAAAGCAGTATATGTCATTAATGGATGTCTACATTTCCCACCAAACAAATGACTTTCATTCAAAAAAAATTTTTTTTACAGAATTTGAAAGGATTCAGATTCAGTAATTGGATTTGAAACTGGATTCAGATACAATAAAATACTATTGAACTCCATCCCTATTCAAGATCCAGTCACACCAGATATCTATCATCCCTGTCATGCTCCAGGATCTTGACCAGTCTCTGGGCCGTCTGGATCACTCAGCACCACCGGTACGAATGTGTGCTAAAAAGAAAAAAGGGTGACTTTTATTGTATTAGGAAGGGAATAGTTCGGATGAGTGTCAGAGCTCCACGGGGGAGGTGACGTTTAAAAACTAGTCTGATCACAGCAGCCTCCTTCCCTGAGCAAACGCTGCTGGATATTTCCATTTAAAAGGCCATTACTCCTCATCATATCAGACACACAAGGAGACCCAGTATAGAAATGAGGGCATTATTGTGTTTAAGCAGTTCAGCAAACTACAGCAGATAATAGCACTTGCCATCAAAAATTCCAGAGCCCAATAATCAGCTATATTTCTCACCTCACTTATCACTTATCCTAACAGCACTGGTGGTACGTGCCCAGCCTCACTTACAAGAGATTAATATACAATGCACATGAGCTTGGCATTGAACACGAGTTGTGAAGTGGAAAAATACAAGCATTTAAATTTTTTCTATTAATGATGCCCTCAGTGTTCCTGAACATTGAAACACAGGACTATTGCAGCTAACTGAGCAACACAGCAGGTTTATTTTATGGTATTTAGTTTTAATCATTGTTTTCTGAGAAATCCTATTTTCTACCATTTCTTTTCATCTTATTCAACCTCATACTGTGTTCATAATAGCCTTTTTTTTGTAGTGTGATACAGTTCATCCTTCTGTCCAAGTGAATGTTTGTGCCAAATTTGAGGAAGTTCCCTCAAGGCGTTACTGAGATATTGCATTCACAAGAATGGGATGGACAACCCGAAAACAATATGCCTCCGGCTCTGGCTGTCGCTGGCGCAGAGGCATAAAAGTCCAGCAACACCTGCAGGGCAGGTGAGAGCGGATAGGGCAGTGTGTGCAGTGGTGGTGGTGGTGGTGGGGGCTCCTTAGGGTGGGATCTCTTATATCACATTTTTCATGTTAGTGGCCAAACTGTCACGGCTCAGGCTGTTTGTTTTTTGTCTCCCTTCTGTTGTGTTTCCCTGCGTCTTCCCTGTTCTCCCTTGTGTCTCCTCCTCCTCTGTTTGTCTGCATATGTGTGTGTGTGTGTGTGTGCGTGTGTGTGTGTGTGTGTGTATACCTCTCCTTGCTCCTGGTGGTCCTACACACCTGACGGCAATCTACTCATCTCCAGCCATCCAAGTAAACCTGGTTTTCTCCCTTGAGCCAGATCAGGACTCCATCACACGCTGCCTCCTCACCTGTTAGACTACACCTGATCGCTCGGTCTTCAGCCGGACACTGCGTGATAAGGCCAGTGCTCATCAACACGTAAAGCTCCTTTAACCTCCTAGGACCTGGCGTCCACATATGTGGACCTCACATTTTGGGTTCTCTAGACCACAATACTAACTTTTTCTCAACAAAGGCCTGGTGATCACATATGAGGATATTATACTGCCACTCAGTAATCGAAATTTAAAACTAATGTCCTCATATGTGGACATCATTTTTCTCAGGTCCCAATCAGCCTAAATAGCAAAGAATAGAGCTCGGGTCTTAGGAGGTTAAGGAGGATTCCTACTGAGCCGTATCGGCAACTTAGTGATTTTCTCACTAGATGTGGCGACTTTTGAAACCCTTTAGCTACTTTTGTTTTCTTAAAAGTAGATAACAACATATTAAGAGATTTTTGTGGCAGATCTTGTTTTTCCTTTTCAGTGAAGAAGCTCTGATGTGGCTCTGGGCTGTCAGTGTTCAGTGGGCGGGACAGAGCCGCAGCATGTTCAGTCAGCCAATCACCAGCCAGACAGAGACTTGAATGAGCTTTGATTGGGCATACCTGACGACCAATCACAGATCTCCATTGTTTTTATTCTAAATGGGGCTCTTAAGGGAGCTTTCCTACTGAGATAACATTGCAAATCATCCATTGGTTGTTTAAGGGGGAGCGAGCAGCATTTTGAGACATTGCTGTGGCGTTATGGTTGTCAGTCCTTGGGGGCCCCCTAAGAGCCTTGGGGCCCCAAACACTTGCCTGCCTTGCCTCACCTTTGAACCTACTGTACATATACATTCACATTTACATATACATATAATATACCATCAGTTAACTTGGTGAGTACAGCGTTATTGACTTTAACTTGGTGCTCACTTTGCCTTTGAGACAAAATATGCTTACACACACACACACACACACACACACACACACACACACACACACACACACACACACGATACCAGATATCTGTGGACCCTTGTGTGCGGCTGGCTGAAGAGACCTGTGAAGCACAGCCAAAAGCAGGCTGAATTTAATGACATGGAGGACAATTATTGTGCATCCCATGGAGACCGACACTAATTTAATAAGTTATGCATTTCTTCTGTGTGCCTACCCTCCAGCCTCATCAACGAGAAGCTTTCAAAGGGACTACCACCTGCCTCCGCCACACTCATTTTTTTTCTCCCCCCATCTTTCCTTCCATCCCACCATTATGATAAGCTGTGGCTTAATTAATTTAATAGGGTCAGGAGTTATTACCACCTCCACTGCACACACTTTATTACCAGGAAGCATCACCTCCATTATGAATTTATCTTTTTCAGTGCACATATTTTTTGAAGACTTTGCTCTCGGGACTCCTCAGGTGTACAATGAGTCGAGCAGCGGAAAAAAGAGGAAGTGATGTATGCTGTGGTTGGAGGCGTGTACAGGTCAGACAGAGTACAAGTGATGCCATGCTCACATTAGACTTTATTAACCTATTAACTTCTATATGTAGCAAAAATAAATATGATCTAATAAGACTAAGCATGTTCTGATTTAAGAATTGCTGATGTACATTATAATAATGTTGATACATATGTCAAAAGTAAAACCTAGAGAATGTAATATTTCCCCCCAAAGGTAACAAAAGTGGAACATGTGTATTATTGTCTGTATACCTGTGTGCAGGACATGCAGACTATATACAGAACATATTCAAACTATGTTGCAGCCTCATGCTAAAACTATTTAAATCCATTTTTTCCCTTAATCATTCTACACATCCAAAACAATATTAAACAAATACATAAATAAACAAATACAGCAATTAGATAAATCCTGAAATAGATAAATTAGGTAATAAATGTAGAAATATATAAATAAACATAAATATAATTATATAAATGAGTAACTAAATAGCTATAAAAAAGAATAAATAAAAAAATTGCTTTTTATTTTGAAAATTATAATTTTTTAATGTCCCTTGTCATCGGATCTTTTATTATTATGGCTTATTTTTATTTAAAAGTGTTTCAATATGTGTATGTTTTCATTTATTCATTTATTCATTTTCTTCACCATATATTTCTAACTGTCATTAATATTTATGCTGATTGTTTTTTGTAAAAAACTCAATAAATAAACTTTGAAAAAAAAAAATTAACTGAACCACACGCTGTTAATATTAATTTAGATGGCATTCCACAATCAATACCCCACAATGATGAAGGGAAAACAAAATTTTTGATTTTCTTTTGCAAATGTATTAAAAGGAGAAAACTGAAATATCACATTGACATAAGTATCTAGACTCTACTCAGTACTTGAAGCACCTTTGGTACGACACATCAAGCATTTTGCACCTGGATTTGTGGATTTTCTCTCCTTCCTCTCTGCAGACTCTCAGGCTCTGTCAGGTTGGATGGGGACGTCAGTGGACAGACATTTTCAGGTCCCTCCAGAGATGATGGATTGGGATCAAATCAGGGCTCCTGGCCACTCAAGGACATTGACAGAGTTGTGCCTAAGCAGCACCTGCGTTGTCTTGGCTACGTGCTTAGGGTCATTGTCCTGTTGGAAGGTCTGAGGTCCTGAGCTCTGGATCAGTTTTCCCTCAACCCTGACTAGTTCCTGCTAGTGAAAAACACCCCCACAGCCTGACGCTGCCTCCACCATGCTACACCATCACAGTGGTGTTAGGCAGGTGATGAGCAGTGCCTGGTTGACATGACGCAGTGGCTTGGCCATTGTTTAGAGGAGCTGAGCAGGCTGCATGCTGGCTCCATGTACTGAGAGGGGTACAATACTGAAGATCTCAGTGAGTGGTTTGGTTTATGTAAATGTGTTTAAGGTGCAAACCAGGCTTGACTGTGGATCTGTACCACCATGTTGTCCTCTATGTATCTTTGTCTACCTGTGTGTTGATAAGTCTGATGGATATTGTTCAAACGCTGCACTTTCCCAGGAACGTTCTGGTTGGATAACGTCAGATGGATGACCGGTGGAGAGGGAGGGGCTTCGGAAGCGGGCTGACGGGTGTGTGCAGACCATTTTCGCCTGATTGCCGATTGGAGTTACATGGGGTGACAGGGTCTGGTGGTTCACCACGACCTGTCGGAGCATTTGGTCGTCCTGTCCCACAAAAAAAAGCCTTGACTGGCGAGTGCTCGGCGCAGTGAGTCAACAGCTGCTGGGCTCATGTTGGCCAGATTGTCGTTATAGGAGACATAGGTAACCGAGGAGGAGCACAGTGTGTGTGGGTGTGTGTGTGTGAGGCAGAGGGAGTGGTTCAGGTGGGAGTAGGTGTGTGTATAAAGGTGTGCACTTACCAGGTGATCAGATGAATGAGAGAGTCAGGGTTGGGTAGTAGCCATAATTTTTGTTGACCGCAAACGCTAAACTTTATCCATTTATCCATTAATCTCACTTTTGTATCTGTTTAATCTGTTATTATCATTTTTTCATACATCCATCCTCGCTACGCTGTGATAGCTCTGTACTCTTTTTACGCAATAAATGCAACGAAAGTATTTTGGATCTCAGCGTATCTTGCTTCATACCCTCCTGGCGCGTCACAGAACTATGAACCTGAGGACCCAACCTCATACTCTCAGCGGCTCATAGAATTATAGCCGCTACATTTTGTCAACAAAAAAGGCGTTTAATGAAAAACATCCAGATGCATCAAAGAACCAAGTCGTGCGCACAACGACTAGCCGAGAACAAAGGAGCCACAGCTAAGTGCCACGCTACGTCATCTATACACCTAGGAACAGGTATGTTTGAACCTGTATGTTCGTGGATTGAGGAATCTGCTACAATTGGAATGCATTGAATCAAATGAGGACAATGTATTAAGTGGATGTTCTGTCAATGAACTTAAAGGCAATGTCTACGGACGGAATCTGGATGCGCTTTTGATGAATTGAGACTGTCTTGTTTAATTCAAAATACAATTTAATGGAAATGAGTCAAATAAACGCTGCTGCTGAATGTTCGAACATGGAAAAGGAAAAAAGAGACATTAAAATGACGCCTAAAGCTTTGGAAAATAAAATCGACCGGCTGCAGCATGAGCGCAAAAGTGCCGTTAATAAAATCAAAGCGCTTATTCCGCAAATAAAGGCGCACATGAAATCAAAAGAAGACGTGACTGAAATTCTTTCACATCTGAACTACATGAATGCACTGTGTAAAAAGGCCACTGACCTGCATAATGAATTACTGCCACTACTACCTGATGATGAACATAAAAAACACAATGACTGGTTTTGCAGCATTATGGAATACAGTGATGCATTCAAGGAACAAGTGGAAAAATGGAAACAGGAAAATTTGCATGAAAACTCAGATAAGTTACAACTTCAGACAAATACTTCTGAGCAACCATCAAAGGAAATGAACCAGGTAGTGCAAGTCCCTGCAGCTGACCCTCCAGTGCCTGTGTCTACTGTGCAAGACCCTCAGGATGAACTTTTGCCCTGTGACAGCATCTCAAATGCAACAAAGAGATCACGCTCACACTATTCCTCATCTTCAAGCTCATCTGCTCGCTTAAAAACAGAAACAAATCTTGCAATTTTGACAGCAAAACGAAAGGCATTAATTGAGAAACACGCATTGGATGAAGAAGAATTACAGCTACGCAAGAGAAGAGAACAGCTTGTACTAGAGAATGAAATTACAGAGGAAATGGCAAAATTAAGTGTTATAAAATCACAAAGAAGTATTATCAGTAAATCAAGGTCAAAGGTTACAGATGGGATGAATTCATATTATGAAAAATCACACTCAAGAAAACAACTTAATGTCAATGCCACTGAATTTTTCCCATCATTGCCTGATAAAGTAAAGCCTAATGCAGTTGAAACTATACAGACAGCTGTGAAGTCTAAAGTCGCTCACTCATCTGACATAAAACATCCCCCAGGTCCTTCTTACACGCTCCAACGTTACCTAATGGCTCCTGAAAATCCTGTGACCAATGTTACACAAACTGGCACATCACAAAATGACAGTGTGCTGGACATAATGAGGAAACAAAACGAAATTACAACACTCTTATTGCAACAACAATGCCTCTCAGCACTCCCTAAAAGAGAAATTCCCATGTTTGATGGTAATCCACTTAAATACCATTCTTTTATCAAAGCTTTTGAAAATGGAGTTGAGCGAAACACCAACAGCAACTGTGACAGACTATACTTCCTTGAACAGTACACCAAAGGACGTGCAAGAGAGCTGGTGAGGAGCTGTCAGTACATTGATTCAGACAGAGGATATGTGAAGGCGAAGGCTCTATTGAAAGAGCACTATGGCAATGAGCAAAGGGTGGCAGCAGCATACATGGAGAGAGCTTTGTTATGGCCCATTATTAAAACAGATGATGTGAACGCCCTCCAGGAGTATGGCCTCTTTCTGCGTGGATGCTGCAACGCTATGGAGGATGTGCAGTATTTAAATGATCTAGACACACCGACAAATATGTTGGAAATAATTAAAAAACTGCCATACAAACTCAGAGACCGCTGGAGGTGCCACGTATGTGACCTGCAGGAAAGGTTTGACAGAAGAGCAAGGTTTATGGACATTGCCAACTTTGTTGAAAAACAAGTAAGAATTGTGACTGACCCTGTGTTTGGAAACATTCAGGACTCTGCTATACCAACCAAACAAATGAAACACACACCTCACCCTCGCTCCAGCATCAGAGGAACCAACTTCGCAACCACAGTAAATCGTGTGGAGAGAACAGCCCAACATGTGAGCAACGCTACGGATATAAAATCACCAGCCAAAAAGATCTGTCTCTGCTGCACTGGAGGACACACATTGGATGTGTGTGCACGGCTGGAAAAAATGGCACACAAGGAGAAAATTGACTTCCTGAAGGAAAACGGTGCTTGTTTTCGCTGCCTGTGTGTGGGGCACGTCAGCAAAAATTGCCAAAGGAAAGTTTCCTGCTCAAAGTGTGGCCAAAAACACCCAACTGTGCTCCATAAGGACAGTTTTACAACTGTAGAACCTGCTGAGAGAGGTGTCCAAGTTACGGTGGACGGCACCTTGGTTTCCAGTGGGCTTACAGGGGCTGGTGAGATGAATTGTAAGCTTCCTATTGTGCCAATTCAAGTTAAGACGAAGAAGGGCAATAGAATTATTCTAACATATGCTTTTCTGGACCAGGGAAGTACTGCAGTGTTTTGTACTGAGAGTCTGATGCAGAAACTCAATTTGTCTGGGAAGAGAGCCAACATTCTTCTCAGGACCATGGGGCAGGAGAAGGTGGTCAGCAGCTACATTGTGCCAGAGCTGGAGGTGGCAGCACTAGAAGATGATAGCTTCATAGAGTTGCCAAAGGCTTACACTCAGTTGTCAATGCCAGTCCACAAATCAAATATACCTGCAAATAAGGATCTGACAAGGTGGCCATACTTAAGACATATCTCCTTACCACAGATTGAGGCTGGAATTGAGCTATTAATAGGAACAAATGTCCCAAAAGCCATGGAACCGCTGGAAGTCATCCGTAGTGAGAATAATGGACCCTACGCCATAAGGACGGTGCTGGGTTGGACAGTTAACGGACCACTGACAGGAAACAGTGGAGAGGCCGATTACTGTGAGCAGCCAGTAACTGTGAATCGTGTGTCCATTGTAAATTTGGATGAACTGTGGCAACAGCAATTCAAGATGGATTTTCCAGAGTCTCCTGTGGAGGAACAAGTGGGTCCGTCCAGAGAAGACCTGAGGTTCATGGACATGGTCACAAAGTCAGCCAAGCATGTTGATGGGCACTATCAGGTGGCCCTACCTTTGAAAAATTCAAATGTCAGCATGCCAAATAACAGGAAAGTAGTGGAACAGCGTCAAAACCATCTGAAGAGGAGGCTCCAGAGGGATCCAGTGTTTCACAGGGAGTATAACACCTTCATCAATGATCTACTAAGTAAAGGCTATGCTGAAAAGGTTCCTGATGCAGAGCTGGAAAGAAGAGATGGCAGGGTCTGGTATATACCACACCATGGTGTCCACCACCCAACAAAGGGAAAACTTAGAGTTGTGTTTGATTGTGGTGCCAGTTACAAAGGACAATCCCTGAATGAAGAGCTGTTGCAAGGGCCCGATCTAACAAGCTCACTGATTGGAGTTGTGACCAGGTTCAGGAGGGAACCTGTGGTCATCATGGCTGATATAGAAGCTATGTTTCACCAAGTGCAAGTGCCCCCAGATGATGCCGACCTGCTACGATTCCTCTGGTGGCCACAAGGAGACCTGAGCCAAGCACCATGTGAGTACAGGATGAAGGTACACCTTTTTGGAGCAACATCATCCCCTAGCTGCGCCAACTTTGCCCTTCGGAAATGTGGTTTTTGGACATGAACATAAGGAGGAGACGTTGGATAAGCTGCACCACTGTTTTTATGTGGATGACTGTTTGGTGTCAGTTGCAACAGAGGAGGAAGCGCTGACCCTCTGTCATGACCTCATATCTCTGTGCACTAAAGGAGGATTCTGTTTGACCAAGTGGCACAGTAATAGACCTGAAGTTCTTAAGGCCATCCCAGAGTCCCGCAGAGCTAAAGGCGTGAGGCAGTTGGACTTGGATTGGGAGTTTGCGTCCATTGAAAGAGTGCTGGGTGTAGAGTGGTGTATCACATCAGACACCTTTAAATTCAAGTTGGTGTGTAAGGACAGACCACTCAACCGCAGAGGCATCCTGTTGACAGTGAGTTCTATTTATGACCCTCTGGGCATGTTAAGTCCCCTTGTTCTCACAGCAAAAAGGATGTTGAGGGATTTGTGCAGAAGAGGAGTTGGTTGGGATGACCCCATACCAGAGAATGTCTCTAAAGAGTGGCTGAAGTGGATGCAAGGGCTCCACTTACTGGACAACTTTGAGCTGCCCAGATGTTTAAAACCTCTGGAGTTTGGAGACGTTGTTAGTGCACAACTACACCATTTCTGCGATGCTTGTGAGGAAGGCTATGGTACAGTCACTTACCTGTTGTTGCAGGATGAGCACCTTCAAATGCACAGTGCTTTTATCATGGGAAAGGCTCGTGTGGCCCCACTGAAGACAGTTACAATTCCAAGAATGGAACTGATTGCTGCAACAATGGCCAGCCGCATGGATTGCCTGTGGAAGAAAGAGCTACACATGAGTCTTCAGGAATCTGTGTTTTGGACTGATAGTGTGTCTGTGTTGAAATATATCAACAATGAAAGCTCCAGATTCAAGGTGTTTGTTGCCAATCGTGTTTCAGAGATACTGAAATCATCTCACCCTGCTCAGTGGAGGTACGTGGATACATCTTCAAATCCAGCAGACGCAGCATCTAGAGGGGTCAGAGTGGAGGCGTTTCTGAAGGACAGACTCTGGTTAATGGGACCTCGGTTTCTTTGCCAACCTGTATCAGAATGGCCCGTGAATCCTGAGCCTGTGAGCCATCTCTCCAACGATGATCCAGAGGTGAAGAAATGTGTTGTTGTCAATGCTGTACAAGCTGGAGAGGATCCCACTACTCACCTGATCCATCATTATTCTTCATGGGTCAGACTAAAGAAAGCTGTGGCATGGTGGCTGAAATACAAGGAATGGTTGTTATCCTGTATCAGGAAGAAAAAGGAGCTAACACCCAATCAGAGTGAACAGAGCAGGAAGCAACAAAGAAGTGAGAATCAGGAACGGTGCATGTTTAAAGGCGCAGCTGTCCTGAGAGCTCTTACCGTGGAGGACATGGACAAGGCTGAGCTGACCATAATCCAGTTTTGCCAGAGGAGAAAGTTTTTGGAGGAGCTTTCGTGTCTGGAAAAGGGGCAAAATGTCAAGAAAGGTAGTCACCTGTATAAGTTGTGTCCAAAGCTGGAGGATGGAGTCCTGCGTGTGGGAGGACGGCTCAGTAAAGCAGCACTGCCTTTGGAGTCTAAGCATCCTGTCATTCTGTCAAAAGATCTTCATATTTCTACCCTGTTGCTGAGAAATATACATCAAGAGGTAGGACACAGTGGTCGTAACCATATGTTGTCCAAGCTCAGGGAGAAATACTGGATGACAGGAGCAAGCACTGCCATTAGGAGGGTTCTGTCCAAGTGCACCATCTGCAGAAGACTTAATGCCACTCCAGTTTACCAGCAGATGGCAGATTTGCCCACAGAACGACTCAGGCCTGATGAACCTCCTTTCACCTGTGTGGGGGTTGACTATTTTGGACCCATTGAAGTGAGGAGTAGGAGGAGTATGGTGAAAAGGTATGGTGTCTTGTTTACCTGTCTTGTATTGAGAGCTATTCACATTGAGGTGGCACCTGCTCTGGACACCGACTCCTTTATAAATGCCCTAAGGCGTTTTATCTCCAGAAGAGGACAGGTCCGTGAGCTGCGTTCTGATAATGGGACAAATTTTGTGGGAGCAGAGCGTGAGCTAAAGACAGCAATTGCTCAATGGAACCAGGCACAGATCCATGATGTGTTACTTCAAAAGGGCATCAAGTGGACGTTCAATCCCCCTGCTGGATCACATCATGGAGGAGCATGGGAAAGGCTGATCAGATCGGTGAAGAAGGTCTTGAACTCCACTCTCAAGGTACAACGATTGGATGAGGAAGGACTCCACACAGTTCTCTGTGAAGTGGAGGCCATTATTAACAGCAGGCCCATCACCAAGGCTTCCACGGATCCTAACGACCTGGAAGCGCTGACACCGAACCATCTGTTACTGCTTAAAAACCAGCCTTCATTACCACCTGGGGAGTTCCAAGTAGCAGACCTGTATGCACAGAGAAGATGGAGACAAGTCCAGTACATATCTGACCTTTTCTGGAAGCGCTGGACAAAGGAGTACCTGCCTCTGTTACAGGAACGACAGAGATGGACTGGGGTGCAGAGAAACCTTGTCATAGGAGATCTAGTTTTGCTTATGGACAGTACCGCACCTCGTAATTCTTGGATTATGGGACGTGTCTTGCAGACCTTTCCAGATCGCAAGGGGTTTGTGCGTCAAATCCGGATTAAGACAAAAACCAGTTGCTTGGACAGACCCATATCCAAGGTGTGTTTGTTGCTGGAGAAGGAGGAGGCAGCATGAGGACGTTGCTGATCTCTACAGGGACTTTGTGTTATTAGATGTGAGCCGGACTTTTCACTAATCGGTCATAGAGATGACCAGAAGAAGGAATATTCTGTGTAATGGTTTATTCATGGACTTGAGCAGTTTAGACATTCTTTATTGCATTTTGGAATTGGTGTGATTTATTATGTCCCCTATTGTGTTTGAAATGTGAATTATTATGTGAGACTTAATAATTCAGGGGCTGGTGTATAGGAGACATAGGTAACCGAGGAGGAGCACAGTGTGTGTGGGTGTGTGTGTGTGAGGCAGAGGGAGTGGTTCAGGTGGGAGTAGGTGTGTGTATAAAGGTGTGCACTTACCAGGTGATCAGATGAATGAGAGAGTCAGGGTTGGGTAGTAGCCATAATTTTTGTTGACCGCAAACGCTAAACTTTATCCATTTATCCATTAATCTCACTTTTGTATCTGTTTAATCTGTTATTATCATTTTTTCATACATCCATCCTCGCTACGCTGTGATAGCTCTGTACTCTTTTTACGCAATAAATGCAACGAAAGTATTTTGGATCTCAGCGTATCTTGCTTCATACCCTCCTGGCGCGTCACAGAACTATGAACCTGAGGACCCAACCTCATACTCTCAGCGGCTCATAGAATTATAGCCGCTACAGTCGTCTTAGCTGGATCACCAGAGGAGCCAGAGAACTAAATCATCTCCATTCACTGACAGTTTGTCTGACTGTGTACTGATGAAGATGTAAACTGTTTGAGATGACGCTGCGACCCTCTCAGCTTCATGTGACTCAACGGTTCCTGATGCTTAGTCTTTTGAGATTTCTTTTTTTTTTCAAGGCACATCAGCAGATGCTTCTCGTGAACAGCGAACTCAAAATGTTTAAGGGGTTTTTTTTGTTTGTTTGTTTGTGTTTTTGTTTGTAAGGACTGGACTCCACGTTTGGTAAATCCTCAGCTTTTGTTCATGTCATTAGCTGAGGGGTTCACACACTTTTTCCAGCCTACACTGTGAATATCTTAATGATGTATTCAGTATGACAAGTAGAATACAATGGTTAGTGTCTTAATAGTTCAAATAGATTGATATAATAGATAAATATCTGACAAATTTATACATAAATGTAGATACTGTAATTCCACAGGGCTCACTTACTTTTTCTTGCCATTATGTAGCTGACATCTAGACTCAGGCTTACAACATCCAATTAGCACTTACACACACAGCACATACGAGAATGGAAAGGAAAGTTCTGTTTTTGCTGAAACCGAAAACAGAAATAAAGTCAAGTCATACATATAATTGGAAGATTAATTTTATATCTTCGAATTAATTCTCATTTTAACATTGACATTGGAATGTAGCAGACTAAATAATTATCAGTTTTGAGTTTGGTGTGACTGTGGTTTGTACCAGTAAAGCAAACGCAAATACACGAATCTGTCATGAAATAAGAGCAAAAAAATAAAAAATGCAGAACATTTACTTTTCCTCTGCTGATCATGAAAATAGGTTTTCCTTTAAAGGATCAGATTGGTGTTAATTTTTATAACTGACGACAAATTGTTACTTTTATTTGGGTTAGGGTTTGAATTCTTCTTCCAGCACTTTGAGAGCGAGCAGACTGAATTCCACTCACTGGCTGGGCTGTTGTTTAGAAGAGCTGGGTTCGTGTATTGAGAGAGGTACAGTGCTGAAGATCTTGGTGATTGGTTTGGTTTGTGTAGCAGCAGCACAAACACACAGCATAAAAAAGACACTCTTTGAAAAAACATGAGAACTGATCTGCCAGTGCAATGTGTTGATTTTGTGCATATGTTTAAGGTGCAAACTGTGTTTTTTTTGGGGGGGGGGGGCTAGGGGTTGTTGTTTGTGAGTGCTCCAGCAGTACCTGCCTGGATCTGTGTCACCATGTTGTCCTCTATGTGTCTTTTGACCTAAATGTTGAGAGGGTAGATGGCTGACCAGAGAGCACGGAGGAAGCAAAGTCCTGCACTTTGATGTTCTGGTTGGGAAAGGTGAGGCTTCTCTGGGCTGGATGGCTGGCGGAGAAGGAGCGGCTGACATGTGCGATTACACCATTTCCACCTGATTGCTGGTATGAGTTCCATCGGATGGGTTTTCCATGATCTGCTGAGTTCATGTTGACCAGCTTGTTCTGTTTTGATCAACAGGTGAACACAACTGCAGACACACACCCAGAGTCTGAGGAGAAAAGAGGGAGGTTTATTGCTTGATTGCGGGGAATGAAGGTGAAAGGGGGTATCGTTACTTTTACTTGGGTAATGGGTTTGAATTGTCCCTCCACCACTCGAGCAGACTGAGTAAAAACAGTAGAATTGCAGCTGGACAAATAATCGGTGAGAGCTGCAGAGTCAGGTGATAATTCTCTGCACGTTCATGTTTTCCCGCTGTCACTGTGATGCACTGTTAGTGGTTAAGATAAACTCAGCACAGCCATCATCACATGTAATTCATTTTTATTGTATTCAACCAGGAAGTCAGGAAGTTATTTACAATAGCAGCCTGGCAAAAGGCGAAGCCCTCTGAGGAGATGGGTCAGGACTGAAAAAGGAATATCAAAAGTTAAAAGGACGGCAACACACAAAAAAAAAAAAAGTTTCAACACACCTGTTAGTAATCACAAGCATGATAAGTAACAACACGCATTACATAAATTACATTAAGTCTCTCACACAACAGCATCAGACAATGCAAGAAAACGAGCCCAGCATGCAACAAGCAGCAAGACAAACTGGCCGAGCAGTAAGAGAGCAGCGATACGGGAGCATGTGTGGGACAAACAGGACGAGTTTGGAGACATCGGTGAACGCAGGAACAGCATGGGGATAAAAGTTTTTTTTTTTTTTTTTTTTTTTTTTTTATTGCAGTTGGTTCCAGCCTGAAATGATGACAGACACATTCTGTTGAAAAGTCCTAAAACAAATACTAAGATAAGCAGCATGGCTGTTGCGGGCGGCAGATGTAGTTTGCAACAAGCCACACAGGTGAGGTGGGGGCAGACAGAGGATGAATCTGTAAATGAATATTACTTCAGTGTTGAAACGAAGCCCGTCCCGCACACACTGCTCTTGCTCAGCATCACAATTTATTGATCATCATAGTTCTTTAAACCACGATCTTAAACGGATGATGCTCCATCCATCTCGTGTGCCCAGGTGTGTCACACACCAAACGCTAGGATGATCCATAAATTGTGATGCTGAGCAAGAGCAGTGTGCGGGATATTCTTCTTTTTTTAAAGACAGATGTGACACTTTCCCACGCACTTGCACCTGAGACATTTGTGCGAATATCTTCACTGAATAACTGAATGTTACGACAGGTGTGTAATTATGGCCAATTAACAGAGGAATAAAGCTGTCAGCTTCTCATCTGGTAATTATAACCATGTTAGCGGCTCTGCTGATGATGCACTATCCCTATTGATTTCTACCAGACAAATAATACAAAGGAAAGTTTCCTTCCATTGCTTGTATGAGGGTGTATGACTTAGTATCCCTCCATTACCGCAGACGTGTCTAATCACAGCTGTAAGCCGATGTGCAGCCTGAAGGCACAGCCAGGTAATACAGGATGTCTCCTCCTCCTCACTGCAGCTTCTACATCCTCTTAGCATTCAACTGGCTGCTGTAGTGCAACGAGACGTCAATAAGCAGAGGGAAAATGCAAAGCAGCTGCCATAGGACCTGCGCTCGACACACAGCAAATGTTTCAATTAAGGAATCGATGGCGAGCTTTAAAATAGACGAAAGTTTCTGATCAATACGGGAGATAATTGATTCTCCCTCTTCTCCTGACACGTTCCAAAATAGTGGATGGAAGTGTTGCATGTTCACCACTGAAGGCTGCAGAGGCCCAGCAAGAGAACATGGAGGTTATAGATTCCTCTGTTTCTCACTCCGGGTGTTTGTCTTTTGTACTATCAAATTTTCAAACATTATCCTGCTAAATAAACTTGATTTGTGTTTATACTGGACTCACTGGGAGCTGCACTGGGAGCTGTGGTCCTCAACTCTGCTGCTCTGCTCCTTCTGTCTGTCGTCTGCAGAGTTGCTGCAGCGAGACGCACAACTATTTGAAGCATTTGGATTTTGCTGGATTTTAACTTCTTTTCTCTGAGCTTTTTGTTCTTTCAACCTAATTATTCATGTAAATTGAGTGAGTAACAGTTCACTGCTGCCTCAGATTTTAACAGCCACTCCTCCAACCTGAACAACTACACAGGTTTTTTTCAACCCTCTGATACGACCCATAGGAGTGTCTCCTGAAATAGCGCCCCTACAGCGGTATGCGTACTGGACCTCAGTTGTCACGGTTACCCTAAACACTCCACTGTACTGAGAGCGGTGTACCGAATGTTGTGTGGTTACTATAATAATTGTAATCTGATCAGGTCTTGGCTAAAACTCGGAATTCCACCCAGGGAATACACAGTATTATTGAACTCTACTTTGACCACACAAGTAAGTTTCACAAAGATTTAACAGAGACGTAGTTTTGAGATAGAAAGAGTTTTCTTTTACATTTAATTTCCTTCAGCGATGCAATGCTTAATACAATACAATGGCAATAAAATAACAACAAACTGAAGATGGGTCAATATCTAGGCTTCAGTGATTTTAGAATAGTTAAAAACTGAACTAAGAAGAGAACTATAAAAAAATCAATAGGGAGGTGGAGAGCTGGACTAAAACGGAAACATACAAAAGGGGTCGCACTACTAGGTCGGCATAAAACTAGAACACAACAAACAGCCACTAAGCCACTAAGCCACTTCTGTATGAATCAAATTATTTTAAAACAATCACAATATATAAAATAAGCCCCACCACTAGATCAAAATATAAAACAAATTACAGATATACAAAAAAACATAAATAGACTAAAATCACTGAAGAAAACCTAGTACTTAAAACTCAATAAAAGAAATTAAAAATTCAAGTGAGTTTCAACAGGTTACAAAGCAGCAGTGGAAATCACAGCTGCAGAGACCGAACACAGGTTAATCAGGTTAATCTTGTCTTCTGTACATTTACAGAAACTTACAATTGATTAATACCATTACCTTGGCTGTATAATATCCAATCAATGCATATGATGTGGTAACCATGGGGGAACACAGACAGCATTTGTTGGTTCCACAAAGTGTAATGGCACCAAACCAGAAACAGCAGCAAGAAGATCTGAATGGTTAGTGCTACCACCTGTCTTTATGTGCTGCTGATTAGGGAACTTGCTGCAGGTGTGGGACCGGAAGGAGCTGGGATTACACAGCAGCCCCCAGTGGCGGGGAGGACATAACCTACCGGTTACATAATGGTCATGGCTTGGTTAGGTTTAGGAAAAGATCATGATTTGGGTTAAAATATGTAATTCCTCAACATCAGACGATCTTTGTTGTCATGGTTACTACGTCACCGCACTTTTCCCTTTGCTCCTGTCATAGTTACTACGACCACTAGATGTCGCCTAGCAACAAAATGTAAACTATGGGTCATAATAACCTGCTGAACAGACGACCTGTGGGCTCGTTTTTTCACAGGAGGACGGTCTCGATTTTAAACAATTGTAAGCAGGTGGACGGAGCCAAACCGAATTTGCTGGCGAGACCAACATGAGGGAGATGACGGCCTCATAGAGCCAGAGCGTTCAGCCTGCTCCACTGGTCCGATCACCACAACACAGACACATGAATCTCTCTCCCTTTCTCTGTACTATGATTCTTTTTTTCAGCGGCCCAGCAGCCTACTGCTAAAAGCTGTCATGTTAAATTGATGTTGAGTAAAAGTCATAACTGTACTCGCAGTAGTCGTTAGAGTTTATTTAAAGAACGTAAAGCGACAGTCTGGATGATCTATTTATAAAAGGTTTGTGTTTACCGACCCGGTCACCGCACCTGTCCAACAACCAGCCCGGCCCACCAGGAGTCTGGCGCTTCTCGATTAGCCACTCTGTGCCTGCTATAAGAAAGGCCTATGTTTGTATGTGACATTAAGGGGACTACATTAAGAGACCACCCACTGGGTGATAAAACACTGTGGGTTTATTGGGCGGCTTGTTTATTTTTCACTCCTGCACAGCCAGGATCTCACAGACCACCTTACCACTCTATTTCTGTTCTTGTTTCTGTGATTCACTTTATAACTTTGTCAAGAACAGTGCTACATAAATAAAAGTTATTATTATTATTATTAAATACAGTCATAGATATGCTTCTGTTGTGTTATTCCTACAATACAGAAGAAGATGTTCAATATAAAGAAAAATAAATGAGAGAAGCTGAAAAAAGTCAATTATTATGCCTTACACTTCTCTCTCTGGTGTTAGTACACCAGATCAGATAAGACAGGTTAGACAGTCAGTGATGTGACATCACAACCGTCTGAGAAATCTGACATCAATTTTCTTTTGTCTTCATGTATGTATTGATTTAATAAACATAAGAGTGGATATTATGAATGAAATATTCTTCCATGGTAAGTATGTACACTAGTGCTGTTTTAGGAAACGTGTCAACAACAGCATCTGTAATAGGAATATAATGACACTAATATTATATATAATGATATGAATATAATGACAAGTAGAATCATTCACTGTTCAGTTTACTGAGGTACAAAAACCTAAAAGTCTGACAAAACTCCATCATTTAACTGTAATGGAGCCTGAAGGACTTGGACCCGTCCCATGTTTTACACTTTTCACAGTGTTGATCCATAAGAAGATATATTTGTGGTTTTAAGAAGCAAAAACCAACTCAGTGTAGTTTTACATCTCCTCTCTCAGGCTTCTCTCTGGTGCAACAGGTCAGCGAACCAATCAGAAGAGAGGAGGCTCTGAGCCTCTCTTCCAGGGCTGATTTGTTAATATCCTAAGGATTGTGCTGTCTTTTTCAAAAGAAAGGCAAAAATAGTACAAGTACAAGTACAAGTTAAAAAATAAAGCTACAGGCTACATTAGCTTAATTAAGCACTGCTAACATAACATACGCAAATCTCTGACCAAACTGTTTGTGGTTGCATTGCATTGTGGGTAAGGCAGGGTCCAGGTTTTAAGGAATGTGTGGAATAAAAAGGTGATCTTTCCACTTCATCTGCATGGATTTTGATCGTGTTTTTTTTTTTTTTTTTTTAAGTGCCCATTGACAGTCTGACAGTGCTGTAGAAGTGCAAAGCTGAATCTGTCCAGTAATCTTTTAAGGCATCACTCAAACAAAACACTTGCCAGATTGTCAAACTGTCAACTGTCAAACTCTCTCCCGCTACGCCTGTCTGATGTCAGAACTGGGATCAGCTGTGTGTGACAACTTTTAAAACTTCCTGAAAATGACAATCTGAAATGCACACCCACTTCATGCAGTCATCGTAACAGGCCGAGTGTGTCGAGGTTAGGAACTAAATGTGGTCTGAACCTCTCGTTGCTTTTTGGCCGGACTGCAACAACGCGGCCAGCCCTGCAGGCCTCACCGTGAATGTCGCTGACGGGTGATATTTCAACCACTGGTCAGCAAAGTGCCGAGTCACAGTCTACCAAGGCACTTTAGTTTCCAGCAGGGTAGAGGAGGAGCACTTCCAATACACTGAGCCTCGCCTCCATTACAGCAAATAAACTACTTTCATTCCATGTATCATTATTACTATACCTTTAGTATACACTATTACTACAGGAGGCAGAGGAATAACTAAACATAAGACACACTGGGCAGAGAGAGCAGGAACGACTATGACCAACTCTACATATCAAACAGAGGCAGTTAGACATAAAGACCTGCCTCTAATAAAATTCTGTGACGTTCTGGAGTTGAAGTAAATAAAGACTGAACTATTGTGGATGCAGACGGAGGCTGTGCTCTGTGTCAGAGACTAAATGAGATTGTCTGTCTCCGGCCCCGGTGGTTCATCTGGTGGAGCGTGGGACATTTGGTCTTAGTCCTGCTGCGGCGGCCCGGGTTTGAGTCTGGCCTGTGGCCCTTTGCTGCATGCCTCTCTCTCTCTCTCTCTCTCTCTCTCTCTCTCTCTCTCTATCTCTCTCTCTCTCTCTCACTATGACTGTAATAAAGGCAAAAGTCTCAAAAAATTACTTAAAAAAGAAAGATATTGTGTCTCTTCTACCTTTCTCTGTGAGTGATCATGTTACAGTAAATCCAGCTGAAATCACAGCTCAGTCTTTGTTTTCATTGATGTGTTTGGTGATTTTGTCAGATGACAACACTCACAGTCACAGTATAAAATCAGGATTTGACCACAGGAGGTCTATACATATATTATGTTTTGTCCTAATCTTCTTGTACTGTTGTCACCATTTAACAATCACATTCCCTCTCTCTGAGGGCAGACTCTTCCCCTTTCCGGCCGTTTAAAGCTGCTTCTCAGAACGCTTCCTGGTTTCCTGGAGTACAGTGAATGCTCCACATATTTTCCACTATTGCATGGTAATTAATTACCTGTATTTATATCAATATTTGCTCTTAATGCCTTATTGATGCTATATTGCCAGTCACCATATGATTGGTTGGTTTGAATAGGTTGATTTTAGGGAGAGACGTCAGCAGCTGTTGCAGAGAAAGAGCAATCATTCCTGGGAAAGAGCGGTGAAGCAGGTCAGAATGGCAGTGTTTGACTCTGTTGCTGTGCCCTTGCCGTTCCCCCAGTCATACATTTCCATCTGTAAGTTGGAGCGGCGCCAATGCTATGCATGCTATTCATGCATCAATGATTAGTAGCTTCAAGGAGCATTGACTGAGGGCTATGATTAAGAGAGAGGAACGGCACACTACAAAAAAAAAGAACGAAGGAGAAAAAGAAACGACTTCTTTGTCTTACTTATCTGTGATTGTATTGCATTTACTGCAGATTTAACTGTTCAACACGACTCTTTACTCCCTTGTCCCGTCCAGCTGTGCACCGATACATTATTAAAAACATTCTGCCACAAATAATAAGACCTGAATCTGCATAATTGCTATGTTATAGCTTCTTTGAGTGGAACACTATGGCTTGGAGCTACTATTCTCTGCGAAAACTTTCTTCTCTTCTGCGGGGACTGTATAGGTCCACATGAAATAACTTAAAATTCAGTTTGAAAGCAGTTGGTCTGGCAGCATCACAAAGGCCACAGATCTGGCTCCGGCACCGCTGATTTGAATGGTATTTGACTAGGACCTTCACAGTGTGTGGTTAGGTCATTATGACTGGGAATAACACGATGTTGTCAGCAGACTGACGTGTGACTGTTGAATACAGAGGAGGAAAACCAACAACTCACAGAACTCTCTGGATTTCAGGCGAAATTCAGGATTAACAGAGATGTTTCCTCCAAAGTTTTCTCCCCTGCTGTCGTGGATCTTCATTGGTGAGGTCAGCTCAAAGGAATCTGTGAATGGTGTGTTAGTCTTTGTTTTCCAGCTGGGACAGGTGGAGGTGGCAAGGGACAGGACCTGTCACTGGTTCCATTAGCAGGCTGACATTAAGCAGAGCAGTTTAGGCTCTGGAAGACCGTCATGGCCTCTTCCCCTGTCACCTCTGCTTTTCCACCAACTCTCTGACAGCCCTGACGTGCGCACACACACACACATACACACACAAACCCTCACATCAGGGCCTGTTGTCTCCCTCACTGTCCCGCCATAGCACCCACTCTCTCGTACAGGAAGAGAACTGCTGTCATGTGAATGACATTTTTAACCTTTGCAGCTGTCAGTACAATGATGCTTTTTTATAGTTTCCTTCAGCAGTAATAGCGTGAGTTCGACACATTCACAAGATGAAGATGCAGTGATCCGAGTAAAAAAAAAAAAAACAAGTAAATAAATAAAATAAATCTGCTCGGTGCAGAAATACGGCGGCACCGGTAGGATAGTCATAGTACGCACAGAACTGCCTGTCAGCTTGTAGACTGCCTTTAGGTTTCCCACACAGGTACATATGTCTACTCATCGAGCGAGTGAGCGAGTGAGAGAGAGAGATTGATTTGTGTATTTCAGCGCTAAAGTTAGAACACAACATCACCATAAAAGTGATTAGCCTATCACATGCATTTCAAAGACCAACCAACAGACCAGAAAAACAACAGCAGCAACTAAATAACAGGCTACAATATACTGTTATATACTATATTGAATGTCCCAGAGAAACGTGCAGTAAAAGTCGGCATTTAGCAACAGATTCCCTCATTCAGCATCATCATCATCATCATAAAAAACAGTTGCCTAAATAACAACAATACGCAACATCAAGTCCAAACCGAGCTGCTACGATAAACAATCACAAAACCAAATGAGACAATAAAAAGAAATAGTATTCCTGCCTGTTTGAAGTTCATTCTGTGTCTGAATGTTACATCCAACTCTGCATCAATTCCAACATCATGTTGGATGTTCATCAGTGCTCCACATCTGCAGTGTCTACACACTGGGCATCAAAGCACCAAACTCCTCCTTTATCTCCTGCTCTCCTCTTCAATCTGGACTCGTAATGTTAGTGAGTGGATGCAGCCACAATATAAGATAGTATCTTCTGATCTCACAATTTTACTTTCAAGATAGGATGTTAAAAAACAAACAATAACAATGATAGTATATATATATATATATATACTTTGTATGATGATCAGTTGTTTATTTAGTGCGTGTCCTCAGGAAGCCACCAATTTATAAAAATAAATCAATAAGAAAATAATAGTAATAAATAAAAGGTCAAAATGAAGGTTTCTTTACATAATTACTAAAACACATGAAGCAAAGAATAGTTTCCTAACAGTGTTAAACCAAGAAGTGTTTGGAAGCTGTGTGTAGGAAAGGGGGACATTAAGGAGAAAGCTAGCATCTCCTTGTGTCAAGGCTTAAAGGTGTATGTGTGTGTGTGTGTGTGTGTGTGTGTGTGTGTTTGTATGTGTGTGACACTAACAAAGTTTCAAGTTTCCTGCATGAAGTTTCCTGTAGTAACAATCCTTCACATACGATCTGATGAGTTCACACTGAGCATGAACCAGACCATCTGAGTGATTATGGTATCATGTTTTGTTTTGTTTTTATTTCTTTAATCACACCTGTCACAATAGTGACCAAGAAGAAAACTTTCATTTACTTTTTCACTGACTAAAAAAAACAATTTTTTCACCCAACAGAAAAAGAAATGTCTTGTGTTTTGTGTGTTGGAGATTCCAGATTCAATACAGGCAATCACAGCTGACAGTCCGACTGCCACTACTGCTGTATTTACCTGGTGCAGGGGATGTTCCAAAAATGTAAGTCGGCAAGTGGAGTTTGTGAATGGAGTAAATTCAGTCAGAATATTTCATAAAATCACAATTTTTTTCTAAATATATTTATTTTTAATCAAAGGTTCTACACTCTTTGTTTTTGGATCTGTTTGTCTTATCCTTGTCCGGGTTTGATAAAGGTGATACACTTACTGTCATGTGACAGTTGGAGCAGATCCGCCTCCCTCAATATGAGCCTGAGTAGAACTAATTTCCCACTGTGAGACACTACTAGCGTAGTTGTCTTCTTAGTATTCTTTCATGAGCTGCAGTTTATGTCCTCACTGCACACTTCACTTGTCCAGCAGCCTCTGTACTAACAGCATGCAGCAGCGGTGTGATGGGGGTGTTCGAGGAGATCTCTGGAGAGCCTCTGCTGCTTCTGTACTGAACCATTACTACACTTGACTTTCTGTCTCTTTTGAGAATCCAACAGTCAAATCCAGTGGGATTGTTTCCTAAAGTAGAGCACAATCCAATCTCTTTTTAGCTTTTTCCTCAAGGCAAAGGATTCACACAATGTACTCTTTCCTTCCCCACTGCCAGTCTGCTGCTGTTGCCCTGTGAGCTGCCATATCTGTGAGATATGAGTGTTTTAAATTCTGGCAGGCTGTTAATCCTTGGCCAATTTGTAATGAGTCTAAAACAGTGCTAGTGATTGTGGGTGCTATACTCGTGCAGTTTTAGGATGACAGACTCAGAATCACACCCCGATGGTTATGCCGGGCCTTTAGGGCACATTATTTGTCAGATTTCCTAGAATCAAAGAATGTTTACATCAGAAACATCTGCAGGGAAAAGTCTTAATATCTTTTTCTGAATGACCACACCCAAAGGTAGGGTGGAAAACTTTGTGGCATAACTGCTTACTGGCTGCTTTCCCAACCTCTCTCCAACAACTTTGAGTCTTTTCTGTGTCTTTGCAGTGTCTCCTCAATAAATCATACAAATGGACAAATGATCATTTTTTCTAGCATCATCTGGACATTGTCTCAAAAGAAATGTAGGATTCAGTGTTTTCTGAGCTTGACCCAAACTGGAGACAAAACATCAGAATACCTCAGCTTCTGCTTCTTTGATTATGACCAAATTGTAAGCAGAGGCACCACTTGGGAACAGGCAAGGCAACTGCTTCGAGCCCCAGGCTATTAGTGGCCCCCCCAGGGGCTGACATAATTTACTCCACAGCAACATCTCAAAATGCATCCCTCTCCGCCTTAAACAACCAATGGACGATTTGTTATGACATCTCCCTCTCTAAAGGAGCCCCATTTAGAATAAAAACAATGGGGATCAGTGATTAGTTGTTAGGTACGCCCATTCATAGCTCATTCATATCTCTGCCCGGCTGGATATTTGTCGTCTGAACGGTGCTGCTGCTCTATCCTGCCCACTGAACATCGTCAGTCCAGAGCCACATCAGAGCTTCTTCACTGAGAGGGAGAGGAGTTACTAAATATGTCACCAGCTGCTTATATGAAATAAGTAGCTAAAGGGTTTTAAAAGTTGCTAAATGTAGTGTGAAAATCCCCAAATTTCCAACACCACTCAGTAGGAAACCTGCTTAATGAGGCTTTATGTGTTGATGACCACTGACCTCATATGTGGGCTATTTACAAAGTGACAACAGTGATATTATTTAGTTATTTATTTATGTTTTTATTGTTTTTTATAATGTATATTTTATTTATGTTTAAAATCATGTGGTTTTTCACGTTCTTTATGTTTTATTTTGATAATCCTATTAATGTGAACATTTCAAATGAAAGAAAAAAATGTTTAGATTTCGTACATGCATTCATTTTGTAATTATTTAATACATAATGGTGATGAATGCTGATTGGAGGGGCCCCTGGCAATTTTGCCTAAGGCCCCACCATAGACTAGGATTGCCACTGCTCCTAAGTCCTTTAACTTTATAAAAATGCAACGTGAAATCACCCTCAAGAGAACAAGACTTGTGTGTCCCATGATGGCTCCCCATTCCTCACACTAGAGGTTACTCACTGGGCACATTCTCAGAAAAAGTCAGGAGGCTTCCATGTTTTTATAAAGCATAAACATTGGAGCAACTCACTTCCTGCTCAAATGGCCTGCACAAAAAAGATGTAATGATAATTCATCTTTATTATTTAGTTCCTTATTGGGACTAGAGTCAAATCTGATAATACAGTGACTCACACAAATTTAGTCATCGTTTTACAGCTGCCTCATTTGGACTGAAAATGCGAGTTTTTTTGGGCCATTGGCCTCTGTACTCACTAACTTATTGTTTCCCATCTGGCAGAAAAGGAGGTGAAGAGAAAAGCAGCAGCCCCATGATTAGCTTAAACCTTGAAGGACATGCACAGAATCGCCCCAACCTTAATCACACTGCTGGTGAGAAAAATCATTTCCTGCTTCAAGAGGTTTTTGCAAGATGTGTGTAGAATAAGAAATCATGTGTGTGTATTGGGGTGTGTGTGTGTGTGTGTGTGTGTGTGTGCGGGCGCGTGTGTGTGTGTGCAGTCAGCCACCACTGATTGCTGTAGGGAGAAGAAACATTGACACTTTAATAAATACACTTATTCCCTACAATTCTTGTTGAGCCACACATGCTTTTACAACAGTTCACCCAGAGATATTTTCTTTCTTATTTCAGTCATGAAGCAACAGAATAAACAAACAATTGATTCAAAACGGATTCATTTGCTCCATTTGGCCCATTGGTTACAGTCAAGGAAACATCTTAGTTAAAATCCAATCTCAAAGAGAGAACACTACCATTAATCCCTTTACGTACCTGTCTAAGATCCTGGGGGATGAAAGGGAGGAACTCCAGATTTAAAAGGAGGAGATACAGGAATACCTCTCTAGCACCCACAGTGACTCAAGAAGAGAGACAGAACTGTAGATTGGAGAGACTTGGAAAATCCTCAACGAACCAATAAACCTCAATGAAGAGAGAGAAACTTCATGGAAAAAAAAGGTGAATGACTTCTTACAAAGGGAAAGAGGATGCTCTAAACCGGGACCCAAGAGGAAACTATACATTACAAGTACATCTTGTCCAGCATCTTCTGCAAATGTACTTAAGCAAATTCACAATGAAATTTTCCTGTGGAGATTTTACCACCATCTGGCGATGGCTAGAGACAAGCATTGTCACTGGGTGCACACCCTGTCACCCCGTTCTCAGCTGCCATCGATCTCTTAGTCAGAGTAATGAAAAAGCTGCGATAAGGTGCCATTCTAGCAAGTGGCATCCAGGTCTCGACTAAGGCATTCATGGATGACAACAGCATCACCAGCCCCAAGATCAGGGAGATGGATCCTAGAAGATCTGTGCATGACCAGTGGCAGTTCAAGCCATCCAAGGTGAGAATCCTGGTCCATGGGCAACTTCTGCTTCAGGATTGATGAGGAGCCCACCCAGCCATCATCCTCACAGAAGTGTACAATAGTGTACTCAGTTAAAGCCTTATTTTGGTGATTAGCATTTCTATGTACTGGAACAATCAAAGTGGCAAGCATGAGGAAAATAATTAACATCTAAAGGCACAACCGTCCCCGTTAAGGGAGTAAAAATAAAAACACAGAGAGTTTGACTTTCATCATATTTCAATTATAAACTCACTTACTGTTTTCAGAGGGTTGTCAAGCAGTTTTTTAAGAAACCACCTGCTAACTCTGAATATGTTTTAGATGGTGTCAAGACACATCTGACCAGGTCTTCATCCAAACTAAACAGAGCCAATCTAGAAATGGCAACTATGGAAGGAATTGTTGATCTATGGATGATCATTTTATTTTCATCATTGGAGGTTAACAGCCCAGTAGGAACTGTGCATTGCAACATAAACAAACACAAATAAATGATATTAATATATAATGTAGTCAAAATAAATACAATGACATGCTACCTGTAGTACCATTTCTGTCACGTCCATAGTAACAAACCATAATATTGAAGTAAGAAAACAGTGGCAATGATAAGTTTTCATTAAAAAACTAAAATTACTGCCTGGTAGTTGTCTGCTTCCACCACTCAGACTAGTTTCAGGTTACATCCCTGTTTATCCAGAATCATATAAAATATGAACCATTTTTGTGAAATTTAACTGTTTTGTGCAGTCACACTGACCATGACCTTTGACCTTTGACCACTAAAATCAAATCAGTTCATCCTTGAGTCCAACTGAACATTTGTGCCAAATGTGAAGGCATTCTCTTGAAGAGCTCTTGAGATATTTCATTGACAATGCCAAAACTGCATTTTGTGAGGTCACTGTGACCTTGACCTTGACCTTGACCTTTGACCACCAATGTCAAATCAGTTCATCCTTCAGTCCAAATGAATGCTTCTGCCAAGAAATTCAAGGCGTTATGGAGATATTGTGATAAAAACATTATGACAGGGAAGTTTTCAGTGAGCAAAGGATGGTTTTGATCCACCAATAACTGGGTCCTGCTCCCATCTACACACCCTTGGGTGCTCCCCTACAGGACAATTACAATCTACATAGATACAGGATTGGCAACTTGGAGCTCTCCTTTCTCAGACACTCTCCACCACACTGACCATGTCTCTGATGAATGAAACCAGCTGCCACAATGCAACAGTGCTGCAGATATCACGTCTGCTTCTCCCAGACAATCAATCACAGACACATCTGCTTCTGCCACAGCAGTCATTCTGCAATGGTAAACTACACTCAGTGACCATTTATTCCCATTTGTAGTGTATATTCTGCTGCCTGGCAAAGGAACACCCAGACAAGTTAATTCACTGCATTGTTGTATTGAAAACAATGAAAGCAGTTTGTAACATTGGCTCTTTTCTGTCATTTTGGCAGAAAAAAACTTTAGTTTGGCCATACAACAAATGTGGGCAAAGACTATCCCACATGCTCACATGCTGATCTCTATGTTATGTTTACCATTGTCAAAATGATTAGTTAGCATGTTGACTATTTATGACTATATATGATTTAGAATGAAGTGCATTACTTAGCTTGATGTGAATGTTAGATCAGTTGATCTGTTAATGGTGCAAGAGGGAAACTCAGAGGATCATCAAAGTAATGAGGTGAGTTGCTGAAAGCAAGGGCATCAGGAGTGAAGAATAGTGGAACTAAGTTACCAGGGCCCAAACATGGGGAAGGTCCTCAGAAAGCCTGGAATGAAAGCATTGTTGTAAAGATAAAAATTGTATATTGTCAGCTTTACTTCAATAGGCTATTACTGTTGGCTGCTGGCCCTAGAAAGTGCTAATGGTTTTGTCTATTCAGTGGACAAAACATTTTTTTCTTAAAATGTGGTAATTGGACTGACAGTGAAGACTTCAGGTGATCTTTGAAAAAATCATAGTTAAATTAGAACAAAAAAACATAATAATAATAATCATAATCATAATAATTCTTTACTAAGTGAAACAATTCAAAGAAATCAGGAAACAATCACATCTTAAATCACAGTCAACACACAAAACAACACATACAGCAGTTAAACGTGATGAAAAAAGTAACACATGAGAGTAAAAGATGCAATACACTGGACAGACAGTGATGGGATGCTAGAATGGGGGATATATAATCATGTTTTTGTGATTTAGTTAAAAATCTGGTGGCTGCATTTTTGACACCCTGAAGCTGTGCAATCAAATTTTGTCAAATGCATGTTGAAGATCATTAAAAGAAATAAAAGAGCTAATTCAGGAGATATCTCTCAAGTGATTAAAAAAAAAAACAAAAAACAATATTTAGCTTTATCTAAAATAACCCTCTCAAGTTTAACAGTGTGTACCACATGCTGAGATAGAGAGCCAAGAGCCGGCACAACTTGGACATGAGTGTGCCTTGGGCCTATAATATGGATTTAGCTATAATATCCGTAAGCTATAATACCCATATTATATGCATATAATAGCTGGAGAAACTTTCAGCCATCCAATCCTTTACTGCAGGTAGGCAATTGCACAGGAAAATAGCTAGTTCATATGGTTTGCAGGACAAGTACAGCTGAGTATCATCTGCATAGAAATGAAATGAAACATCATGCTGTTTGATAATGTGGCTCAGAAAGAGTAAACAAAGGGAGGTCTGATATGGAGCTCTGCGGCACCCCACCTTTAGACAATGCCTGAGAGGAGGTAAATCAGCAGACACAACTAATTTTCTGTTAGAAAGTTATGAGGAGAACCATTTGTTGGCAGTCCCAGAGATACCAACCCATGTTCTCAACCTGTCAGTTATGATGTTGTGTGATCCACGGCACTTAGATCAAGCAAAACCACTACTGAGCATTTACCCTCATCAGCCTCCATCAAGATATTGTTGACAAATCTTACAAGGGCAGTCTCTGTGCTATGTCTGTGCTGTTGAAAACCTGGCCGAAATTTTTCAAATATATTGTTATTGATCAAAACCTCCAAGAATTAATTTGAAACTATTTTCTAGAGGATTTTGTATATACCTAAATGGAAGCTTGGAAATTGGTCTATAGTTGCTATAGTCAGAGGAATCAGAACCAGAGGGATGAGAACCAAGGTTTTTGTGAGAAGTGGTGGGGCACTTGACACTTTCATCTCATCAAGCCTGGATTACTTCAACTGTCTTTTTACTTGTCTGACCCAGAAATCTATTGCTTGTCTCAAGACTGTACAGAACTCTGCTGCCAGACTTTTAACAAGAACCAAGAGACATGACCATGTCACTCCTGTTTTAGCCTCCTTACACTGGCTCCCAGTACGTTTTAAAATAAATTTTAGGATTTTATTGATTACTTTTAAACCTCTCCGTGGTATCTCTCCTAGTTAAATTTTGGACCCCTGGTCCTCAGGTGTTCTGTCTGTTCCAGAGGCCCCGGCTGAAATCGAAAGGGGACAGAGCGTTTGCAGTCAGAGCCCCAAGGCTCTTGAACAATCTGCCTGAGGAAATCAGGTTGGCAGAATTTATGACCTCCTTTGAGTCCCTTCTTAAAACAAACTTTTATTGGAGAGCTTTTCCTTGTCTTACCTTCCCTTGAAGTGTTTTATTCCTCTTGAAATGACTCTGTACTTTTTATTTAATTGATTCTACTGTATTTCTGCCTTTGTTAAGCACTTTGTAACTTAGATTTTGAAAAGTGCTCTGTAAATAAAGATTATTATTATTACTAGTGGTCTTAAAATAATCAGGAACACATCCAGAAGATAAAGAACTGTTTGTGATTGAAAGCAGACATGGGGCTACAGCATCTAGAACCTCTAATAAGAATCAGGTAGTTGTTATATCCAGTGGGCTTGATGAAGTTGGAATTTCCTTAAAAAGACCAAATATCCAGCTGAGGACAATGTCAGATACAGAAGTGGGGAGGAGAATCTTTGATCAGATGTCCTCAATCTTATCTATGAAAAAGGTGAAATATCTGCATTTGAATTACTTGGGACACCAGGAGAAGCAAGGTTGACTAATCGATCAATGATATTGAATATGAAACTAGGCTTGTGCTGCTTGGAGGTGATGAGCTCGGAAAAATATTTTGCTCTTGCATCTTTAATTTCACTGCTGTGAGATTGTAATAAAAACTTTATACCCTCATTTTATTGATCCAAGGTGATACAGTGGATGAATTGGATTTGATAAACGTTTTTGAGGAGAAACATTATATAAAGCAGTTGTGCACATATCATTGAAGTAGTTAACTAAGTCATTACTGTTTGAAAATTTCCCACTTATGAGGAATCCTGTTCTCATAAAGCACAGAGTTAAAAACAAGTCACAGATGATCAAAATAAAAATGTTCCCAGAACCAAAGATGATAAATCCAGACCCAGAGTAAAAGTCCATAGTATGGCCACATATATGAGGGGGACCTGAAACAAAAAGACCCACAATTAAACCCTTGTCATGACAGCTGAACAATTGAAGATACAAACTCAAAGCTAGAGAGCTTGTTGGAAGGTAGCAGACCACATTTCAAAGACTTTTTAAATAAATATACTGTAAAATATACAGTATATATATAAATATGTCAGCCCTGTGATAGCCTGGTTACCTGTCCGCCTGCCCCCCATGACCCTCAAAGGATAAACCATGTAGCTAATGGATGAATTAAGATATAAAGGGTGAAATAATCAATAATAAAGGATAAAACTTATTGTAAAGTAAAACAAATGATGATATTGGATTTGAAAGATGTTACTGACACTGATTCTCTTACTGATTATAAGCATTATACTAGTAAGGTCTTGTTTGACTGTCTTGTTCATTCATCATGAGTGTTGGGGCAAGAGTGAGATAATGTAAAATAAGTCCATCTTTGTCTCATGATCAGGTTATAATGAAGACCTAAAACCTGTTGCAGTGAAAGCGTCACACAGTAACTACAGCATGTTGTGGAAAGAGCACTGAAATATGCTGAGATTTAACTTTCTTTAACATATCTATAACACCTTCTTACTGATTTCCGTAATGACCTCTACAGATGTGTGACATATTGTCGATTTAGTTATTTGTACACATGTGACAATGGATGCGAACCCACTGGGACTGCATACGTACAGGGACCAGGAGTTTTGTGCTATACACCACTGCTGGTAGTGACAAACCCACAGAGGATTATCACCAGCTCTGCAGTTCCCCTCAGCCTAATGGAGCCTCATAGTTGCCTTCAGCTTCCTGCTTTGATTTCATGGCTGCTCTATTCAGCCTTGTTTCCAGCACCAGCAGGCAGCTGTTTTAAATGAAACAGCTCTGATAAACCCACTACTCACTACCTGCCCATCACCACACAGTAGACAGGAAAACACTAGCCTCGCTGCAAATGCAGATACAGCTCTGTCTGCTGGATGTATAAATGATGATTTGGTATATATATATATATATATATATTTATGCATATAGTCATGCCCAATTTTAACTAAATCTATACATATTGTTAAAATTGGGCTTGATTTTTTTCTAATTAATCAAAAGTCATTAAAGGTCTCATATTTTCCTCCTGTGTTTTATTTGAAGTGTTGATCCATAAGAAGATGTATTTGTAATTTGAAGAACCAAAAACCTCTCCTCTCCTCTCTCAGGCTTCTCTCTGGAGCTCTAGTAACAACAGGTTGGTGAGTCAATCAGAAGACAAGAGGCTCTGAGCCTCTCTTGTGATTGGCTGACTGTTTTCTGAGTGACCCAATAAAAATATAGCATATTTCAGGTAAATACTCAGAGAAACCAAATCCTGCAAGGTTGGATGGTGGGTCCAGGTGGCCGGGACTTGGGGCATGACTCAGAGTGATGACTGCTTTGTTGTGACATCACAAAGTTCCAGAAGTCCTGACGTCTGGTTTTAAGGCTCAGTTTCTGAATACAGGCTGTGTGCATTTCTCTGTAGACTGGGTGCTTTGATACTGTCACTGTATACTGTATATGTAGACCAAAGACCTGCTTTATAATCAAAAAATAAATAGAAGTCTATCTTCATACAGCATGGGACCTTTAATTACTTTATTTTTGGTCCATAATTGATAACACATGACATAAATAATTGGGATTAATGATGAGTATTTCCCATCTGTCAACCAACCATGCCTTCTTTCTGTTTTGTTGTTTGTTTGAGAGTGGTACACTTGTAGTTTTCAAGCACCATCAGTCAATTGAGCTGTCGGAAATGTCACACAAAAAGGAGGATAAAGGGACATTTTATGGGTTGTTGTTAAGCAGAAAGGAAGGAGCGATAATATCAGGCAGTTAGCTGTCTGGATGCATTTTCTTGAGCTGATATCAGTCATCTTAAGCATTTCAGTTTCAGCAAGGAGAGGCGCAGTTAAAGCAAAGGAACACAAGTCACAAATACGAAGTACTGTCATAATAAGTTAGGTAAGAGCTTGCGCTGCATGCAGCTGATGAGGAGCAGTTTATCTGGTAGCAGGAAAAAGTCAACTCATGCTGAAGCTTTCTTTCCCTTTGTTACAGTGAAGAGTGCAAATCTCACAGGATCAATAGAAGCTGAAAAAATGTGAATGCTATAATTACAGAGCTCCTTTCACAGCAATAATCCTGGTTGTAATGGCATTGTGTATTATACACACACACACACACACACATATGTATATATATATATATATATATATCTCAGGCCAATTTAAATGTGCAGGTTGTTGTTCTTTCCCTTCTTTGAGAGGAACAAATGTGATATTTGTGGTGACCAACAGCAGTGGGGATTCAAAGGAAGCAGGACTTGTTCCATCTAAAGACTGTGTGTTTTTGTTATATGTGAATCTACCTGCTGGGTTATTTGTGTTCATTTTAAAGAGACAATGTGTACAGACATAATGTGCAGTGTACAAAGTAGATGTGAAGTGAAGTATTATAACCCTGGGTTGAACACAGACACCCCGGGTAAATTTCCTGCCTGTAAACTTTGCCGCACATTTTGTCTCAACTCACCCTAATTCTACTTTATGACCATAAAAACACATTTATCTGTGCTCTTAATAGTTCAAAATAAGTAATTTGTCTATATTTTCCAAAACAACCAACACACAACGAATGAATTTCCTGGTCTGAGACCTCAGTGATTCCCAACCTAAAAAATCAAATCAAACCAAAATATTTTGGCAGCCCATTCGACTCCATAGCTATATGGAGGCTAAATTATGCCTTCTCAGAGCAATTTTTATTTTAATGGTAACAATCAAACAGTCAGGACTGAACTGAAAAGAGAAGAAGCTGATTTCTTCTGTTTTGTTTGACAAGGAGAGATCACGTGCTGATTCACCTTCTGTCTCCTGACTCTCTTTCCTTTCCTTGGTTGCTAACCATCTATCCATTTTGATTCACCAGTTTTTGGCCACCGACAAGATACGAGTTCCCATCAATGGCCTTTTCCACATTAAAAGATCTTAAAATGACTAAACATATGTCATATTTTTTTTGAGATGTATTCTTACATTTTCCCAAATGTTTCCATCAATTCTCAAACCAGCGAAATCTATGATTTTAATCATGGTAACAGTACGTGTCATTTGGTTGCTGTCAATGACATCATATCCTCTATGATCATGTGTCACTGTTGTGTTTGTCTGACAGAAGCTCAACATTTATAGATATTTAAGCCTCATACACGTTTTACACCTTGGTACTTTTCAGCGCTATATTTGAACCAGATGAAGGATTTTAGTCGTCGGACGTCTGGATCTGAAGTTATCAGAGAAACAAGCTGAGCAAATGTTAGACAGCTCAGCTCCCAGCTGCTGGAGACGTCCTGTCCTGTGTCACTGAAGAGCGTCAGTGAATCTCTGATTTTTAATGTCAAACTCCTTTATTGAGTGTTTTAACCAGTTTTAATCCCCTGGTGTGTTTGTTATGGAGAGGAGGACACCTCTGCGGATAATTCAGCTGCTGGTAAAAACCTGCTGAACGTCTGGATCATAAGTTATCAGAGGAACAATCCAAACAAAAGTTAGCATCAATCTCAGCTCCAACTCTTCCCTGAGTCTCTGTCCTCCGTTCAGCGTCGCTCAAACACTGACTTTAAATGTCAAACTGAAGAAGAATTACCAGGTCTGTTTGTGGTGGAGAGGAGGAGACTTTGGTGGATAATTCAGCTGCTGGTAAAAACCTCCTGAACCACTGACACTGAAGGAATCCTATCTGGGTGAATCTGACAGAAATGGTGGTAAAGACAACAACTCCCATGATCCCCAGGTATATTATGATGTCGTTCATACATACTATGCATTTAAGATTTGGTTAAATTTAGAAACCTAAAGTTTTTTGGTTAGGTGTGACAAAATAATCTTAAAACAAGATCCATGTACTAGTTTAAATTGTCAAAGTAGCTGGGATTAGTAACTTGAAGGTAAATACTAAATTTCAAATTGTGATCGCTTTACACTTGTCTTTTAGGTGTGTTGAGGAAGACTATGTTGTCTTTGCTCAAGGGAAACAAAGCAGTGGTAATGAGGGAGGCCCAAGTGCTGCTCTTTTGGATTTATCCAGCTGATGTGGGGATTGAACTGGCAACCTTACCTGGATGCAGGGGATGTGCTTATATGTTGTCGCCAAAGAAAGACAAAAAGAAAGAAAGTAGAGACGGACAAAAACACTTCCACATCCACTTCTTTGTCTCTGCTATCCTCTTTCTCTCTCCTCATTCCCTTTTTTCTGTTTCATTGCCAACAAATTGAGCTGTGCAGGAGGGATAGGGAGACTGATGGCTTCCTTATCTTCCTTACTTCATACACCTAAATAAAACAGACAAAAGCCCAGTGAAAAAAACCCAATTCATTCCTTTTAGTTATGATTTATTAGATCCTTTTGACCCATGTGGTGAGTGTGGAGGAAAAAAGCACTATATGTATGGATGGGCCTGCCTCCCAGCTGAAAACACACACACACACACACACACACACACACACACAAACACACACACACAAAGAGAAACAAACACAGAGTCGGTGATGTGGGTCTGCAGAAACTGCCTCATATATATATATATATATATCTTTATATATATTTTTTTGTTTATGTTTTATCTGTTTTCAGAGGAAGGTGACCTGTTGGTGGGTAATCTGTTGCCGGGGCAATGTGGCCTGAGGCTGGCCAGTGTTTCCCAGCAGCACATAGTATTCACTCCTGCACATTTGGGTATGCATGGGACAAAATTTGAAGTTGATGTCATCTATATTTACATTAATAATGTTTAAATTGCATTTTTGCATTGCAGAAAACAGGTGGATTATGACATCTTGTTTTTAGGAATCCACAAAAAAAGCAATGGAGAAAAAGGAATCTGAAGTAAAACTCAGCTGTACTCTTGTTTAGCGCTAATTTGCAAATGTTAGCATGCTATCTGCTTACCACTACTGGCTAAATACCGCTAGTTTGGCTGATGACTGAAATTCCTCAGTCCTAAGCCATGCAAATCAAATCTGCTAACACGCCGTTGATCATTACCATATTTGCTGTAGCCGCATTTAGGTTGTTTATTTATTAGTGGAGAGCAAAATAACAATAACTACATATAATGTGGCTATTGTACGCATTAGAAGCTGCTAAGGTCGAGTCTACAGGGTTTCAACCTATACCAGACATCAAAGAAGAAACATCACAGTCAGATATTTTGGATCTAACTCCAAATTTTGATGGGCAATAGCAGGGAAATAAAAATTATAAAACAAAATATCTGTCTGTTTGTCTGTGCTTGCATGACTTTAAACTTTATAGAATAGCCATGGTATCCTCTTGGCTTTTATTTTTAAATATCTACCTTTACTTCCTTGTCACTCCTCATTCTTCGACTCAAAAAAAAAAAGGAATTTGCAAACACCAGAGTTGGACGTTTCTTCCTATTTGATGTCCTTGTTTTTAATTCATTATTAATACTGAAAATAAAAAAAGACAAAAACTCTGTCTTTCTGTTTTCGGTTTAAAACAAAACCTTTTAAATTTCATGTTTTTTTTTTTTCATTTTCACAACGAAAAATGAACTGCCTGAATGTACACGGGGGGGACGCAAAACCACAGTGAGCGTAGTGTAGCATAAGCTGTCGAAAGCAATATTTTGACTGAGGAAAGAACTGAAAGTGAAATCACATATTTTTTTTAATCTCTCATTGCAGGTTCATCCCATTCTACTGCTGGTGACACTTCACATGCAGATAGTGAAGAAGTGACTAAGACAGAGCTGGGATCAGCAGAACCCTGACTTCATTGAAATATCCCTGAACTAATTCTAAAGAGTTAATATGGATTTAGAAAGAAAAAAAAAAGTAGTTAAAATTTTAGTCAATGTGCTGTTTTTTTCTTGCAAGAGTGAAGGGAATTCTCTATTCTCTATCCATATCTAATGGGATACTTAAATCAGTGTTACTTGATACAACCCACCTCTGTTCAATGAGCTCATTCTGTCACATTTTGTAGCCCCACAGTAACTGTAAACTGCATGAAATGATTGGCCTTGTAAAGTTCAGAATAAAGACAACATAAAGGCTATTACTGATTAGACTGATAAGACTAATGCAGTCTAATACAGCTCGACAATAAATTCCACCTTGATGAAGGTTATGTTCGGTTTTTGTTGAAGCTGAAGAAAGTAGTTTCTGGTGATTTTGAATTATATTACATTTCACCAACAGGTGTTTATATTCTTTTGTCCATCCTCCTTCAGTGAGGGCGGGCTCTATGACAGAAAGAGCTCTCTGTATAATGCAGTCTAGTTCAACAGCAGGACAAACACCAGCCTCCAAAATGATCATACAGATGAATCAACATTTCTGAACATTATGAAACTTGATGAAGGAGGATTTACTGGGCAGGGCAGTCGACACAACTTTATTCTGCTCTCTTAGCAACTGTAAAGTTGCCTTTACAGTGCTTGTATGTTGTTGTGTGTGTCTTTCAACAGACTTTGTCTCTTGTCGTCCATGTTCGGGTGGATTCACTTATGCTCTGTTAAAGGCACCGATGGTTAATGTGATTGAAATGCTTATAAAATGATATATTAAACTGAAAAGTGAATGGGCACCCTGTATATCTGTGTACTGTACACGTGTACTCTAATGACACTGACATTTCTAACTGTTCTGTTGACAAATAACGACAATCCTGTAGATTTACATTGACTCTGTCAACACATTTTGGAGGGTGACTCAACATAACGTTTGTGAAGGAGCTGCAGTGGGTGTAGTAGAGAATATAAACACCACTGAGTCAGTTCTATTTATTTGTAACCTGGTACCTATCTTGTTATTACTGGCTGTTTCTTTAACAGAGCAGAATTGGACAAATTGTTCAATTTACTCATTATATTTACTTTTCTTATAGAGCAAGCTGAAAAGATCACTCTGATTTTTTTTTCTTCCCCAACCTGCCATGTCTGACCGCCTCCTTTCCAGCTCCACAGATGCCTTCATGGTCTCCCTTGTTTTTTTTTTAATTCTCTGTTTCCAGCAGCTGAAATTTCAGCAGTCTCACTATGAATGAGTTCATTGAACATGCTCGTGTTCTTGGTGAATGTTGAACTGATTGTATCCATTCGTAACCAATGAATGTGAACATGCACTCTGTTGGGTAGAAACTAGTTTAATGCAAGACATACAAATGAAAACAAACAAGGATTTGTAGCCTCGCATGTGACTGATTGTGTTTATTTCCAAAAGACAACACACTCTCCTCCTCTCCGTGCCTATAATATTATTCATTATACACATTAAACATTAAAATAACAGATGACAAAAAGAAAATCTTTCCAATTTATGAAGACAGTTATGGTTCTTTTAGATAATAATCAGACCTACACACATAAGACCATCTGTTATTTTGAACTTTGATGGTGAATCAGAAAACATCAAATCTAAAACCCTGGGAATATTACACTCGAGTTAGTTCTGTTTGTCCATAAAACTGCAGTGATGTTGCGATGCTGCAGTCATCAGCCGCAGTGTCCAATTACTAACTCCCTCGCTCGTCCGTTCTTGCTTCTCTGAGCAGGAATTAGAGCTTCACAATGACCTCCAAGATGGAGGACTGTAATGATTTGGGGTTACCAAGGCACAAGCTTCAAAGAAAGGAACTGGGACGTAGTGAGTGTCACTGGGGTCATGGTCGTTGCGCCTGTGGGGGGGGGGGGGCTAAGTTCTGCTGCTGCTGCCACAGGGCCAGGGATGTATTGCCAAAGCCTGTAGTATTTTGAATAGTTTCATAGGGAACTCCAGGAATGTATTGTAAATCAATGATTGATATTTGAAATATTAAATATTTGTAATACAGAATTATTATTTATGGAAGAGGCAGATTAGAGTGACACTGTACCCTAGGCTACTCCATCTGCTGTGATAGCTGGTATCACATCTCATTGTATTCGTAATGATTTTCATCCATTTGATTGGATGGCATAGTTATGAATGTGAATTATAAAAAAAACCTATGTACAAAGAAATTACCACTATGCTACTAATGAATTGTAATATTATACAATTATACTTTACTGATGCCATTAAGCTCAGCAATGCTCAGCCGAAGCTGTGTCACTCCAACAGTTTTACAGACAAACAGCATCAGTATCAGACAATGAGGCACCTTTTAATCAAAAGTATAGTCAGTTGTTTGGTCAGCAAGAAGTAAAAGATAGACCACTCAATTAAAAATTGTCAGAAAGACATCTTCACATATACCACATTGAGTAACTGACTTCCATTTTATATCTATAATAACCCTACAATATAGAATACTTAATGTGAATATAGTATCAGTGTCTTGGTCTGTGTGCATTGTGCATTCTAGTCTTTATATTTCTTGGGTGCACCAACAAACTGAGAGGGTGGATGTTCACTGTTGAATGTGATACAAGTAATTTTGACTCCGCTACAAGCTCCCAGATGTTTGGAAGTATTTGATGTCTCCACAGGAAAAAAAAAAAAACTGTCCAATTCGTCAATGGAGATGTTGTGACTCTCTCTAAATCCACTCTGGGTGGAGCTAACCTCTGCCGCAGACACAGGATCAGGGCTGAAAGCTTGCAGTACTTCCAAAGCATCCGTCATCACTTTCATCACCAAGTCCCTAACCAGTGGTCTTCACCACTACCACCATTACCCAACTCCTGTTTCTTCCCACGGTATAGTCACATTGTAGGTATGGCATAAGCTAGTTAAAACATATGACTAGTAAAAGCAGGCTCTTTAGCTGCTGTTGTGGGTTCAAGTACAGCCTCAGCTGCAACTGTCTTCATGCTAACATGCTACAACTAAAATATTTTACCTGCTAAACATAGGCATGTTGACATTCTTCATTGTGAGTGTGTTGCCATGCTGAGTGTTGGCATAGAATGCTGCAGGAACGAGTCCTAAAACCCAGGATTCAGTTAGTGTTTTAGCACTTCAGCTCCGCTCATCCCAAAGTCTCTGAGTTTTCTGAATTGGGTTTTTGGTGAGATGACTGAAAAAAGGTCTGTGGTCAAGACATTTTTCACCTTTTATTCTACAACATAAAATACATCTGTAAATACTGCAGTCGTGAGTTCTTTAAGCTTTTATGTCTCTTAAAAAGGCCGGTTGCTAACAAGTGTCTAAATGAGACTACAGAGGTTATCGGGGATGTTAAAGGTCATCAGGCCGAACATGAAAACTGATCCACTCACCGGTCCACCTTTACAGCCTCGCTGTGTTTATACTGGTGCTCTTACAAACTGCTATTTACTTTGCAAGAGGAAAGACTTTTGTAAAAAAGGTCAGAGCTAAATCAAACTACAAGTTGAAGTTCAGTGGTGGTGACGGTGAAGTCATGTGACTGTGGTGTCATTGCTTTATAGCCTAACATTAGCTTTTTACTCCTGCTGATTGTGTTTAGGCTTCAGAAAGTGGTTTTCATTAGTGGAGATTATCCTGCTGAACAAAACCTGTCAGGATCATAAACTGTTGTTTGTCATTTGCTGTAATTCAAAAGCCAATGTAAAAGTCTTATTGGCTTTTTGTCAAGTTGTAGTCCAACACTCATTTCTGTGCTGGACTACAAATATATGTCATCCCTGCAGCATTGTTGTGCATAAAAGTAGTGAAGTGTTTAATGATACACAGTGAGCTCAAAGACACAGAGACTGGGTCTGAGACACTGCAAAGGGTCTAAGTTTTGTCAGTTTGCTAATGAGAATGATGTGACATGATAATCAGAACAGGTGCGCAAATGAACCTCGAGGTTACTTTGTCAACTCAAGATGCAATGAGAAGCCTGAACATTAAAGTGGCCCTGTGGCAGCACAAATGATGGACAGTGTGCTGAATATATCCCTGTGTTTTGCTCTGTGTGGGTGCTCTGTGTCTGCACCATGAGATGTTTGTATTTTCCTTCTACATCAGTGCAGGCTAGATAATGTCTGCATAGCTGCACCTCGGCTGTGGAGAGGGGGTTATTGTTTAGTCAAATATATGCCTCTCTCTAACCCAGCTTCCTCCTGACCGTGCACAACTGTTGGCCAGTGCCGGCGGTGACCCAATGCAAATGCTTTGTGTTCATGCACGAAGCCCGGAAAACCACCAGCCACCCTTCATTTGTCTGTGTGTGCGTTTGCATGCAATGACTTGCCCGTGTTGTATAAAAAAAAAACTTGGACTTGGAAGACACTGTGAAGAAATTTCAGATGATTATATTCTTGAGAAACATTTCAATATTTCCTGGCAGACACATTTTAGCTCTTGCTGCTCTCACTATAAAGGGCCCCACAGGGTTTTAAATACAGGAATGTCATCAGCACCTCGACGAGAAGCGGCTCCCACTTGAAATCATCACCATAAAGATGAAAAACCATATTGCACACATGAAAAATAAAATAGACAAAAAGCTGATACATATGCTATAAAGACAATAAATATATATATAGCTGAATATGAAGCTGCAGGCATGGTAAAAGAGTGTCTCATCCTTGTCCTGATGGAGGCGCATGGGAGCGAAGCTGCAGAATGATAGTTGATCTCACCAGGGTTTTACTTGCAATAATTACCATTGTTGCATTTGCAATTAAAAAAAAAGTTCTCAAAGACTGAAAATAGTGTGTAGCTCGATGCATTCCATTTGACCAGTGTGTCTTATCCACCATCCTCCGCACTTACTCCTCTGAATCTAAAAATCAGCTGTCATCATTGGGGATGCTCCTAGTGGAGAAGAGACAGGGAGGAGGCTTCAGTCCCTCACCTCTGACCCTGTAATGAGCCTCAGCCAGAGGATACACAGGGAGATTTTTGAATGTAGAGATAATGAGTGTATATGATTGACATGCCCCCTGCACATGCCCCTAGAGGCTGTACTATATATTACACCACTACATAAGATTATGAGATACAGTATCTTGTATATAAAGCTCATGCTCATGTTTCCCAATTAAAATGATGTTGAAAGATTTTGATTTTGAAATGATATCTTCTCTGTTGCTTTTGAGAGTTGCTTGTTCTAGTTGTTGCTAGTTGTGGTGATGACCGCACTATTGCAATTATGTTGTTATCATCACAGCCCTACTTAGACAGCGGAGGAGTTGATACCCTTCCTCACAGCTGAAGAAAAACAAACCTTATCATATAAAGCATCAAACAAACGCTATACACTCAAACACAGTGTCCAAAACACAATGGAGTAAAACCTAGCAAGAGTTAGTTTAGATCGTTTGTACAAATCTACAGTGACGGAGCTAAGCTAACAAGGGAAGGAAACATTATCTGGTATAGCATTTCCAATTATGCATCCAACCAAATAAATCCACAGTGCTAGTAAACTTGTGTTTTTAGATCTCTGTGGCTATAAAACCAAACAATGAGCACTCTGGTGGTTTGCATGACCAGGGTGGCCTGGAATGAGTCAAATTCCCAGGCTGAATTATTGTTTCAGTCCGACACTAGATAACATCACACCAACGACATAACTTAGCAAAATAGAAAATGTAAGCTGAATGTCCACGCACGTTACTGGAAACACAAAGGTGCTAACTGACAAAGCAATACTGACCAATTGGCAAAGCTAATGTTAAGCAAAAACAGGGCAGCCTCTGCATGCGTCCTCATGCCTTTCAACTCTCCACCATAGTCAGATTGGACATGGGAACTACTGGGGCAAATCCTGGTGGGCCAGTGGACTGTCAAAACATCTGTGAAGTTGTTAAGGTTTTTACCGGCTTTCTCTGTGTGCCTGTTACATGGTCTGACCCACTTTGCCTATTTCCCATTTACGGAGCCAGGGCTGTGCACATGCACCGTGCGCTGCTGTCTGTACAAAGTGACAGTGGCTCACAGAAATCTACTCTGCGTGCTCTGTGGAGTAAATGTCTTTGAAGCCTCAGTCAACTTGTACAGACAGGAGTGTGACCCCGTCGACTTTGTGCTGGTACAGCTGTAAACACATATTTGTGATTTACACATTGTTCCTGTTCGATCAGTGACGTCATTTTCAAGCACAGAAGTACAGATGCAGCTGGTCTGAGAGATGTGTAGACACTAGTATCAGATACTGGGCATTATCACATATATGTATATATCAAGATCTAGGTTTATAACATATATGAAATACCAATAGTCAAATTTTTAAGTACATATATTTAAAATATCTTTATGATGAATTTCTGCATGGTATGGTAACATGTAGCAACCATATATGTTAATGATATATATTTAATTTATATATTCAAGTTTATCAAAACAACATAGATATAAAAAAAATCTACATGTTTATATATGTTTTTCTTATTAGTTTCTCATTAATTTTAAACATGATTATCTTCCTATTCAGGGGCAATGGTCTCAGACTTTTTGACCCTACTGTTTATAAAATCAACATATAGTGACAGGCTTAAGGATGGATATATATTTATATAATAACATATGTCAACAATATAAGCATACGTACATAAACATACATATTTGTATGGGCTAAACATATATGTCAATATATACAATTCCATTCCAATTTCTAATATGCTCCATATATAATTTTGACATATGTACTTTTATTATACAGTATATGTCACATATGGAAATTCAATACATGTACATATATTATATTTGCATGTGGAATGTTGGATCTTATGAGCCTCACTGCGATTGTGTTACTGTAAACACTGTCGTCTCAATTAGTATTGCTCTTGTTCAAGCAGTGACGTTTGCTTTTAAAGGCTGAACAGTTGATTCCCAGTGCAGCTCCACACCAGGGGGGATACGGGGGGTGGAATACGTTCTCTGTCATCTGCTTTCCCAAAATGGTGAAGGACAAATTCATGGTGGGCACAGATTTGATGCAACCAGTCTGACAGCGCTCAGTGAGAGTGTGCTAGCTGAATATCAAAAATCAAGAACACTGTCCACCCAGAAAAACTTCCTGTGAAGATAGATGTCAGCGATCTGGTGGAGTGAAAAGGAATGTGAGTTAATTCTTAATGTTTCATCTTATTTGATATTATGAATATAAAGACCTTTTCTTTTCTATCAAACCACGCAAATCATTGGCTACAATTAAATATAGTATTTAATTCCTTTTGAAATGGTGCAGGACATATTCAGGGAAATTAATGTGACCATTTAGAGTGAACAAAGTCATTGCAAGGAAGGTGTTTAAGGTATAATTGACTCATGAATGCACAGTAACACAAAATTTATATATTGTATTTTTTTTTCTGGCTTCAAAATGCTTCATTTTGCTCAGTTACCCTTTAAATGCTGACAGGCAGATGTTTGCATAATAACAATCTTCCCATCACTGGAGATCAAGATACACAAGGAAAATGAAGGATTTGAGAGTGTGAATTGATGCCTTGCAGTAAAATGTAATTCGCACATTGGCCGCCTGATACTTGAGATTAGTTAGGATGAGATTGGAGATCTTAGTTTTAGAGGATGTGATTTCTCCAAGACATTTTTACTTGATATACAGTATGATGATAAATCAATGTTATTGTCTATGTGGGAATCCTCCCCAAATAATTTTCAGTTAACAGCCAAAAATGTCATTTTTATTCTCAGTATTTGCGGGAACTCATATTGTCAGAAACATCAGCTCGTATTAGTTCATCAGTGTAATAATGGAAGTGACTGCAGGCGAGGAAGAGGAGGGAAACATCTGGATCACAAGCGAGTCACTAACAGTGGCTGAGATTTTTCAGCAGTACCCTCACTTTGTAAAGATGCACATCTGGAACCTAGACAACAAGCATTAGTACTCCTTTGTATGCTGGAATGACGCAGTGAGTCATGTTCCATTCGAGTATTAAAGGGGTACACCACCTAAATTAAAAATATCAGCTTGTTATTTCTATGGGATAGGAAAGTTTAATCAGTACATGTGAACATTAACTACTCCTTCTGAAAGCAAGAGGGCTTGTGGCGTGGGGAAGCAAGGTGCGGCATGGAGGTGCTGCTTCAGGAACTTGAGGGCATTGGGACGGTGACCGGAGCTGGGATTTGAATTGAGATGAAGGCTGATGAATGGAGAGTGGTAGATGTAGCAGGCAGCTGGGCAGCAGCTTCGGTGAACGACGGTTTTGAGTCCTGAGGTACAACAGGAGAATCAGGCATCAGCAAAGTTCACAAAGGAGAAATAATACTAGTAAATAACATCAATAATAACACAAGAAATTGGCCGAGAGATTGCTACCACTGAGGAAGGGGGCGATGAGTGGAGAAAAGATTGGAGTACTTGCACTGTGGCTTATAATGGAACACAGGTGTGGGTAATCTCCAGATAGAGGAAGCTTCGCCCACAGCACCTACACACAAACACATGCACACAGATAAACCAGGGGGGTGGAGACACAAGGGAGCACATAGGATATTGTAGTGATCTCGGCCCTAAGACAGAACATCTACTCATACACTCAGAATATTACCCTGGGTGCTCTCAGCGTCATCTATAACATTTTTCCCTATCAGTCGTCTGTGGAGCAGATCTAGACTTCCAGCACTCAAAAAAGAGTTGATCATGTTTAGTAATGTTTTTGGACTGTCATAGGAATAACATTTAAGAATTTAAAGGTGGCCATAGTCCCCCTTTACTGTCATTGCTGTACTATTTACTACTTTTCAGTTGGATGCAGAGTTTGGGAAAATGCTTCCAGAGTAGTAAAACCTCTTCCTTCTGACTTATTGTTCCAAAACTACTGACAGTGGCTGCTCTTGAAAATTACCCCAGTGTCCTGCCAGCAGGGGAAGTGCTGGTAAGTTACCTTCCATTCATCAGATAAGATGATGTGTCAACCTGTTGAGTTTTTATTTGGTGGGCACCATAGTCCTCTGCCTTTTTTTATTACAGACATTGTGTCTGAGGGGAACCCCGGGGACTCTTCCCAACCACACCATGCTATTGAACAATTTAGAAAAAAAAAAATCAGTACTTATATTGACTGATTATTTTGTCAGACTGATTTGAATGATTTGTGCTTGGTAATTTTGTGGACAACCTGATGACTGAGGTGGCATCAGTAATTGTACTGTGTGTATGCCTTTTCTTTTTGTTCTCTGCTCAAAGTCACTTTGCCTCAGAACCCTTCAGATGCTCACACACTATCTACCTCCTGCTGTGACAGGGATGGCCAGAGGATGGACCAGATGCGGTGTGAAATTGGCCCTATCTTACATCTTGAGCATGAAACCGGTGGGGAAGCTGGTCTTGTCTCTGAATATCCCACACTTTTCTTTTTCTTATCTGCAAATCCCATCTCACATATCAATACACATTGATCAGGCTTTTGCTTTGACATTACAGCTGGGTGATGTGGAAGTAATTAAATGTAACAACATTTAGGACTTTTTCAACATTTATATCACAATATCTGCCCAGGTATCAAAAGTAACACTGCAGTGTTACCATTGGGATTCTTAAATATTTTCAAAACCTTGTCTGAAATCTGGTTTAATTGTCATGAATGAAGACAACAAATTGTGCATTATGATAAAATAAAACCCTATTATATGATAACACAGATTATAAACACTGATATCACGCCGGCTTTATTTGATGTACTTGTTCCCCTTCGACTGGAACAAGCATTTACATCCGTCTAGATTCTCCTGAGGCAGCAGTGGGAGTCCAGCGGCCCAGGCTTGTGTGTTTGGGACACCTCAATAACAGCTCTGTGCATCATTGTGGCAAACAATGACAGACCATCCCACTTCAAGATGAGGGTCTGATATGCGCCATTGACAAGCTGTTCAAAGTGTTGTGGGTCTGAAGCATGGTACATCCTGCCCAGCTTGAATCAGTCTTCAGTTTCTTTGAGTATGTGTATGACAGGCCTATCTCAGGTGGAAAGAGATCAAAAGTTGTGGAGCTTATCACAAAGCTCCAGACAGTGTTGTAAGTTACAATACCATGTACATTTTCAGACATCTGATGCGAGGCCACGCATATTCAGATGGACAGGATTATTGACAATTTTATGTGCTCCAAACCACTGTCAAAGAACCATAACTTGTTTTATTCATATGCCAGACATCTCAATAGGGAGCTGTCAGAAAGCTCCAGTGGCCATAGGAGGCAAATGAGGAGAGGTACAAGTCCTGGGTGACGTTTTCAGCATGAAAAGCTTTTTATTTTTTTACATAGCACCATGTATCACACTTCTGCCTCTTACCTTCCAGCCCATCTGTATGCACAAGCTGCCTGCCTTATATAAGGGTGTCTGGTCACCTAATAGGCTGGGATGGTTAATTGAGCACATACATATTTACCTTAACTCACAACCCCAAATATCTATTTATATAAAACCACTACCAAACATATATACAAGCATAATAAATATCTATATTATATCTAATTGTAAATTATATCTTATAAATATATTACATAAATAAACACATTTAAACAATACAACTACACAGTAAATTTCGCAGTGTTAAATATGCAGTGTCAAAGTGCATTGACTCTTTCGGAGTTATTACAACAACAGATTGAGTACAATGCCCCCTGGTGTTGGTGAAAATTTCCGGAGTTAAAAGACGCCATGTTAATTTGACTCTGGAAAGCCCCGCCCACCTCTTCCTCCTTCAAACTGTTGAAGATTTTTCTGGACGCCATTTTTCTCCCCGTCGAACAACTGCGGTAAGTTTCTCATTTTTTCCATATTAACCCAATTTTATGTTGGTGTTTCAGCAGAAATGGTGTTGTAGGAGAACTTTGTGTTGTTGGCCCCCGTATTTGAGCGGGTTTTGTATCTTAACACCAAATTCGACAAGACGGCTAACGTGACCGAGTGAATACATAGCTTAAAATGCACGCGTGTCCAACTTGACCATGTCTGCAAAAGGTAATTAACTTAGCAATATGATGTGGAGAGATAGTTTTGTTGTATTAAACCTAACTTAAATTCTGGTGAAAATTGCCGTGAGTCGAGAAAAAATAACCCCCACATCGGCTGAATGGCTGTTCAAATCAACAGTAACGTTAACCATCAAGTGTGCGGCATGTGCGCCTTTTTAAAAATTATTTATTTATTTTTACTTGTGACCAAACAAATCCACCAGCTAAGTTAATTATTTCATATTATATCAGCATGTGCCTGTGTTGGTGAGGGGAGTTGGCTAAACTAGCTAACGTTTGTGTTAATAACTAGTCTAACCTTGATATTAGTCTCACGGTGATTGAAATTACTCTGCGGCATTAACATATTAACTTCAGTCATTATATTCTACGGTAAATGATGTGATGTAACATAAAGCTGTATTCGGTTTTTATTTATTTTTATATAAATTTTTTGGAGTGATTTTTCATCTAGCCTACGGTAAAGTTAACAGCACAGACTCATGTGTTTATTAAAAAGGGAAGTAATCCGTGTGAAATCATTCTCACTGTCGCAGTGCGTGATGTACCGTTGTTTTCTCATTTGCGTTAACGTGAAGTCACATGGTAAAAAGAGATACTTGTCACATTTCGGAGACACGCTGAGGCACGTTGCTGGAATCATAAACGGTGGTTACAGTGGACGCAGGTAATGTGAGTCCCAGGCCAAGCTTTTGTGACGTGATTTGATTAGTTCATAAGCTGACGTGATTAAACATAAGTATAACTGATCCCTGCTTGTCATTTCTGCAAATAGCTGATCATTTGTCTGCTGTTTGGTGGCCTGAAACAAACAACACATTATCTTATTTTCAAATTGAACATAAAAGTTGGTCTCGTTGGCTGCTCTGTTGAAAACCATGCACTTACTGTTATATTTGTGTTTTTGTTATCATAATAAGCATATAAGATTCTGACAATGAGGAATTATGTGCTGCAGGAACCATGTTGATTAAGGCCAGACTTGGTGATGTCCAAAAATTTGTTAGAATAACAGAGCTGGATCTGAAAGAGTTTTTGATTGCAGGTAAGAAATTGATATTGGAATCAAGCTTTGCACCGGAAGCTTTAAGGTGCTAATAGTAACTGTAATAGTAACTTTTGAGTACAAATGTTACCATCTCTAATCACACCTAGAAAGTTTGAATGCATGCTTTCTTTGCTTAAAAGGTAGTAATAATATAAGTTTTATGTCACACATTAATTTATTGATGTTTGTTCAAAAGTGATGTTCCAGATTAATTGGATATGTGTGAGTATTAGACCAACATGAATTCATAAGTCTGGTTTACACAAGCATTTGTCTTCTCCTGTAGCATTTGCAAAGTTTGGTGTGCCAGCTGTGACAGAGGGTGTAAAGGTTGTTGACAGTTCGGGGACTGAGTTGGATGACGATGTATTTGAGGATGTAGTTAAGGATCCCTCAGCTGGAGTGCTGACCATCAAATATGACACAGGTTTGTCTCAGTTACATTTGTAATTTATATTAAAGTATTTAATGGACATGCTACTTCCTTGTGGTTAATATTTTTCCTTCCATCTGCTTCTCCTATCATGGTCAGAATCTGTCTCCATGGTACCATCTCCTGAGCAGTCTGAACCACCAACCCTTGATTCGTCTGATTCTCTAAGATACAGACATCCTTTCAGAGAGTCCTCCCGGTAAACGGCAGAGGCTGGACACAGAAGCCAAGCACGTAAGAATTAACACACAAACACCAGAGCAGAACAGGAATTATTTTTAGGGCACCAAGGCCATAAAAAAGAATATAGTGTTATTTTAATGACCATTTGTTTTTAAGATCTTTTTGTAAATCCCTACTTATTAAAGGGATGTATTCTCAACATGCTGATTTGTTTTGCTCTTTGTTTGAAGTTGGTGGAATCCATTCTTGCCAAGAAACCTGGTGGGGAACGCATAATAAATGAATACAATTGAAGCAAGTCCCTGACAGATGAAACCAGAGAGAGAAATATTTACTTTTTTAATCTTGCAGTACATCACCACATCACTTCAAATTCCAATTTTTGAACATGCGATTCATGGTACTGTAGTTCAGGTCACTGGGGACAGTCTTGGTTTACATGGTCTGTTTGGCTTTGATGAGTCATTTGGGGCTTGATATTGCTGTCGTTTCTGTCTCCTTGAGAAACACTGTTTTCAAACTGTATTCTGTGAAGATGAGCCGGAAGTTGTTTTAAGAACTGTTGATGTGCATGAACAGCACTGTCAGACTGTACAAACAGATCCTAGGCTACCTCATGTATATGGTGTGAAACGCGTTTGTCTGTTGAATTCACTTCAGTATTTCAACACAGCCAACAACTTCGCTGTAGATATAATGCATGATATTTTAGGGGGGGGGTTGGTCAGTTTGAGGTGAAACGGATTCTGAAGTACATTCAAGGCAACTTCCTAAGTGCTGAACAAGTGGCTGGTAGAATACATGCATATGACTATGGTTTCAATCAGCAGCGACACCGTCCACCTCTGCCAACAGATAAGTTGATGGTTGGAAGTAATGATTTGGGGTTGAATGCCATACAGTCTTGGTGCTTGTTATGCAATATGGCACGGCAGGCACACCCATTGGACAACTATTCACTTTTTTTTTTTTAAAGCGCAGCACGTGAACAGTGAAGTGCTTTTGTACAACTAAAAGTTGAAAATACAAATGCTAAATGCATCTTGAAAAGGTGCTTTTGTAAATTAAAAGTGAAGTGGTTAAATGCATTTTTGTGGTAACTTGATTTTATTCAATTGTACAAGTATTATTTAATTATTATATATAGATGCAATTTGACACTACAAAAGTGTAAAAATAAAACTACATATTTATCTGTGCAGTGTTAATGACTGTTACGATTTGTCCCTATCTGAGTTGGTTTTTCACAGCAACAGAGTTGTGTGTAAAATTAACACTTATTAGAGTTATAGGAGCCTCCAGTGTTAACCTTCAATAACTCAATGCAGTGTAAAAAAGCATTAATCAGAGTTGATTTGACACCACAGTAGAGTAAGTTATCAACACTGCTGAGAATCATATTTACTCTCTCCAGAGTTATTTAACCTGTAGTGTTAACTTTTATTAACACTGTACAGTGTTAGCCAGTGTTAATTTTTTACTCAATTTTGAGTTAATTTTACTAATTAAGACTTTTAAAGGGTAATGTGGAGTTCAGTGTAACCCCCAGATACTTGAAGTTATGTACAATGTCAACCTTTTAGGAACACATTGGAATGTGTCACCTTTACATGTTGTTTTGTGAACATCATACACACCTTTTTTAGGTATTCAATAAGAGACAACATTTAGTAAGCAGTCCTGCGCATGGCTCATTGCAGATGTAAGAAGTAATGACGCTTCTTGGCTGTCTTGAGCACATGTTAAGATTGCAGCATCATCAGCGTACATTTGAATCTTCATGTCTGGATATGCATTAGGTAAGTCATTACCTAGTAATGTAACTGTAAATAATGTGCCATCAACACACTCATATTGCTTTCTATTGGACTTATATGATTTTATTTCATCCATATGATAGCTTCTTCTATCACAGTCTGCTCTGCCTCTTACCTGCTGCTTCAGTGTTCTTCCACTCACCCCGCCTCCGTCTCACTCTCCACTCTGCCACACCTCCTCATCAGCCTCACCGTCCTTAACTATTGCTCCAAGCTGCACTCCATCTCCACTCAAGCCAGTATTTAAGTATTTAAGCAGCCTTGGTCCACTCACTCATTGCCAAATTGTTTTTCGTACTCATGCAAGACTTTCCAGCGTTCATCTCCGGACTGACTTCCTGGTATCAACTTTGCTCGTCTCTGATCATCCTGCCTCTTCTCTGCCCCTGTAAATGCCTCAGCCTTCTGTACCCGACCATAAGTTCTGCCTCTGCACTTCCTGGTTCCCGTCTGCCTGTCCCTGTGGCTGTTTGGGGTTCTCCAGCTCCGACTCCAACTGGGTCCTACCAACACCCATTACATCTTCAGAAAAACTTAAATGTGTTAATTTGGATAATGGCCTTTTTTAACTCCAAAAGGACAGTACCAACATAGGCCTTCTTATTTAGTTTATCTATATATTGGACTTTTCTAGGAAAACACAGTTTGCTGATTTTGTGGAATGGTGGGTTTGAAGCACAAATTGCATAGTATGCAAATGTGTGACACCTTTATTTAGATGTTAAGTTAATAGATTGGCAACCAACTTCTCAGCAATCTTATATATAAGTGGAAGAATGCTGATTAGCTGATAGTTGGCCATATTTGTAACTATGAGTAACTTTGGCCACCTTCCATGCTGATGGTACTTCTGTTTGTGTAAATGATTAATCAAATTAAACCACTACTGAGTAAAAAATCGCCTGTCATCAGCCCTTTCACAGCTGTGTAACACTTGACCCATGCAATTACAAATTTGCAAACAATAAAAAATTATTAAAATCCCACGTGTCTTTATTTACCCTATATCTTAATACATGACAATTCGTGCTTCAGTTTATCTTTATATTAATTATCGTCACTACAGGAACACATTCAAGCTGCAAACCCAGTTCATTTAGACCAAATGGTCAATTACAGTAAGAAGACGTTTCTACGCCATCTAACTCTAACACTATGAACTGATCTGGACTCTGATATGGAACCCCCAATGAATCTTAACTTTTGAGTGATTGTGCAACTTCATTTGGTGCCAAAATCTGCTATGCATCAAATTCCACTTCCAATTCCAACTGATGTTCAAAAAAGCACGAACCAAAGAGCTGCTGCACAAGACATTGGATTCTTGAAAGGATAAAACTGCATCTGTGATTAATAGCCATTCTATATAGAAAGATGACAACACATATAACCAAACTTTGATGCAGGAGTTTGAAACATGTTTTCAGAGGTGGATACTCCCAACAAAATGAACAGAAATCAGAGAAAGATCTTAGGGTTCAGATGTGACAAGGCAAGAAAGCAGGAGTAACATCTACCAGTGTCTCTCCATTATTAAAACCATGAAGTTTCTCTTCGGAAATGAAAAGATGCAAAGCTCTCTAAGTCTCTCTACCATCTACACCTCTCTGACTAAGGTGTAGATGATAATGTATGATTATTGTGATGGCACACAGTTTGCAAACCATACATTACCATACATACACAACAGGAGCCCTACAAATTCAACTTAATTTTGATGACTTGGAAACAACCAGTCCTTTGGGAGCTGTTTATTTTTGCTTGAGAAACTTCATCTCTCTCTTTTGCAAACATACACCTCGACAGAGAAGTATGTGGCTTTGGCAAAATATTAGAACCTTTGTTGGATGACATTCAATCCCTTGGAAGGGATAGAGGGTCAGAGTTCTCTGCTCCATGCTACCATCTGCCTCTTGACCACTGATAATCTTTCTTGTCATTCACATAGAGGGATTTCAGAAATTTTTCCATTTCTGTCTGACTGGCAAACATGCTGCCCCATGTGTATTTGATGATAATCACCAGGAGTTTCGTAATAAAGTCATCTTTAACCTCATACCAGCTCCGTGGCCCAGTGGCCTGTTGGCAGTCCTGTTTGAATGTGTTCTGAACATGTTCTGAAGGAGTAAATGCTTGAACGTTTGTCAATAAAGGCTGACTATATCTCATTATATCGGTTAGAAGCTCCAGAATTCAAATATTCAGTTTATTTTGGACTAACCATAAGCACATAAACATTATCTATTAAGCTCTACCAGCATTGTGTACCAGCAAAACCAGTGAAGCTGTGGTGACTCCCCACTGTTGTGGAGGTTTAGAAGTCTTGTTGTCTGTCCATTCTTTAGTCCCTAAGGGTCCATAGATCACAAAAATCAAAAGGGTGTTTTCATAAAAGTATTCTAGGTTATGAAGATTGTCATGAGAAGTCTATAGCAGACTATCAAGTGACTTCTCTCTGCATTTCATCCATCTCTCTCCTTCAGATTTTCAGCAATTAGAAGATGTTACCTTTCAAATGATTTCTCATAAATGCATTTTGGCTTCACAGTTCTTCTTTTTAGATTTAAATATGCAAATGTAAGCAAATTGGGTTAAAATAGGTGGATTTTAAGAGGATAAAGAACATGTGGCGCTCAACAATCCAACTGGTATAAAAGATGATTCCTGCTTCAACTCACTCAATTACTTTCATGTGACCCAAAACATTTGTTTAGACATTATGCATGACATTTCAGAGGGTGTGGCTCTAGTTGCAGTAAAATTGATGTTTGATCTCTGATGAAAAGCTGTACACCTAAGAGCTGTTCAATGACAGACTGGTAAGCTTTGATTACAGTTATGCAAGTGAGGAAAAACAAATCTAGTGTCATACTTAACTTGGGAACATCAGACAATCCCATAAAACAAGCATCTAGTCAGATGTGGTGTCTCTTTCTCTTTCTACCTTTCCTCCTCAGAGAAATATGTAGCATCGTACTTGCCCCAGTTGCTAGCAAAATGACTCTCCGTCTTTTTAAAGCAGCTGGTTATAGATCACCATAATTTGTTCAAGAGTCTTTATTCAGACAGGCTGCTCAACCTGAAACATCTTATGACACATTTTATGACTCACTGTTGGCACACGATGATAAAGGTTGACCCACTTTTGAAGATATGAGATTTGAGAGTAAGCATTGGTCCCCTAAAAAGGCGTGCTCATACTGTGTGTAAGACTTTGGCGTATGAGAATAAAGTTCAAAGTATGTTCAGTTGGAAATTTAGTGATCCACTGATGAAAGAAATGATTAACCCAAACACCTTTCCACTGATCTGTTCAATGAAAATTGGAAAACACTTGAGCTTGGATATCGGCACCTGCAGCACGGTACATGTAACTCCCTCTGTCTGTGAGCTCATAATCATTCAGAAATGTAATATATGTCATATATGTCCCTATATCAAGAGTGATGTTGCCATCTGCCATCTATGTCATCTATAAGAGGATATATTATTATCACATATATAAAGCCTCTGGATATATGAAGATACAAGTTTATAACATAGGCCTAAATGAAGTGCTTATAGAAAGAAATTTGTGTATGTACAGATTTATTTATTTACATGATGAATTTTTATATGGTGTAACATGTTGCAACCATATGCTGGTATGTGTATATATATATATATATATATATATATATATATATATATGCAATTTGATCAATAAAAAACATACATATAAAATATATATGCTTATATAATAATAATAATAATAATAATAATAAACTTGTATAGCAACAACAAAGAAATGACATGCACCAAGTGCATCACATTAAAATACATAAAATGAACATAAAACAAATGTATAAATTACAATTGAATATAATAATAATAATAATAATAATAATAATAATAATAATAAAATAATAACATAAAAATAATAAAAATAAGTTAAAATGGATTATAGAATGCATGGACTCAGTTCAATACAGATAACAGCACTTACTTATATGTATTATTTTCTCGGATATATATATATATATATATATATATATATATATATATAAAATATAAGTATACATACATAAACATACATATTGATATGGGCTGGACATATATGTCACTATATGAATTTGTTCAGTTTCTAATAGATTTACTATCTTTTAACATACACGTTTTTATTTTATATATAGACAAAAGTAAAATATGTACATATATGTACATATTTTACTTTTGTCTATATAGAACTGGTTCTTTACTTGCTTTAAAATGTGATTTAGGAAGAGATTGTCTCTTTGGGGAAATTGTGCTCTTTGTGAAAAGGAAGAGAAATTATTTTGCTTTTGAAAGAGTTTGCACAATGTGTGAATACTGTATGATTAAAACTACATGTTACATCTGTCAAATGCCTTGATGATTTCAATAAATGTAGTATAATTTCAGGGAAAAAAGAAGAGTGTAAAGCAAACATTTTTGTTATTTTATCTGCTATTTTTAACACATCTTTTTGTGGAAATATTTGACACACAGCATGTGTTAAATATGCTAACACTCTGATTGTGTCGAAAGCAACACAAAATGTGTCGTCCTTAACTAGACCTGCTGGTATATGTTTTGAGAGTGTGGCTGGTACATGTTGCATCCCAAAAGTGACAGAGAACTGATATAAATAGCATCACAAAGGGCTTTCACAGGCTCCATAAGTACCTGCAAGTAGCATTTGTCACATTTTTGCACAAGCTTCAGTGCAATCAGCTGGTCCATGGTTTAAATGATACAATTATGGGGTTGCTACTTCAACAGTAGCGAAGCTGAATGACAGAATAAGAAGAAGAAGAAGATGACGCAGAAGAAGAAGAATGTGTGCACCTGTATGGAAACTCTGACCCATGTGTTAGAACATTGTGGAGATGGGAGATTAGTGATGAAGATGGTGAGGTGTTGAATTGAAGTCAGATTGAAGAAATGATATATGACATATAATGATGCCTCTCATCCCTTTAAATTCAACTCATATCACACATTACATGTAGATGCACTTTATCATAAACATTCAAACCAGCAGTATGATGTATGTTTGTGCTAATGAGCCTTAGCGATTCCAGTATGTTCCGCACAACGCTTCACCAGCACTGTCTGACGATCGCCTCCCACCCCACCCCCACTCCCCTCCCACAGCACAAAGGAGAGTGCTGTGCAGCTACTGACTCTCGTGGTCGGCTGTTAAAATGCGAGGATGATCCAGGATAACTAGGCTAACAGATTAAATTAGTAATAGATTGCAGGATTCCAAGATAACATCAATTAGCATCAAAGAACTGCAAAACAATCCAATCCAATCCACTTTATTTATAGAGCACGATTTTAACAAACACAAGGTTTCCAAAGTGCTGCACAGCAAGAGAACAGACTGTCAAGAGTTTCTAATAACAGTTTCTAATACTGTGTTTAGGTTTTCATATAGTTGTTCATATAATTGCCACCGGCTGCTACACACACTCTGCCTGCTACAGCCAGCTCACCCAACACCCCCTGCTCTCACAATGAGAGAAACACACACAGGAACAATATGGATACCAATATTAATGAGTAATTTGCATTGACCATTTATGGTTAATTGTGGGCGTGTTCTGGGTGGCGCACGAGGCTCGTCAAAGTGTACACATTAGCCCTCTTCAGACCTTACATTAATATGTGTCTTCAGTGATCTGATCACAAGTGGACAGCCATAAGTACATCACTTCACACCTGGATTTGAAATGCGTCTCCACATGCGTCTCGATTGATAACTTGTGATCGTCTCCAGTGACCACTTTGATTGGATCTAAGTTCCCTGCTTATTATGCAAATAACCAGGTATGTGTTGTTGTTTCTGGCCAATCAGACAGATGGGTCTGTTGTCAATGTGCTTGTGTGTGTGTGAGAGAGACCGAGTGAGTAAGAGAGAGAGAGAGAAAGAGAATGAGCAGGGTATGGAGTGGCTGAGCAAATTAATGCTCTGCTCACAGCTCTACAGTGAAATCAGGTTTTCAGTTGAAACAGTAAAATATTTTCAGTTCATGATGAAACTGTGTTGGGACTGATCAGACTGTGACAGGGGACGTCAGTAGAGTAGATGGTTTTTCAATCTGGCCCTGCTAAAAGAATGTGGACAGATGTGGTCCAGACCATCTCTGAATGTGGTCTGAGGCCCTGTTCACACCTGGTAAAAAAACATCAGTCTCAGGTGATCCGATCACACAGCTCTAAGTTCAGGTGCACTGAGGACGCATGTGAGATCCAATCACTCAGACCACATTCAGAGGTGGTCTGGACCTCATGTGGCCACATTCTTTTAGCAGTGTGAACTGTAGAGCTGTGAGCAATGCATTAATTCACTCAAGCACATTGACAACAGACCCTTTTGTCAATTGGCTATAAACAACAACGCATACCTGTTTATTTGCATATAAAACGGGGAAGCGAAATCCGATCACAAGTTATCAATCGAGACGCATGTGGAGACGCATTTCAAATCCAGGTGTGAGCTGACGAACTTAGAACTGACCACTTGTGATGAGATCACTGAAGACGCATGTTAATACCAGGTCTGAACAGGACCATTTTCAAGCTGACTGAGCTTTATAACAGGAAGCTGGGTGGAGGCATACATACGCACAGTTTTATTAATCTGAGCAGCTTTTTTGTGAATGCCACTTTCAAGCTGTTGTGTGCGCGTTCACTTTTGCTCTGGATCCTCCACACTGTTTTATAAATGAGGGCCCTGAACTCTCTGTGCCTGCATGTTCAGAGAAGACTTAAAGAAGTTAATAATAAAAATTTTAAAAAGTATGACAATCGAAGAAAGATAAAAAAGTTGAAAAAATAAGAAAACAAAAAGGACTGACTGCAACAGGCTGCACAAAATAGATAAGCAAATAAATAAATAGTGATGACCTTCATTTGTGTCTGGCTTTTCACAGAGGACTACAAGTGGTTCTTTCAGTAAAGAAAAACGTATATTTAAACTGTTTTTTGTTTGGTTTGTTGTGATTTTTTGACAAAGTGAAATCCTTCTCTACCAGCCTGACCCTCAGACTGCAGCCCTTCTCTCTGAGCCGCTGTCTGTATCCTCAGTATGTCTCTTTTATCTTTGTTCCCTTGTATTCCCTTGAGCACCTCTGCCTGCACCCCACCCCCCACCCCCCCAGTCTCCTCCACCCCTCAAGTCATGTAGATCCTCGCTCTCCTCATCCTTCTCTTCCTCTTTTCTTTCTGGTGAAGGGGAAAAAGGGTAACATTTGGATTGGTTCAAACCGTATATCTGAGAAAAGGCCAGGCTGACATTTTACACAGCTGCTACATTTTATTACAGTGCACTGCCATGTGTGTGTGTTTGTGTGTGTTGTTTTACTATATTTGTGGGGTCTGAAAACCGGAAACCCCCAGTATAATTGTGGAATCCAACAGCTTTGTGGGGACCCCAGAAATGTAAGTGGCTGTTTGAGGGTGAAGACTTGGTTTTAAGGATATAATTGGGTTTAGGTTTGGGTTGGGATGGTTAAGGTTAAAATAAGGAGCAAGGGAATGTATTAATGAAGGGGTCCCCACAAATTGAGTTAAACAAGGATGTGTGTGTGAGTGTGAGTGGAAGGGGGGCGAGGGTGAAGTCTGGAGGGACAAGCGTGCATAATGAAAGAAGATATGGAGAAAGCAGAGAGATGAAGATATGGTTTATAGATTGAAGCTTTCCCTCCCCCTCCATCTGCACACATTCTCCTTGTCTATTAACCTCATTCCTTATTTTATTTCCCAGCATTCTTTGTGTTCCCATCTTTCACATCTTGTCTTGTGGAACGTCAATTTGCATTGAGTCGCAGAGATTTCACGTTTTCAGGCCCTTTACTCATTTACTCTGTATTTTTTTCTGACATACAAGAGCAGAAAAAAATCAATCTGAGGAGAATGTCTCATATAGATACATGTCTACTGTAATAATTTATTCATACGTGTTCCTTTAGTGTAATTTATACGGAAGTCTGTTTGATGAATGATGATCTTCTTCTACTGTGTTAATTGAGACGCTCATTTTGAGTCATGTGAAACTGATGAGACTTCATATGGATTTCCAGTTGACATTAATAATTTTTTGTCAAAAACAATTCGGGGAGGCCTCATTTGTTCTGTCTGCCACTGCTTTCATTAAGTCGTCTGTCTATATTGTATGGAGCCATGTGTTCAATAATGAAACACATGCACAGTCTGCTGGGACACGGCTCCGTGCACAATCAATGGGGTGACGACATGAAGGAGAGTCTGCGGTTGTGTGTGTGTCACAGTCGACTCAGTGATTGCTCCTCCATTCCTCACTGTAATAACAAGACAAAACCAAAAACAAAACCCTTACAGAGATCTCAAGTAAAAGGACAGGTATGTTACATCTCAAAGGTCCATATTGTCTAAAGGTAGATGTCCATGTGTTGTTTGATTATTTTATATCAGGTCTAGGTTCTGTATTAATATGTGAAATTATTAAAGCGCTCAGTCCACAGAGAAATGCACACAGTGTGTATTCAGAAACTGAGCCTTAAAACCAGCCGTCAGCACTGCTGGAACTTTGTGATGTCACACCAAAGCAGTCACTGCTCTCAGTCATGCAGACATTTAATATATGACATATATGTTCCTATATCATGAGTGATGTTGCCATATATGTAACGTATTGTATATTATTATCATTATATATTATTATATATACATCCTCTGTATATATGAAGATATAAGTTACAATGAAATACCCGTAGTAACATTTTTATATGTGCATATATTACAAATATCTTTTTTTAAATATCTTTTTTATATGGTATAACATGTTATAACATAACATGACCAAATATGTTAATGATATATATTTAATTTATATATGCAAGTTTATCTAAAAAACATGTACAAATTATATGTTTTTTTTAATTAATATCTCATTAATTATAAACATGTTTATCTTCCTATTCTAGGAAACTGGTCTCAGACCTTTGGACCATACTGTATATAATATCAACATATATTGACAGGCTTTAGGATGGATATATATATTTATGTAACATAAATCTACAATATAAGCATACAACATATGACATATGTCATTATATGAAAATATTCCAATTACTTATAGGTTATGATAGGTTTCCTATATACTTTTTACATATGTGCTTTTATTTTATATATACATACTGTATATGGAAATTCAGTGTATGTACATAACTTACATTTGTGAATGAACAGCCATGCTCCAAGCCCCGCCCACCTGGACTGACCATCCAACCTTGCAGGATTTGGTGTCTCTGATCGTGTTTACCTGAAATCTGCTTTATTTTTATTAGATCACGCAGAAAAGAGTTAGCCAATCAGAAGAGAGGCTCAGAGCCTCCTCTCTTCTGATTGGCTCACCCACCTGTTGTTACTAGATTACCAGAGGTCCAGGGTCTATAGCGCATGGTGCAGGTGCATTGAGGGATGTCCATGTCACTTCTGCTATTTTTGTGGCGGAAAAAACACTCGCTGCACCAGGCGTAAGGTTCAAAATGGTTAATTAATTAATCTCTTTTTCATGGGAGTGTTTTGGGCGTAACACTTTCTGAGGCTGTATTGTAATGTTCCACCTGACTTATCCAGACATATAAGTGCATTTTCCACACACTCTGCTTGTGTGTAACAGTGTATGCGCTCTGTGCGCCCGTGTATGTTGGCTCATATTACTCTCTTGACAATGCACCCTTAAAGTAACTGTGAAATACTGCACCACTGACTTAAGACCAAGTTTTTGCTGGTCAATCATGCTATCACTTAGCAATGCCTGCCTCAAGATAGCAATGCGCCAACAATGCGCCTGATCTGTGTCACATGAGAGAAACAAAACCAGAATTGGGGCACTTTGAGCTGCAGTTTGATTAGAACTACAAATAAAAATACTAATGTGCCACCAACATTTTATTAATTCTACTATGAAGTCCTTGAATTCTTAGCAGCAGCGTAACACTCGCACATTTTGGTCTTCTGCTGCTTCTTAGTACGAATTCATACATCAGTGCCTTCACCATGTTTGTATTGTTTTATTTAGTTGAGTTTGTTTGGATTTCAGACCCTGCATGCAGAGGACATATCACTGACGAGACACTAAACTGATCTGATAATGACATTGCAGTGAGAGTATACTGTGGGCTTAGATGCAATAATAGGATGTTGGAAATGGAAGCCAAGCAGCCACGCAGGCATCAGACTAGATTCTGAATTTGAGAACAGTCCAAGTCTGTGGGGATGGGTAGACATCATTTATGAAGAAGAGATGCAGTAATTTCTCCACACAGAACAAAGCATAAAAGGCTTTCTTTGTGAGTGAATATAGAAATAGAGCAGTGCAGTCCAAGGGTCCTCTGAGACACTTTAATTATGAATAGAAAATGAGAGAGACAAAGCAGAGAGGATGATTTTTTTTTTTTTTCTTGCCTTTCCCTCTCACTGATGTCTGTGACAATGACACCAGGACATGTTTTGCTAGGAAATGAAAGCGATATGCTTTGGTGTGTCTGATGGAAGTACAATGAGGGGGTCGTGGTGGCATCCTTTCCAGTGTGCAGACCTCCCACTGCGTGTGAGGATTCCTGCACCACACACTCAGAGCAACACACACGTCTTTGTTGCAGGTCAGTGTGAAGTCTGTACGTGATGTCACAGGAGGAAGTAGTTTATTTCACCACTGGGAGTCTTGACAGAAGACCTCCTCGGGAGTGGATAAGTTGTCTGGACAAGCTGAGTTATCTGCAGTCAAACACACTGCCATTTTTTTCCATTTAACATTTTTACATCATCGCTTTATGATAAGGAGCAGTTTAACCATTGACTGCAATGAAGCTAACATCTTAGAGGGCAGTGTTGCCTGATTTATGAGCTGTACCTGGGATACTCTTAGGCTATGTCCACACTACTACACTTTCATTTTAAAATGGCATTTTCAAACCAAAACAATTTCTGTCCAGATGACTGTTTTTGCTCCATATCAGAAATGATCTCCATCCAAGCTAACACACCCACATAAGCACATAGAGCAATCATTTACGCTGGGCATGCGTGAGCCGGTGTAAACAGGAAGCAGATTGTCTACTCATCAGTTGATTAGCTGATTAGTAAGAGATGCGTTTTAAAACAAGAACGTAGAAGTGTGACGTAGCCTTAGTGCATCAAAAACATTTCATTGTATTCAGCAGGTGATGCTGAACCTAAAGGTGGACTGACACCCAAAATTATAAATAAAAAAAAAAAAACAACTTCCGAGGGGCAAAACAATGTGTTTCATTGCTATTATGTCATTATGTTATGTTATGTTTTTTAGTTTGTCAACAAGAAACATTTTGAGTTTTGTCAACTTGAATATTTGACTTAAACGAATGATCTATGCAGTAATTGTCCACAGTGGAGTAGAGTTTCCCTCTGAGATGCAGTGGAGCAGACTGATGGAATGGAAAGTGAGTTTATTAAATATTCAAGTTTTATTAAGATACATTTTGTGTATATTTGAGTTACTCGTCCAATACATTTTAATTAAAGTTTGACTACTTTAAAGCCATTCATCAATATCACATGTCATCCCCATAATCTCCACTGAAAACATTTTCTACAGTGTACTCACAAGAGCTCCTAAAAAGGATTAATCCGCCACTGAAAATAGTCCCCCAATGCACCATTTCTGCAGTGAACATTTTCTAAAACCTACAGTGACTAATTGTTTTTAAACATTTAAAAAAAAAAAAAAAAAAAAGAAACTACAGAGCTGTATTCAAGAGCATTTAAAGATTTACATCTTAAGAAGGAAACTGAGATAATCCGAGAACATTCTTTTAAAGATGCTAGAAATAAGCATGAAATCCTGCATGTTTTGGTGGGATTTCATGAATAGCTGAGGCCATTTCCAGTAAGAAAGAAGTTGCAGTCACCTACTACTTATACTAGGCCAATATGAAGCCTTTGTATTTCCTCTTTGTGTTTGAATAGTCAGTCATTATTAGAGTAACCTGGATACAGGAGAGGAGAACAGATGTGTAAACAAACATTAAAGTCTTCGGCTGCTGTGATTGGGGTTAAACATGAAATATTCACCAATAGGTGTGTGTGGCGTGGCACTCGGCTTTCAGCTGGGACACCCATCACTCCATATCTTTGTTTCCTTCCACAACACACCACCACTTCCCTCTTTAATGGAAGAAAAAGCACTAGATGAGCCAGATGGCCGCAGCTCCCAACCACCCCAACCCATATGAAATATTCAGCCAGGATTCTGCAATCTTTATGACTGTCTTAAAAATAGGAAAGAAAATAAGCAAACACCTGTTTATAGGTTCTGCTGCCCTCCCCCCATAACACCCCTCCTCCTGTGGGTGCAAAGTTTTTTTTTTTTTAAATCTTTCTCTTCACTTGAATCATGTGGATATGAAGAAGTTTGCCAATTATCTACATCATATGGCTGTAAAGTCACACTTCTCTTCTGCAGCTCGTTGGTGACTATTCAAAAAACAGATCTGGTTGGAAATAACCATGAAAGTGATAGTTTATATATTATATTTATTTATATGTGTATATTCGGCCAATGCATGAGGTAGTTGTACAAATGCAAACTTTAAAGACCCCCACGATGAAAATCAAGTGTTTCACCTTGTTAACATCCAAGACTTGAGTGAAATAATCCGTCACTACACTGATTGAGTGTTTCCACCTTGAACTGCAGTGAATCAATGACAGTCTCATGTAAACAGATTCAGACAGCCAGGGTTTCATACGTCACAAACCTTAGGAACCAATCCTGTCACAACTTGTGGGGACAGGGGGCGGGGCTAAATAAACCTGAAACCTTTTCAGTACAGAGAGAGAGTTAGCATTAGCAGAACCACTAACATTGTGTCAGCCACTGCCAGTTAAAAGCTAACGAACAGAGTGAACAAATAAAAGATGCTCACTACGCTAACCGCTCTGATCCGTCTGCTAGTCTCTGGTTCTGGTCTCAAACATGTGGCTGAGTCTCTCTGATGTTTACTCCTCTAACCATCTTGATGCTCTCTGCTTTTTCACCTGGATGAGCTTTACAAACATTTTTTTTCACTTTTTATGTGTGAAAACCGTGTTGAACTAAATTTAAGCACAGTAGAGTATTTTGGAAAATAACTTGAAAAAAAAAAAAAAAAAGGAAAAATAACCAAACAAATTATGTCTTGTAAAAACAGTCCATTGATTTGGGGAGGAAAAAATTAGTAATTATAAAAATTATTATTGCATTTCAATGCACTGCAGACATGGAAGAATGTAGAATGGAAGATGTTAAATATCTGATTTTAATGTCATTATTTTCTTTTACATATGGTGCTTGAAAACAGGTGCATTGGGTGGGGGGTTGGGCTGTCTGTTAATTTTGTCTTATATTTAGTCGCATGCGCTAATTAAAGATAAAGTAATTGTCAGTGCCGTGCATCAGACTCCACATTAACATCATCACCATCCACGTATTCTCCCTCCTTTTGTGTTCCCACCTCTCCTCCATCAAACATCTTAACACATATTTAATGAAACAGATCAGGTTGCATCTTCACCGTCAGCTGAATGAACACACGTTTAAGCATGTCGTGGTTAAAAGTTCTGTCAGTGTGTGTGTGTGTGCGTGCGTGTGCGCGCGAGTGTTCGGCCTTAATAACACCACCTTACTCCTCAGAGAGTTATCTCTTCAGCATCAGTGGGGACTGAGATGTTTCTCTCTTCCCCCGGGGAGGTTTTTTTTTCCCCAAAGACTCGCTCTTCTCCCCAAGATTACAATGATGAACAACAACACATAACACGGAGAAAGTAGGACACAAGCATGCACAATCAGTCCTGCTTCCAGTCAACTTTTGTTGAGGAGAAATGGGAGAAATGAGATGGAACAGTGGAACGCTCCAGTTATGGAGAAGAGTTGTGCCTTTGTCAGGACAAAAACATAAACATTTTCTCAACTATGTGTTGAAGTACCTGTTTTGTTGCAACTATCAGGTAAAAACAGACAGAAACGAAAAAATACACTCTAGTGTGTCCCTGTCTTCTAGTGTCTTTGGTAACGAGACTTTTCTGTTCCTGTATACGTTTAACAGCAGAAGTGAAATCACAAGCAGGAAAAGCAGGTGTTGTGATGGCGGGAGCGTGTCTATATTCCCACAGCCCTAACCCTAACCCTAATTTTCAAAAATTTCTGTGAAAAAAAAGTTCTAAGAAATGTGGGAACATAGGGCTGACCCCGTGATGGCATATGACAGAAGCTCTTTAGGACTGGTTAGAAGTGGGGTAAAGAGAGGCACAAGGAACTCAGATAGACATGAATGTATCTAAACCCTTTTTTTGTAAACCTCTATCAAACAACGAATCATAATAAATCTAATTAACATATAATAATATGTAATAATGGATGAATCACATTTTTCAGGGAACCTTCTACTGGTGGTAGAATTAAAGGTCCCAAATAGTACAACGGTAGATGTCCATGTCTCTTTTGTTTTTCTGTTTTGTTCTCAGTCCACAGAGAAATTCACACAGCCTGTATTCAGAAAGCCTTAAAACAAGCTGTAGGACTTCTTTGTTGTGATGTCACTGCCATACCCCATGCCCCGCCCACCTGGACCCACCATCCGAACTTTCAGGATTTGTTTTCTCTGTGTTCTCTGTGAGTGTTTACCTGAAATCTGCTATATTTCTATTCAATCACTCAGAAAACAGTAACGTTTGTTGCTCGTAATATTCAGATGTTTTTGGGTTGATTTTTGGCTTAGGATCACAAATCTATCTTCTTATGGATATTAAAACTTCAAATAAAACACTAGAAAAGTGTAAAATATGGGACATTTAATACTGCTTTTATGTTATTCTTCCATTTTATTTTTGAGTGATGTCGCCTTCTCCTGGCAAGAAACCATGCTTGGCAGCAGAGAAAACTTACATACTGTCCCTGGAAATAAAATGTTTTATTAGAAAAAAAATAAACAGCAAAGAAAGTAAAAAGTTTTTTCAGCCAAAACTAGTGTCTGCAGGCTGTGGACCACCTCACCAAGCTCCATCAGTCAGAGGGGTTAGGGCAGCCTGGATGTAGATTGAGATCCAGGGCAAAGAGCACAAACACATACGCACACGGTAACAACCGAAGGCGTATCCATCATTTTAATGAACTCAGCTTCGCACGTCTACGTGGCAAAGTAATCCCAATTCAAGATACACTTGTTGGCTTTGTTTATCACTGTGTTATGTGTCAGAGAATGTGTCCGTTCTCTGTCACACCCTCCAAGAGTATCTTTTCCTGTTCCTCCAACCGCTCTTATACTAAAGATGTTTTCCCCAACTTACCGGTGGTTTGTGTATCTGCTTGTGACCTTCTGATGCAGGGCCCTGGGGCAGGGCAACAGCCATCCTCTGACCTTAGCAAAGTTTAGAGATATTCAGCCCCCTGGCTATTGAACATCAGTCTGCAGAGAGGCTGATGGTGGTGGTGGTGGTGGTGGTGGTGGTGGGGGGGTGGGGGGGCATTGGGAGGGTGTTATGTCTGCTCTATCATTGATCCAAATGGCCATTTTGTCCTCAGTCCAAATATGAATACGGATATGGAACCAAACACTGAGCCCAGTCCCCTCACATGACTGGCCTGTGGTAAAGGTCAGACACAGTATTTGGTTAAAGGCCAGTTCAACACTCAAACTCACAGGGAAGAAAAATTCTGCAGTGCTGCTCTCTACGAGCTGAAACTTTCTGGATTGTTTTACACATTAAGTGATGTCCAATTATTTTACTATTAAAAGTCAAAGTTTAATGAACTGCTGTTCTGTAACAGCAGCAAGATGAGTGCTTGAAAGTTTAAGCCCATAAGAAGCAGTTTTGTGCAGGCCAGCATGTTCTTAAAGGAGCTAAAGCAGCTAATAGTTTTGCTATTGTTACAGAGCTAACATTAGCATTAACAGCTAATTACTTACCAATCTAGAAGGAATGTTGGGAGCTCAACATCAAACTTCATTCCTTAACTCACCAAGAGCTCTTTCCCTCTTGTTTTGCTTTGATTTCTATCACTTATTTTCTTCTACTTCAGTCAGCATGCTAACCAGCTAGCCACAGCCCAGTCAGCCTGTCACTTTCCGATATCAAGTCAGTGAAGCATCGAGTCTACCCTGAAGAAGTAGCATTCCTCTGACCCAATGATGGCTGAAGCTTTCAGCAAGACTGGTAAATTAGCAGCTGTTGATGCTAACATTGGCTATTGAGGAAGAAAATACACATCTTTAAGTATAGACTGGCTAGCACCTAGAAACAACCCTACAACCCCACTGAGTTGACTCCTTGATCCTTGATCAAGGAGATACCACCTTCCCTGTTTATTCTCCACCACCGTCTGTCTTCCCCTTACATCACCAACACTTCATTGTCTTAACAACATCTTACTAAGCAACATCTTACCTGTAATGTTAATTCAGTCTTGGGGCCCTGCCTGCCCTATCCATAGATATGCTGATCCAACCCCCTACCCCCTACCCCCTACCCCCCGATAACGTGAACCAAGGTGCTACACCACTCTTGATAAACATTATCTTTTGTTATAACTTCCTTTCCTGTCTGACCAAATGTCTGTAACCCCAGGTATATGCAAATACAGTGTCCATTCCTTTGTCTTTCTCTGTATAACTGGACCCCTGCCCTACACTCGGGGTCAGTCTACTGCCTCAGACCCGCTCTGTGTCAGCTGGCTCACCGTATCCTGGGGTACCATTAAACTTACTTCTCTACAGCAAACTTCAAACTAAGGACTTGAACTTCAAACTAAGGACTTGAGTGAATTTTCTTCAACACTATTCAGCATTAGCAAAATTTAAACATATCTCCTTTAAGCTTTACGGCCATGTGTTTCAACCAGAGCAAAATATTTATGCTAATTCTGAAGTGATGAACTTGATGGTACAGAGTCAAGTGAAAAAGGGAGGGAAGCTGGAGGTAATCTGAAATCAGACCCTGTGAGCATAGGACACTTGCTAGCTAACAGATAGCAAGTATTTGATTTTGTAGTCAGTAAATACATAAACTCCACTACACATAAAATGAGGCAAAAAATTAACTTCACATTTACTGTGAATGCAGAAAAAAAACACCATTTCGGAGAAAAATGATATTTTAGATTATGGAAAGGTGGGACATATTATTGTTTGTCCCACCCTTTCTGTGATCTGAAATGTTTTCGTGTTTTCTGAAATGTTGTTGTGTTTTGACCCTCAGGGCCACCATATGCCAGTGTCTTATTTGATATAATCAGTGAGATTGCCAATTTTCAGATGATACATAAAGAGGCTGTAGGAAATTTTGAGTTTATTTATGTAGCATATTGCAAATTTATGTAAAGAACTTTGAGTTGCACTTTTTGTTTTTGGTGACCTGGGAGGAAATGTGCTGATCCGGGGGCATTGTTGGGTGTGTGTATGTTTAATGGTTGATGTTCCATGTGAAAGTGAATCCACCTTGCTATATTTTATGTGGAGACTGTGTAAATGCATCATATAAGCACCATCATTAGCTGAGTTGCTTTGCTTTTCATGGAAATGATCCACAGGGACCTCAGAGGGTCTCTCTGTCTGCTTTAACAGTCCGTCACTCATCCCGCTCACAAGGTGAATTAACTTTCGAGTGTCTAACTAGGGGGGAGTTCTGGGTGTCTATATCTAGTTTGTGTTTGAATCACTGGCCCCTCCAGGGGATGGGAGCTTTGCCTGGTACTGGGCACGTCAGACTGAAGAGCACGGTAGGAGGCAAAACACTGATTTTTAATTGATACATTAAACAGTCAAACAGATTGCACAACCTCGGGCCATGAACAGAACAGCATGCACAACTCAATGCCCCAGGCAAGCAGAGAAGCAGTATCTCTCTCTGTCATCTCCCTGTCCTTATTCTTAGACTTATTGTCTACTCCACAGGGAAGCACGTTTGTTGTGCTGTCTGTTTTGGCTGCTGAAAAAACAATCTGAACACAGACCTGCACAGTTTGTGGTGGAGCTGCCGGTACATGGATCTACAGTGGTTTCAGGAAGTATTCAGACCCTTTCACTTTTTGCACACCTTATTGTAATGCAGATGTAATTTTAAATGGATACATTTTTGTCCAACAGTCTAAATTCAATAATACATAATGACACGGTGAAAACATGTTCTTAGAAGATTTAGCCAATTTGTAAAAAATAAGTCACTGAAATCTTTTAATTAGAAAAGAATTTACACCCTAATTCAGCACTTTGTAGAAACCCCTTTAGCAGCAATTATAGCTTTGAATTTTCTTGGGTAAGTCTCTACAAGCTTGACTGATAATATTAAGCCACAAAGCAAACACGTTTTACTGACATTCTCAGTTTGAGGTTCTGAATCAACACACTGGCCAAATAAAGTTGGAACAGCTGATCCTTCAGTAGAAGCATAACCCATAGTCCTGGCCAGCCAACCTGTGGGCAGCGGGGACGGTTGTTAAACCCAGTCGCCTCAGTGAAATGCAAAGTCCAGACAAAAAAAGCAGTGGTTGTACTTATATGTTTAACATGGACAATCAGTGTCAAAACAGTATTTAAACAAGAGAAAAATCACAATAAGCGTAATATATCACCGTTAAATGCCGTTTACCGAACTCCAAGCTTGCTATTATATGTCTTTCACTCAAAATGGCTTCCGTCTGGCCACTTTACCATAAAGACCTGATTGGTGGAGTTCTGTTGAGATGGTTGTCCTTCCAGCAGGTTGTCCCATCTCAGCAGAGGACCTCTGTAGCTCTGTTAGAGTTCCTGGTCACCACGGTCCTTCTTGTCTGATTACACAGTCTGGCCAGACAGCCACATCTAGGAAGAGTCCCGGAGCTTGCAAACTTGAGGCTACTGTGCTCCTGGGAACACTAGGAGCTTTAGAAGTGGTTTTATGCCTTGCCACAGTTTTATTTCTACAGAGGTGAAGTATCTCTGGGTCTTGTTCACAAATGAGTTTAGGATGGAGCAGGAGATCAGCTCTAATGCAGGAGTTGTATGAGTCAACATTCAATTTACCAGTCGATCTATGTTCCAATCCCCACATATAGTCATGAGCTTTGGGTGGAAACCAAAAGAATGAGATTGTGGATACAAGTGACCAAAATGAGTTTCCTTCCTGGGGTGATTGGGCTCAGTCTTAGAGTTAGGGTTAGGAGCTCGGACATCTAGAGGGAGCTTGGAGTAAAGCCACTGCTTCTTCATGCCGAAAGGAGCCTGCTGAGGTAGTTCAGGCATCTGAATAGGATGCCCCCAAATGGATGTCTCCCAGGCTTATCCAACTGTTAGGACATCCCGGTAGCCCAGAATATGCTATATCTCATCTGGCCTGGGAACACTTCGGGATCCCGCAGGAAGAGCTGGGAAACATTACTGGGGAGAGGGATGTCTGGATTATCTTGCTTGACCTACTGCTGCCATGAACCAACCTTGGATTAAGCAGTTGATAATGGATGGATGGATGGATGGACGGACGGACGGACGGACGGACTACAAAGAGTTCCTTGGACTTCATGGCTTGGTTTTTGCCCTGACATGCAGTGTGAATTGTGGGACCTTATACACACAGGTGTGTGACTTTCTTAACTATGTCCAATCAAGTCAATTTGCCACAGGTGGAATCATGTTCTAGACACAATACCGAGGTACCTGACAACTGCAAAAAGTCTGTATACATTTCTAAATGAGAGACTTCACTTTTACATTTTTAATGAAGATGAAAAATTACTAAATACATGTTTCATTTCGGGTTACTGAGTATAGTTTGATGCGCAAAATGGCATTTTATCTATTTACAATTACAACACAATAAACAGTGCAAAAGCTTTCTGAAGCTACTGTATAACTATAAACCTTGTTTTATGGAAAATGACTGCGTCTTTTATATCAGCCAGGAGACAAGTTTCAAATTGCATCGTGTTATTACTCGCTCTCTCTCTCCCTCCCTCTCTCTCTCTCTGTGTGTGTGTGTGTGATCAATATGATGTGCAGCTCCCACTCCAACTAATGTGCTTTAAATAGGAGAGTGCTTGTTGTTTGGCAGGACTAATTAAAATGATTTATGCTAGCCGTGCATGACGTCACTGGGAGCCAGCAAGTACAACCCAAGATAAAAAGCCAAATGAATGAATCTATTTGCCAGACACATATACTCTGTGGAGCTCAGTGAGTTGTGTAAAAGCCAGCCTATCAATAATATCAAAATACAAGTGTGCACCTACAGTTCTTGTGTCTGTATGCACGCATCTGTTAGATTCTGTGAATACTGTAGATGGATTTAAATTAGGACTTGGCTAAGCTGAAGTGTATCTGAATTCAGGGTTATTTACTCCCATAGCTATTTGTTTGTTCAGGTGAAACGTCTGTTATTTAATCTCTGTTGACACCAAATGACCATAGCCAGAAGCCTCTGGCTCCGAGGAAGAAGTGTGTGTAGTTTGCCAATGTGAAGAATGAGGATAAAAAGCCTTACCATCCAACAAATCAGCTAGATAGGATGCAATGGACAACAGCTATTTGAAAATACTTTCTTGACCTTAACTCAAGGTCTACTTACTTGCTTCTTGTCCACTTTTTCTATGTTGTTTAATCGCATCACATTGTCGTCATCAGCGGATGAATCCTGCCACTGATGAGCGTATTCCTTCTCGGAGTTGGTTGTCAACAGAGACTGTAAATATGAATCAGAAACTGGGAAAAGGTCAAACATCATTGACCCGGAGTCAGGGGATGGCAGGAGAAAAAGCCATGACATTCATGTCACCATGTTGTCACATACTGTATACAACCACTTGTTGTGTATGTGACCAAAGTTCCTCAGATGATGGATGACACCTAAGCCAGCTCCCTAACAGCTGAGCAAAACTACCTCCAGGGCTGAAAAATGAAGCCAACACGGAGGTACCAAAAACTACAGTTCCTTTGATGAATATTAAGTGGCTCCAACAGTGAGTCAATCCCCATAGACTCCCATATTAAAATGTCCAACTTTACAGTAGGAATAAACATGTTTACAGCCTGGTACAAAAAATCTCATTTTACATTTTATTAAGGCTTAAAGTTATGTATAATTGAGGGTGTGGCTGCTTTGTGAGCATATGCTTGCCACAAACTGCCATGCACCAAATCCACATGCGCCCCACCTCTTTGCCCATTTTGGGATTAGCCAGGAGTTAGGGGTGGAGTCAGGTACTGCTAAATTGAAACAGTGGAGCAGCTCACTCTGAGCTTCAAAACTGCTCTTCAGAAACGTGTCGTCACGGAGGATAAGTCCATCTTTATTTACAGTCTATTAGTCTATTAAACCCATTCACTTATCAAGGCCTTGAGCTGAAGTTTGAAGCCTGCTAGACTGGGGTATTGGTGCTAAAATTAGTTTTACAACAACAAACTAAATTTTTTTCACTTGCCAAAACTTCTTTCTCCACCTGTTTTCATATTAAATACTAACTCTCAGACTTATTAAACTTTCTGATGCTGCTCAATGTTTATCTTAATTAGTAAAACTCATCAGATAATACTTAATTTTTTTCTTTTAATTACACAATTGCTTCAAAGTTCACCTGAAGTCCTCACCATCATTAAAAGCAATTACCACATTTGGAGAAAGCTGTTTTTGTCCACTGCCTGAGTGGACTCAACCATTAGCACATTTCAGAGGGGAGGCCACTCAGAAGCTCTAACATTAGTTATAGAATGGGGAGATAGACATTTTTAAAACAAACAAATACACATTTATAAGCATATAGACAGATATATATGTTGTTTTAATGAACTTGCATAGAGAAATTAAATATATAGCCTATTGTTCACATACATGGTCACAACATGTTACCATATAAAAATATATCATTGATCATTTTTAATATATTTACATTTACAAATCTTACTACACACATGATGTGTGTGTGTATATACTAATATATGATAATATATCCCCAGATTGATATAACGTGCTGCCAGTGACATTTCATTTTAACCAGCAAAAACAAAGGTCAGCAGCAGCTAAAACTACGTCAGCGGACATTTCCTGAACGTCTCGAGCTAATAAAAACATGAGGAGACAAAGGCATTGATAAAAGTGTCCAGTATTTCATCTGGTGCTCATGTCCATCATGCTTCCGTTAAAGAATGAAACAAAACTAATTAGCTGCTTTAAATTACCTGTCATTATTCTTTGCAATCTCTGATGTGTGTTATTGGACAGTGAAATCCCAATGCAACAAAATAAACATGATTTTGGTTCAGAGTGAAGAAAAACAGCGGCGTGGATTGTGATCTGCATCCTGTTTTCCATGATCAAAGCAGGTAGAGCAGTTTAACTGGATCAGAGTGGGATGGCCACAGTGGGGTAACAGTTTAAATTTGTTAGCTATTATATTGTCAACATGAACAAAGCTGCTCCTAATGAAAGGAGACATCTTTTCTTTATGAAGTGTCTTTGATGGCCCGCAGTTAGTCCATTTAACATCTTTAATTCAACAATCCCTTTCATGTAAATTTTCTAAGTATAGCAGCGTTTACGGTACATGTTTGTGGAATATACAGTAGCTGACACCTGCTAAACCCTCTTCTAGTTCCTGCAGTCTTCATACATATTCATGCTCAGCCCTTAATGTAAGCTTGATGCGAATTTGAGTACCTATTCTTAGACTGCGTTTGGTGACATGCTACATAAGGCAAAGTAACACACACACCCACACACACACACACAAACACACATCTTATGCTAGTAGTCTAATGAATCTGTTTGGAGTTTTCACACTTCAGTCAACAATGTGAAAATTAGATAGGGAAAAATCTCATTAACTACCTTTGTAGCGTTGACATTTAATTTGCATTCAGCAAAACAAAAGCACATCTCTTTATTTCACACTTTACTTTCCCCATTTCCTTCTCAGTTATGTCAGTGGGGGCACAAAGGGAAACAACGTATGACAGCAATTTCCGCCGCGTTTTATTAATGCACAGATGTCAACCCCAGGCGGAGCACAGTACAGTGTGTGTTGGTATTTTCTCCGTGTGTGACAGTGAAGCTGCCAGCCCACTGTCAGTGATCTCTAAACCTCATGGACGAACCTTCTGTTGTCTGTTCTCCTATCGGTGTCAGACTCTGGGAGCAGGTTGGGAGGTATGATTCCCACCGCTCTGACAGGAGCATGATGATGATATCAGTTTCCATCAGTTTCTTCAGTCGGTTACTGTTAGAAAACTCACAGTGCATTTGTGTCTTCATTAAGGAGCAGGCAGAGGAACCTCAGCTCTGCCAGGCTCTGAGGAACTGGGAGGCTAAGGCTACATCCACACTACTATACTACTACTACTACTACTACTCTCCATCCTTATAATCACACCTGAATTTCAAGAACACAGGGCATGTGCGAGCCAGTGAAAACAGGGAGCAGATTGTCTGCTGCGAAGTTTGTTAGTTGCAGAATTTAATTGCAAAAACAACAAGGTCAGTAAAGCTTGTAATTCATCATCCATGTTGCTTCACCAGATGTATAGTTGAAGTCACACGGTCACAACTGTTATGTCCCATCTAGGGGTCTTCCCCGAGTCCCAAGCAGCCACAAAAATGAATTACTAAATATATCAACAGGAGTCTTCATTTACAGAAATGAGCAACTTATGACTTCAGTCTGGACACAGGCCATAACAACAAAAAAAAGAAGTCTACCTGAAAAGAAAATATAATTTGCCTGAAGATAACCAAAACCAAAATACTTCATCTAAGCTCCCTATCTAACAAAACTGGAGAAAAGGTGTTCAGAAAGAAAAAAGGCAGGATAACCCTGCTAGCTCTGTAAAATATCAATGCACAAAAAAAAAAGAAGTGGCTCTCCCCTTTGCTGCTCGGCCGCGCCATCTTGCTCTTTATATCCTGGTGGCCAGGACAGGAGCCAATCACTTGCCACCATGAAAGCTGCACTCCAATCACCATCTGGTCCTGGCACACCTACATTTACATACATTGACATCACGATCACGCCACCTGTCAAGAGACAAAGAGAACACATGCGACAAAATAATACTATACGACCGCAGTCGTAGCACATCACACTTCAGAACTACGGATATTTGCTCCCATTCATTCTTGAGAAGCCTGATAACGGGATGAAGCATGTGTTTCCTGTTTCACTGCAATGTCCTGCACATTCAGTGAAGTTGTAACTGTATCCAACCTCCATTTTAACAGATCATCTTACCAGCATCCACAACTATGACCCTGGCGTAACATCATGGCTGACTTTTTAGCCGATAGATCTCAGAGAGTGAGAGTCAATGGCATCTTACCTAATGTCCTTTTGTCTTCTATTGGCTCCTCCCCGGGGTGCGTCCTCTCACCACTCTTATTTTTTTATGCACTAATGCGCGTCAGTGTCATTATGAGGGCAGACACATCATTAAGTTTGTGGATGACTCTCATCGCATCCCTGCTCAGTGATGATGATATTGACTGTGGTCCAGTGGTGGATGATTTTACTGATTGGTGTAAACACTCTTTAACAGTAACGTGTCCTAAACAAAAGTAATGATTGACTTTAGAAAGTGTTCCTGTTCCTGTTCCTCCTGTTTGTATAAATGGCCAGGCTGTTCAACACTACACGTATCTGGAGACAATAACTGACAACAAACTCACATTTGACCGAATACTGTGGAAACATTCATCAGAATATGAACTTTTTATTGTTTGAAGGTTGACACCTCTTTTATGAAAACGTTTCATTCTTGTTTTATTGAGTCTGTTTGAACCTTTTCTTTGATCTGCTCGTTTGGGTCGCTTACCCTGACACACAGGAACAGGTTGAAAGGTTGGGAATATGTAGTAAAATTGCTTGGACAAATCTTGAGGAAATCTCAGAGTCAGAGCCATAAAACAGGCCCAATCAGTCCTGGCTGACCGATGTAGCTTCCATCTGGTCACAGATATATTCTGACTAGATGCAGGACCAAAAGACTTAAAACCTCATGTGTCCCTGCTACCGTTGTATATTGTATCTTAGTGTAAGTTGTTTGAGTGTAGGTTGGTGGGTGTGATTACTGAATCTGCTGTATTTATTTACTGCTGCTTGTGCAACAAATTGCCCCTCAAGGATAATGAAGATCACCTTGAACCCTCTTTATTACAAGAATGTAAAACATTAAATTACAGTCAATTACATTCTTCTTTCATCTTTATATATTTTCATGTTTATATACATATATATATATATATATATATATATATGTATTCCAAAAGGGAATGAAAGGAAAGCCAAGGGGAACTCTTGGTGTACTGACATCTGCCAGTAGTTGACTGTTTTTTGGATAATATAATTCTATATAATTGTAATATAATTCTATCCAGAATCACCAGATGTACAGTTGAAGTCACACGGTCACATCTGTTATGTCCCGTCTAGGGGTGGCCAAGGCACAACATGAATACCACATCTTCCCCGAGTCCCAAACGGGAATCTTCATTTACAGAAATGAGCAACTTATAACTTCCGGGTGGACATAGGCCATAATAACATATATCTATATATCCACTGCTACAGAAAAAAAAAATTAACAAAATTAGAGCAGTTGTATACACATATACTTTTGCAGAGTATCTACATATACATGTTCACACATAAATGCTCACATACACACACAGACACACACACGCATACATGTAGGCATACACACATGGAACACTTACAAAAGCTAACAGTCATACATACTAAAATATTTTCATTTAAACTCAAGGATCAAAAATGGGTTTTTGACCTTAAACAACAGTTTCTTCTCAAGGCTGAAGCTTATTTTCCCTCCAGGTGTCTTCCTGTAATGTCCTCTTCCTTATGTGCAAAGCCCTTTATTCAAAATAAAAGTCTCTACTAATTCCATATAGGATTTTGGATGGATCTTTAATGCCCTGTTCATAATTTAATGCAACAAACATACAGACTCTCAGCACTACAGTTGCTCTGTTCTTGTCAAGTCTGGACTCGGTGTTTCCACAAGACGAATAATCATAAATAAAAAGCTGTGTCTGTTACAGATCCAAATTCAAAAGATTCAATATCCTCTTCCAGCATGACAACCCTGCACCCGACCCCTGACCACATGACTAGGAAAGTGCTGTTTTCCAAATCATGTACAGCCACTAAAAATGATCAGTTATGAAACTTACAATTTACACTCAAAACATACACGGCTGCTATCAGCTAACACCTTCTGTTAGCACCAGTCATTTCCAAAAGCACGCAGCCATGTTTTAGCTTTTGTAGCATGATGATCATGGTACACCACCTTCAGCTGCCAGAGCACATGTCCGCATGTATAACTCATGGCAGTTATGCTTTCTCATTAAAATTTTCTTTTATCCTGGCGGAGATATACATTTCCTCTGTGTAGTTCTGTGTTGGATCGGTTAGCGGGACACATGTCCTGTGGTTCTGATTGGACGGAAGCTGGTCCATGAAGCACAAAATATTCCAGCTAGAAGGGATGAACAAGTTCGACCACTGTGTACTTACAAGAGAGTGCTGAAGGCCTGTTTTGCTAACTACTTTTTATTTACTATGTGGGTCTTGTAGCCCTGATCATCCAGTCAGAGTGTACAGGAATGTGATGTAGAGAAATATTACATTTAAGTGTGTACTTGAAATTCCCACTGAAGGCAGCAAAACATTTTTTTTTTTTTACTTTAAGATGAGTAACTAAGTAACTATAAGAAAAACCAGCGTGGACATGTTGTTCATCATTATGCATTAGCTATGCTAAGGAGGTTTCAAGTCTCTGCAAGTTGGTTTTGAAAAATAAACTGAAACCAATGAGTCTCTGGAAAGTAGGAGAAAATCAGTTAAAGAGTCCAAATTAAAGCCACTGAGAAGAAACATGCTAAAAAATAAATATATACTGTAAAATATGATACGCACGGTCTGTCATATTATACAGTATATATAATGTTCCACAACAAATCTCCTGGCCAGTTGTCCTTACTCTCTGATACCAGGAGTGTACCAGTGGCCTGACCTTTGTCGTCATGTTAAACACACAATTAAAGGTCCATGTAGTATAAAGGTAGATGTCCATGTGTTCTTTGATTATAAAGCAGGTCTAGGTTCTATATTAATACTGTGAAAGTATCAAAGCCTCAGTCCGCAGAGAAATGCACACAGCCTGTATTCAGAAACTGAGCCTTAAAACCAGCCGTCAGGACTTCTGGAACTTTGTGATGTCACAACAAAGCAGTCACCGCTGAGCTCTGCTTTTTATTCCATCACTCAGAAAACAGTCAGCCAATGAGAAGAGAGGCTCAGAGCCTCCTCTCTTCTGATTGGCTCACCGACCTGTTGTTACTAGAGCAACAGAAAGAAGCCTGAGAGAGGAGATGTAAAACTACATTGAGATTGTTTTTGGTTCTTAAAACCACAAATATATTTTCTTATGGATCAACACTTCAAATAGAACACAGGAGAAGAGGAAGATATGGGATCTTAAATAATAATAATAATAATAATAATAATGATACCAAACTTTATTTGTGTAGCTTCCATACAGGAAATGTAACTTATAAAAACTCTGAGCTTTAATCTGAGGCAAGCAGCACTACATAACCTCTTATCCCGACAGACACGAATGCACCACATGTTGTGATTATACTGTCAGATTCTTTCAACTGTCCCAGAACACTTTCCCTACAGGTATCTCATTGCGGGTTATATCCCCAATTTATCTCTGGTTCTTGGAGGTATATAGTTAATCAGGGAGCTGGCAGTGTAACTTGGTCTTACCTCATAAAAGGTTTTGTAAATTGAATTTTAAACAATAATACAGCAGCAAACAATTTTTTACGTAATGATGTAGTGGAGTTATTGCATCCTGAGCAGAGAATGAAGTCACACCCCTGCTGTGTGTGTTGTAATCTGAGTTTCTCTGGTCTTTTGGTATCCGGTCTGGTGGCACGTGCATGTTAGTGCACGTGAGTCCCGTTGTCCCTCACCCACAGGTGAGATAGTATAGTACTGTTCATCCAAAATATCCATAAGGTTTTTAATATTTTTAGGGCTCTGTCAGTATCATTCATGTGGCCCGTTCCAGTGGATAAATCCAAGGCTGAATTTCTATACCAGTCCGACCATGAAGCCGGTACTGGTTTGTTACATCTAGTGGCAGTGACGATCATTTACAGAACCTTTAAGGACTTTGTATTTAAGGAAGAGGACATTACAGGAAACCAGTGCAGGGCAACTAAAACTGGACTAATGTGCTCTCTCCTCTTGGTTCTGGTTCACAGCCGAGCTGCCGTTTTAAATGAGCTTAAGTCTCAGTGGTTTCTTGGGGGGGAGGCCAGTAAAAAGTGCATCACAGTAATCGAGTCGGCTTGAAATAAAGGCTGGAATCGCATGCTTTGATCTGACTCTAAGATAAAACAGAGACTTGTTACCTCAGATTGAATCCAGGGAGTTACCCCAGATTATGGAACAGTGGTACATTAATGGATGAAAAACCCAACAGCGGTGAGAAACAGACAGTCCATCCACCACAAGCTCTCCTGAATTTGGACTTCATATGTATAACCTATTACTATACTGTGTAGGTAGTAATAAACTGCTTGCAGCTCCTTTTTTAGAGGACAGTCTCTCTAGATAAATCTACTATGTCTATTTTCTTTTTCATTTTTCATTATTCTAAGTATAATTGTAATCATTTATTTCTCAGAGAGGCTGAACTGCGAGGCCACCAGCTAAAAGTAGCATCTCCGACACTGCCAGAGAAAGCCAGACAGCGGAGAGCGAAGCCAGAGCAGCAGTAGTAACAGCAGCAGCCGTAGAGTGTGTTCTCAATCTTACTGGCTGAATATCAGCTGCTGCCATCTGTGCCAGCCACATCTTACATTCAGCTCCTCTTTCTGAGGCCAGAAATCGAGCAGGCAGATTCTCCTAAAGACTTGGCATTACACAGGGAGTGGAACAAATGGGATTTCTCGTGTCTTTGATCTTTATTTTCAGTCTGATGCCATCTGCATGCAAAGGCACTAGCATGGCCCACCACTGCAGACAAGGGAGCCACATTAATATTTAAATGATAGCAATTATCCAAAGAGGCCGCGTGCATACGTGTTGTCACATGCCCCATTGTGAAGGCTGCAACTGCTATTCATGTTTGTACAGATATCGACATCACTAGATGGGGATTCAGTGTATATTGTTCAGGGATGATCTGACTATCTGGATATACAGTATGCAGTATTTTTAGCAGAACCGCCCCCCAAACAATATGTGCACTGCAAACAGTCAAAGTGATGTGATTTAGTTTAATGATTTGGTTGTCGCATTCAGAGAGGTTTAAGCATAATCACACATAATTACAACCCATTACAGTCAGCAGCACAGTGTGTAAGACAGCTAATCCTCAGGAAAGGTCGATGCTGCTTCTCCTTCTGGAGCTCAGGAGTAGATGGAATTACTGTTTTCAACTTCCCTCACCTTTCACTGAAAAATGAAAAATCAAACCAATTTTTATCCATAGAAAATGAATACACCCTCTTATTTAAATCAGTGAAACTCTATTGGTTTAAATAACAACAAGTTCTTATTTGTTTTCTTTCCATGGCCCTGTTCAGCCTCGGCCTTAACATGTGTCTCAGGTGAGCTGATCACAAGTGCTCCGCTTTAAGTGCATCAATCTACACCTGGCTTTAGATCTCACTCCCTGCTGTGTGTGTGTGTGTGTGTGTGTGTGTGTGTGTGTGTGTGTGTGTGTGTGTGTGTGTGTGTGTGTGTGTGTGTGTGTGTGTGTGTGTGTGTGTGTGTGTGTGTGTGTGTGTGTGTGTGTGTGTGTGTGTGTTTGAGAGAGAGAGAGCGGGGCAAGGAGGGGCTGAGTGAATCAATGCACTGTGCACAGCTCAACAATGGAACAAGATTTTTCCCATTTGAAATAGTAAAGAAAAAAAAAAAACAAACAAAGTAGAAAAATCAATATGTGGTGGTTACTGTTAATATATTGTTGGGCTGCCACAAATAAATCAGTGTATAGGAAACCTGAGAAGTTTAAAAATATTTTGGGTTCATTATGAAACTGTCTAATTAGACTGTGGCAGAGGACGTCAGTTTAGGAGGTGGTCCTTCAGTGCTTGCAGTCTCACTGTTAAAAGAATGTGGCCAATGTGTTCTAAAACAAAAACGATATCCGTCCAGACTAACACACCTAAAAACGCATATCACATGACCATTACACAGGAAGCAGATTGCCTACTCTGCATTTGAGTAGTTGCACAAAGTACTATGAACGAGCAACAGCAAAGGCAGGTTTAAAATCAGCAATGCCTTTCATTTGCTGCTTTAAACTAAAATGAGTCTCTGTTTCAGGCACTCAAAAAAACTCTGGAGCAGTGTGGACGCCAGGTGTGAACATAGCAAAAGTGATGCGTTTTAAGACTAAAAGATATTAGTCTGGATGTAGCCTAAGAATGAGATGGATCTCAGTCCCATGTATGTATGCTAAGTGGGGTCAGCTGGAGTAGAGACCTGTTTAGCCTAACTTAGCATAAAGACTGAAAGTAGTGGGAAGCTGTTAGCTGAATCCATCCAAGAAATACACCAAAATACACCATCACCTCTCATTTTGTGAAAACGATACATGTTCTTGTTTGTTTAACCTCGCAAAAACAGATATGTGAAAACAGCAACTTGTGGTTTTGCACTATATATGTATGTATGTATGTATGTGTGTATATATAAGATAAATATATAGAAATAAATATATAAAATATATATATAAAATTAAAGGGTTGTAAGGGGTAAAATCTCCCCAAAATGTATACCATAACATTACATGTACCCTTTAACTTAAAAAGAACTTTAAAGGAATAATTCAGCAGTTTGGAAAATGTGCTTATTCACTTTCTGGTGGAGCATCAGATGAGAAGATACCACTGTCCTGCCAGTAACATACGTATTTAGATATAGTGTGTTCATCAGTGAGCTGTAGAGGTGCTGAGAGAAACAGAGCCAGACTGTTTCCCCTCTCTTCAGTCTTTATACCTTGTTAAGCTAACCAGCTGCTGGCTGTAGTGTAATATTTAGTGGATAGACACAGTGTGAGCGTGGTATCCATCTTCTCATCCAACACTTATTTCCCTAAACTTCAAGTTATTCCTTTAAGGGTTCATCACAAGTTTGGAATTAAGACAAATCAGAAAATTATAATATATTAAGGTCTTTGATGGTTTAAGGGATATTAAGCGATTTAAAACTCTTCAAACTATCATCGCAGCGTCCCTAAATTTTCACCTTAATTGCAAAATCAAGGTCTTTTTAAGAGAGAAATTAAGGGTTTGTTTCATTCATGTTATCTGATAAACTTGAAGCATTTTATCTCTTGAGGACAACTTAACCTGTGCAGATAATCCATTTTGATACCTTGATATCTAAAAGTTCATTGAAATAACATTTTCATCATCATATTTACCTTGTTAATAATTGCTATAATATTGTGTACCTTAATGTCTAGCTTAAGAAAAGTTGCTTATCTGGAGAGTTTAAAGGGTTTTAAGGGGTAAACATGCCTTCCAATACATTACAGCCATAACAAAGTTTCCTCCCTTATCTAAAATGCAAGGCCCTTTTAAGGCACAAATTAAGGGAGGGCTTTCCTGTTATTTGACCATTCATCATCATTGTTTACCCCTTAAAACTTCAATCCATTAAGTTATTTATTCAAGATGACTGTGTGCCACAATGTGTCCTGGAGGATAGTTTTTTTTTTTTTTTTTTTATTCCTCTGTGTTTAGCTGGATATGTCTTTGTATATCCCCCTGTTTATGTAAATGAACATCTTCCCTTCCCATAATGAGTTCTTAACTGCCGCTGTTGCGTAGCCGTTTGAACGGCCTAATTGGCCCAAATTATCTATTCTCCGCTAGCTTTCGTTCTCAGGGCGCTGTCAGGGAGACCCCCCGCTGTTCAGGAGCTTGCCTCCTCCTGCCATGCAAATGAGGCTGAGCAGAAGAGAAAACACAGGCAGGATAAACTGTCCCAACAGCCCCCCCCCCCCTCATCCCCGCCCCCACCTCCCACCGCTCCCCCTCCACCGTACACCTCATTAACCCACAGAGGGCACAGGAAATGAAACCTCTGACAGGACGTTAGGGAGCAACTAATGACCCAATCAACAAGGTTGCCACCGGCCAAATTAGCATTAAGCAAACGCTACAGGCAGGGATGTGTGTGTGTACGTGTTTGTGTGTGTGTGTGTGTGTGTGTGGATATGAGAGGCTTTTACAGAGTGGCGGATGGGAGCCCTCAAGGAAAGTTATCCATCCACTGACGCCATAACTTCTACGACCGTGTCTCCACATTGAAGCGAGAGGGAAACGAAACACACACACACACACTCTGCCTCTGTGATGCTGCGAGGTAGATTCAGCCACCATACAATCAGCTGCAGAACATGTTGATGCAGTTATTTGTGTAAAGCCTCCCCTCACACATCTGCATGCTAAATAAAGCCTCATAGGTGACTGTTTGATGCTGGTTAATCCATGTGAATAGTAATAACATCCTACTGAACCCCAGGTTGCCCAGTGTGTGGGCCTCCTTCATAAACACACACACACACACACACACACACGGTTGCAAAATTGTACAGGAATTCCGACAAGCCCTCCGAATGCAAATAAGTGTTTTTTCCATCAAACGCTGTTGTGTGAATAACAAGATTATATGATTAGAAGACAAGCATTGTTACATCATAACATTTCACCGCTGCTTCCCACCTAATGTGGCAGTTGCATTTATTTTCAGGAATGGATTTGTCCCCCTGTGTTTTTGTCTGTTGTTCTTCTTTATTCTTTGGTCTTTATGGAGAACGGAGCAGTGGGCAGCAGAAACATACTAACGCTGCATTCACACGCTGCCAGAAATAAAACAAAGAAGAAGAAGAAGTAAAGCAGGTCATGTGCTGATGCTATTTATTTATTATGCTTCCATCAGCGTTTATTGCATCATCTCTTCATGTCTGCGCCAACTATTCCACCTCAGTTTAAAATGTGTATATTAGATGACAGCATGTAAGTGTGCCCTCTACTGACTCTTAATTGTCCATCCATCCATTTTTCTTTGCCAGTTATATAGGTCATCGTTGCCGTGTGAAGTCTTGAGTAATGGCTAAAAAAGAAGAAGTTCCCTCAAGGTGTTACTGAGATATTGTGTCCACGAGAATGAGACGGACGCACGAATGAGATCCACCCTGACTATCGCCAGAGCAGAGGCATAAAACATCTGCACCACCAGTCAAAGTTTACAGCACTGCCATCCAGTGATAATATGGTGTCTTGGTAGCAGGGTTTTGTGCCCCTGATCCTCTATTGACCCCCAACCCCCCCACCCCACCCCCCAGCTCTTCAAATCAAGTAAAAATTACCATACAATAAACATGCTATATGTAAAAGTCCGCAATCAAAGAAATGAAGTAAGAAAGTGCAGAGGTATTAATGGCTAACAGTTATATTACTATACAGTCATACTGTTCACACATATTACTAACAGTTATGTAGTTTATGTTGTTGTTTATATTGGATTTCTGGATCATAATTTCTGGTGCGTTCACATGGAATTAACATCTTAATGTTGTACCTCGTTGAATATATCAAATACTTGATAGTTTAATCTGTAACAATGCATCATAGTTTATAAAATGATTATATGGATTTTGATCATATGATCAAACCTGTGTTTGTAAAGTAACTACTTGCTATCGGAGTGGAAGTTTTAAAGAGAGAAACTAGAAATAAACACGACGCACACAAGTGTCTTGAAACTGTTCCTACTGAAGCAGCGCTGATCTGGTGTTTTCACAGAATAAAAAAACAGGATGGAGTGACCTGCTGGTTAAGAGAGCTAAGTGGCATTTACAACAGCACTCCTCCCAGTCATGCACACAGGACACACGGCGGCGTGGGAGCGGAGCGCGGGGCTGAACCTCAGCAGCTTCCCTTTGGGATTTAATAAAGTAAACTGCAGCAGGATCTGCGCCATCTTCACCTTTTCTATAAAGATGTCACATAGATAAAGAAATCATCAGTCATCATTTCTTTTATCTTCAGTAACGTGTGCAGTGCGGACAGTCTGACAGCTCCAGACGTGCACGTGAGATACAGCAGCACCTGTTTCAGTGTGACAGACAGCTGCAAGCTGCAAGAAATACAACGATTCTAATTAAGATGCTGCTGCTCACTGAGTCCAATTTATCAAGCCTCTGAGTCATATCTGCATTAAGGTTAGTGGTATTTCAGACACACTCAGCCCCACATTACTATACTGTCTCTGTAGCTAAGTGTAAACTGGATGTATAGAATAGAATCTGAGCAGTTGTACAGTTGAACAACTTAGCTTACACTACTTTACACTTGCTCTCAAATGTTGAGACTGTCTCGTATAAAACGAGCCCACAGGTCGTCTGTGCAGCAGTTTATTACGTTTTGTTGCTAGGCGACATCTAGTGGTCGTAGTAATTGTGACAGGAGCAAAGGGTAAAAGTGGTATAAAGAGAGACAAAGTCCACGTCAGGAGGTGAGTATGACACAGGAGAGCGGTGTTCGATTCCCATGTTAACCCTTGTGTTGTCTTCACATTCCGTATACTCCCCTTGTCCTCCAGGTCAAAAATGACTCGCCTCCACTAAACCCCTAAAATATAGAAGCTCAATTGAACTTTTAACACCAAATGTAGTTTGCGTGAAGAAACAAGCTGCCATTCATCACAAACTGTGTGAATATCTGAGTTTTCCCTCTTCACAGTGCAGAAAGACTGCATTTATTCAGTGGACCCCGCTCGTTTTTATTACAACACTGCTGTCATAATTGTCTTCTTTACTAAAGTAGAGGTTTATTGTTAATATCATCATTTCTCTAAGGTACTGCAGAGGTGGTAAACAGTATTTTTATCAAGAGATAATACTTGTATAGCCGAAGAAAGTAGCAGAAATGTGCAGAAAGTAGTTTTGAATGCATTTCATTGGAGGCGCTCCCGACAATAGTCAAGGGTTTTTTGCCAGGGAACAGTTATATATTCTTTTCTGTACAATTAGGAATTAAACAACACAATATATATGTCCCCTTTTTTTTAACAATTGCTACCACCAAACAATAATTAACCATAAAATATACAAATAAAATGTGAACAACATAAATGAATCAACTAATTAGCACATGTAGAGCAGTACACAACTGTGTGTGCATGGACTTTGCAGATATATTTCTCACATGTGCAGCACACAGTATGTGTTTTAGGCCTACAGTCATTCACTGGTGGGCAGACCTGACAATTCCTACTTGCCCCAGCCGGGGCAGCAGCTGGGGCAGCTGGATCCTCAGGTAGATCAGGAAAAGATCCAGCCCCCTGAACAGCTTTGGTGGTTCGTGTTATGGTTAGTATTAGGCTGTTCAGCAGTAAAACGTGCACTCATGGCTTCAGCACAGAGAGAACTCTGGGTACTGTCATCTGCAGCACCTTTCCAGCCTCTGAATGTCGAGGTATTAGTGAACAATTCTTTCAAGAAATCTTTCTTTTTTTTGTCTGAAATTGTTTGAACTTGAGTCATGTATGAGGTCGTGGAATTATGATGCTGCACCTGCATGAGAAAGTTGTAGCTCTGTCTAAGATCAATCAGTAGGACACAAACTCAATTGCTTGTGTGTGTGTGTGTGTGTGTGTGTGTGTCTGTTGTTTTTTAAGTGTGTAACTGTGATTTTAACTCAAAAATGACCCGAAGACAATCTTTGTACGCTGGTGGTGTACAGCTTACATGGAAATAGGAATAAAGGCAATGTTTCACTTTTTCGAATGTTGGGCTCACTCTAGGAAAAGTCATCGAATTTCAAGTTAAAAAAGATCATTTAGGGAGTTTTCACTGCTGTTAAACAGTGTAGTCGGTCATCTTTGATTTTTTAAGTAAATATAGCATAATTCAGGGTGTGGACACTTTGAGTGACAGGTGGGTGCCGCAACAGTTGATTGTAACATATTTTAAGATATTTTTAATATCTATTTGTACATATACTATTTTATTTATGTATTATTTGTCTTTTGTAAATTTTGTGTTTTTGATATTTTCATTTTGGATGTCCACTTTGCTGCTGTAACACTGCAGAATTCCCCACTGTGGGACTAATAAAGGACTGTCTTATCTTAAATGGATTGATCTGGAAGACACCTGTTTAGTTGTTTTTGTATGGGGAGTGGTTGAAATAAGAAAACAGGAAACTTTGGAAAAAGTGAAAGGATTTAGAAAAACAAGTTCAAGAACTTAATTGAACTCCTAAAGAATTTTGTGGAGTAAGAATCATGACTAAGGTATATGAGCTGCGGGATGTAAGTGAAGTAAAGCAGCCAACATTTAACAGCTGTAATGCTGCACTATAACGCCAGTCTAATTTAACTTAACAGAATAATAGTATTGGAGATCGTTAAAACCTACTGGCTCCATTACCTGGAGATGTGCGAGGTCATGCAATCAGGGGAATCCATTTCCTGCTTTAAATGAGAAGGACCAGTTGTCTGTATTCGATCCAATCAGCTTCTTACGTCAATCCTATATTTTCTGCCTCATGGTGTTTTCCACTGATGTCACTGCATTTCAATGAAACCATGCACTTCACAAAGGGAATCACATTTACATCTTTAATTATTTTTTTAATTTTTATTTTTTACAGTTAAAACAAGCTGGTCCCTTGGGGCGTCGTGTAGCGTAGTGGTTTAAGCAGGCGCCCCATGTGTAGAGGCTACAGTCCTCGCTGCAGTTGGCCCCGGTTCGAATCCCGCATCGGACGGCCTTTCGCTGCATGTCATTCCCCCTCTCTCTGCCTCCCTGTTTCCTGTCACTCTCCACTGTGCTGTCCATTAAAGGCATAAAAGCCCAAAAAAATATACTTTAAAAAAAACAAAAAAACAAGCTGGTCCCCCGGAGGATTGCAGCACGACAGATCCATGACTTAGTTTGTTTCAACTGCACATCACAGAGTCTGTCTGTGTGTGTCTCAGAACATCTCTGGAACACTGAATTAGGCATGAAAGCAAGATAAAAATTTTCATATAACATTTAAAACAATGCAAGGAAATGTTATCTTCTTTCTTCTGCCTTCAGATAAGGGAAATAATGCAACACACACACACACACACACACACACACACATACATATATGAGGATTAGAGACAGAATCAAATTTATGCATGTTTATGTGCACGAGCATGAGCACAGTGGCAGTTCTGAAGCGCTGAATTACACACACATTCTATTGTCTCCTTGTTTCTGGGATTCACAGCATAACGCGCATCATATAATGTATGTGTGTGTGTGTGTGTGTGTGTGTGTGTGTGTGTGTGTGTGTGTGTGTGTGTGTGTGTGTGTGTGTGTGCGTTCACGCACACGCACTAAGAAGTGGGCCAGTTGTAATGAATCTAATTGACTGGAGACAGAGAAAATAGTAGCGGTGAACAAAAAGAGGCCATCCTCACAGATGTTCTGTAAATTGGTGAACAAATGAAATTTTACAGTAAATAAAGGCAGAAAACAACAAGTGCAAAGGCAATATCCTGCATCATCTCTCCTTTCTATGCCTCCTCTGGACACCTCCATTGTGATCAAGATAAATCTGCAGCAGGTTTCTGTATTAAAGTGACATTAAATACCGGCTTTATCGGCAGCATTATGATGACTTAATTGGGAAAATCTGATGAGATCTCCGTCTGTCTTCATCAGTTGTGTGTTGAAGTATTTGTAAGCAGCTCTTAGGAAACTGCAGACCACAGGATGTCGTATTCTGAATGCCTCTAAAGGAAAAGCCTGATGAGTCCACGTTCAGTGTTGTGCGAGTTCACAGCAGCTATCTCAGAGTTCAGTTCACACAGATTAAAATGAACTAGTTCACCTACATTTCCTCAATTTTTTATTTTTTTATACAAGCTGCTCTGAGCTATTCTTTTTCCCCAGCCAATCATGACCACATAATTGTATGATACTATAGAGTCAGAGACAGATTACTTTTAGAAACCAAGAAAAAACAACGCGAGTTTATGTTTTTCCACTTTAACAATGTGTCAGAAAGTAGGACAACTCAAACCAGATCGGTTTACAAATGTAATTCAGCTTCATGTGCATTTTTTTTATTCAGAAACTGAAAAAAAGGGGGTGCAGTAAAGGTATACTGTTGATGGAAATTTTATTGAGCCTGCATGAACCAAGTTATGCAGCGGTTCAAAAACATAAAATAGATTACAGGCCGGTACAGGATCCATCACTGACTTCATTACAGCCGCTACATGAAAGATGTGCTATGATTTCAGTGCACATGCCTCGGGTGTCGCTGTGAAACACAGTTTTATTTCTTCTCATGTTTCTGGACAGCTGAACTGTAGCCCATAGTATAGTCTATGTTAGCCTATATTATACAATGACTATTATAGGTAACAAGGCAATAATCTGCAGATTGATCATGCTAATATTCCATCCATTCACTTAGATTTAGGGCTGAAGGTTAAGATTGAATTATTTTATGATTCATAAATATGAGTGGTAGCCTACATTATTAATATGATAATGCACAATTTGAAACCTCTCCATAAAAAAATATATCAATCGATCCTGTATAATTCATAAAAATACAGCTACACATTTAAAGAACTTTTTTTTTTTTCTAGCTGAGGAAAAAAGTATCCTTTGAGTTTGGGTTGATCTTAAACACAGCTAAATTAAGCTTGACAGGTAGCATGCTACGGAGCAGGCTAGTTCAGCAGTATAAGTTACCATGGTTACCGAGCAGCTATAAGTTGCAGTAATGGAACGGAACTCTGACTTACATTAGTGAGACTTAACAAAATAAGCCAGGATTTCCCTTTATCTGCCTTGATGGAATAGGGCCCTGCTGTTGTTTACCCCATTGATGTTGAAGCCGATTTAATTCACAGATTGAGAGCTTTACGTCGGGAGAGGATTTTGAGTAGATGTGCTATTGTTCCCAGATGACCGCCAAAAACAAATGTTCGTCACACTGTCATTTATCTGAAAAACATTTCCAGGCCTTACGTCTCTAATATGACAAATCGTGTGCTCTCAGAATAGAGCTAATTCTTGGCGCTGCTATCCAGGAGTTTCCTGTATAACATTGGCGATGCAGAACACGTCTGTTTGTGAACGCCTACTGCTCATTTTAGTATTTAGTGTTCCCTGATCACAAACCTCTGAGGACCGTCAAAGAGAACTCCACAGGATTGCAGGTGACTGATGCAGAAATCAATCAGCTGAAGTTAATGACGATGTTTTAAATTGTACTCTGTTAATTACATTCTTCTATGACCTCAGACTGGGGTAAGTAATTAGTTTTTATTTTGAAGGGTTTCCCAATTTGTTAGGCTGCATAAATGGCACACATATCCCTATCACCGCTCCTTTAGTTAATGAAGGGGACTGTGTGAAAAGGAAGTCCCTCCACGGCATTAACGTGCAGGAGCATTGACGAACGTCGAAGCCAAGAGGCCTCGACTCTGTACATGACTGTGAATGTATCCTGAGTGCACCCTGAGCAACAGGTTTGCCCGTGGTAAGTAAAGCTTTGTATAAATATCCTTCCCTTGTCTTTGTCTTTTGTCACAATCACCATGAATCCACTATATAATTACAGGATAGTTTGAGTTTAACATTGCAGTGCCTGCATGGACGCTGGGCAACCCCAGAGAGGACGTGTGACATTATTGTGCCATGTGTTGTTCTGCATAATATTGCCACGATTAAAGGACAGCAACATGCTGCTGTGCAAATGAATGACCCTGAGGAAGACCATCCCATCCACCCTGCAGATGTCCAGGATGAAGAGCTGTCTGAGACATCACTTCACCAACCCCAGCAGTCAAACAGAGACAGATTATTCACATGTCATTTAGTCTTCTTTATAATAATATATTCAATAAAATATTCATAATCTGTGATGTATAGGTTGATGGACCCGCCTCCTGGTGATGAAATAAAAAGGATAAAAATGTGCACATTGTTTTTCTATTCATTATTTACTCGCATCACTTCAGCACATTTCAAACTCAAAATCACACATAAGGATGTGAAAGGATTCACAGGGAAAGAACTATCAGTAGCTACAGTACATAATATTAAGATGTATACCTCTGTATCCCTGTCTGTGGCAGCAGACAACATGTCATCATCATCATCATCATCATCATCGTCATCATCATCATAAACTACTTAAAATTGCAAGGAGTTCTGTTGTGGCAGGAGGCTCATCAAGGCCGATAACACCATCAATGGAGAGATGAAAAACCCAAAAAAGGAGTAGGCTATAACCACACACACACACACACACACACACACACACACATCTTATGTAGTCACTTGTGTGCTGATTGGCTCGGCGGAGCTCCCTCCAGGGATTCCAGTGTTCTGGCTCAGGGCCAGCTCCTCTGCCTCTGTCAGAGGTGGAGGTGGTGGCCCTCCAGTCATTTTGCAAGTCTCTGCCTTCTGTCTGTTAGCTATCAATAAAACCGAAACGTTAAAAGTCCCATATTCTAGTAACAACAGGTCGGTGAGCCGATGATAAGCTGACTGTTTGCTGAGTGATTACATACTAATGTAGCAGATGTAAACACTCCGAGAAACCAAATGCTGCAAGGTTGGATGGTGGGTGCGGGTGGGCGGGGCTTGGCGTATGGCTGAGAGCGCTGTGACATCACAAAGTTACAGAAGTCCTGACGGCTGGTTTTAAGGCTAATTTTCTGAATACCAATACAGGCTGTGTGCATTTCTCTGTGGACTGAGGCTTTGATACTTTCACAGTATTAATATAGAACCTAGACCTGCTTTATAATCAAACAACACATGGACATCTACCTTTAGACAATATGGGATCTTTAATTCATTAAGCAGGATATTAGGTGAGATGACACTTGTGTGTGTTAAAACTGCATCCTTTTGGGAGTACAAGCTGAAATAGCCACTGCATGATATTTGCTTTGGTTTTAATCAAAGTTGACGTATCAAACAAAGCAAGGCACAATCATAAGCCTACCAGTTGTTTGAACTACGGTATTATATTTCATTTTCATGTTTCCATGTGTGCTTTGTGCCCGTGGGATTGAACCTAAATTAAAATAAAATTGTATTCAATAACATTCCAGCACTTTTTCACCTGTACTATTAACAGAAATTGTGGTTGAATGTTAAATGTTATAGGCTACTGCATTCAGATTTATGCATTGACTACAGTCCTCTCCCATGACAATTGTCTGTCCTTTGCCTCTGCAGCTGTGATGCTTTGTTTTTCTGAAAATGTGCTCATACTCGACATAAGCACGTATTAGAACTTCTAACTCCGGTGGGGTGAAATTGGACGACCCTTTTTTCCCACCAGTTGCCATGGTGAATCGTACTATGGCAGCGTAATTGATGTTGGCTTTTTATAGTCGTCACACACGTTCTTAACTCAGAGTGAACATGCTCAGAGTTGATTGAACCAACTCAGATCAGCTGTTCTGTAACCGAAACTTCAGAGTTTCCCATCTCAAGGTTCATAAACTCAAAGTTCAGGGGTTGGGCTCAGAGTTTATTAAACCTGCTTCCTGGAACAGACCCCAGGACTTTGACCCTCTATGCCAGAACACAACACTGCTGCTATAACTCTGTGTGCTCCTCCCTAACCTTATGGTGCAACTTGCAGGTTGGCAAACCCAGGTAATCAATGTGTAGAAAACTGATGTAGAAACTTGACTATTTTATATGCCGCTCTATCCCTCTGAGAAAAGACCCCAGATGTTACTGTAGTGCATATAAACAACTATATTAACATGTCTTATGTCCCTATCCCTTTAGAAGTACTGTGACACAGCTTACAGGTTGTCTGGCATGGTTACAACATGGGAATCGAACACCGCTCTCCTGTTTCATATTCCTGTTTTATGTTGAAACATCCATCCACCACAACCTCCTCCTGACATGGACTTTATACTCTCTTTATACTACGTCACCTCACTTGACAGGAAGACACATTCTGCGATACAAATAAGTTAGAATTAACCCCACAACCAAACTTTTTAAAATATGTATATGGCTGTACCAAACATTCATGGTTAAAAGAAAAAAAAAAAAGGAGTAAACTCTCAAAAAGCATACTTGCAGCTAAATCAGTGCAAACCCCAAACAGCTTTTTTATTAAGGAACTGTTTAAGTTGGCATCTGGCTCCACATCAAAATACAAAAAGACAATCAAGCGAAGTACGCCAGATGGGTTTTTCCACTGGGTACAACAAGCAAAAGTAAATAGTGAAAAGGTTCAAAAATACAATATCTTGCACTGTTGAGAAAACATTGGGAAGCAATGTTTACCAGATTTCATCCAAATCCCTCGCCAAGTTCTTTTCTTTTTTTTTTGTATATGCACTGACTCGCATAATAAATAGTGTTCTGGGAACTGAACTGTATGATGGATGTACTTCTTCTTGATCCTGCATTCACTGTGAACACTGGTAAGGTGTGATTGTTTGATTACAATGAGGTGTGATTTAATTTTTTTTTTAAATAAAACCTTCATATGTTGTTTATCGTGAAAAAGGCTGTTCATGGATTTCTTGAACATGGTTCATACTTTGCCGCTTGGCCTCAGTCACATCTGGATCTCCGTTAGGGAAAGAAGCTGCAGTCCAGCACAGATGGTTCATAACATCTGGCCTCCACAACTTCAGGTGGTTACACTCTCTCTCCTTTTGCAGCAGCATCCAAAGCTTTCCCAAGACCTGTTTCCACCAACCACCAACATCAGGTGCCAGATGCCATAGAGGTGCTTCGGTCTTTCCACCGGTGAACGAATACAACATATATATTTTTAAAAACACAGCAGCTGCAGCGAAAGACGAGACGAGACGCGTTTACAATATCAACTTTTATTCAGCATCCTCCACCCATTCATCATTTTCCAGCCTGTCGGAATCTAACTGTATAATACACATTACATTTTTAAACATATTTATTCAGCTGTAACCTCACAGTGACAGAACACAGGTGGAAGCAGTTTAAAGATATAGATCAAACAGATAAGGCGTATTTCATCGGCAGACTTCTGATTGTAATCTCACAGACTGAACCAGTAATAATGACTCAGGTGATGTGCAGCTGAAAAGCCTGTTTTACATAGAAATCTAAGCTCATCAGCATTCAAAGACCTACATTTCACATTTAAACAAAATCACTGAAGTGCTTTTAAAATACAGAGATTATATTCAGCCTATTGTAAAAACTACAATTACTATCCCGCTGAATCAGGGATTTCACATGTAACCTCCAATATGATATGATGACTATAGGAATGTTCCATCAGCGGGATCATAAGAAATATGAGATGATTAGTAATTTTATTCATTGATCAGTGTCTTATGTGGCTAAAGCTTTATACAGTTTTTTTTCTATTTAAACACATATCACCACAGTAATGTGTATTTAACAATTCAGTCCAGGGGAACTGTTCTGACAACCCGACAGCTGCCTTATCATCTGCCCTATGTTTACAGGGAGAACAATGGAGAATGTAAAGATTTTATTCTGAGCTGAGGGTCTACCCACAGTGTGTAATAAATACTGACTGATCATGAAAGTGGTGCTGGTGGTGGTGGTGGTGGTGGGGTGGTGGGGGTCCAGGGATGGTTGCAATATGTTTCACATTTCTGTCTGTATTTTGCTGCTCTTTTAAACCAGTATGAAACCAACACACTAGTTACATGTGTCTGCTGTTAAATGGTGTATCTGTCATCTCTGTAGCACAAACAGAAAATGCATGGTGTATAGTGTTGTTGGGACTCAGTCATTCAATAGACCAAATGTTTCTTTGCTCCACTGGACAAAGGAATTCACACCCCACAATTCCTCACGGTTCACACCTGGGGATGACCCTTCCCCCCCATGGACCCCACTGGCCAGCCAGTGTGGGCCAGCGTGTGACATGTGACCCCCAAGGGTGTCACCAAACAAAACCAGTCTTCTAGACCCCTTCGCTCTCTTCCCTTCTTGGCTTGCTCTGGAGAGCAGCTCCAGCCCTCTCCTCTCGGTTCTTCAAAGGGCAACAAGGCCCCAGCCCAGGTCAGCTCTGCTACCTGAGAAACTAGCTCTCTCGCCGGCCTGCAACCAGCAGCCTGCAAACACTCTTCTCCTCCACAACAGCGACCTGCTTCGGATTAACTGTGAGTGAACCAAATCCTCTTCAGAATCAGCGGCTACAACACAAGGCCAGCTGATTTTCCAAGCAACAGGAGTCGTAGCAGAGTTAGCATGGAACAGCTAACTCTGTGAGGAGAACAAAGGAGATACCAGCAAGCAACACAGCCAGACAGGACTTTACTCCACCAGGAAACCCCCCAAACTCACTGGATTTTACAAACCACTGGAAAGGACCTCTTTGCTTGTTCCAAGGATCGGGTAATCTTAACGGACTGGGCCTAACCTCTCCCAACATAATGGTGCCCCGTGTGAGGCCGAGTACTGCTGGCAAATGTTCATAATTGTGCAATATTAAATTCATAATTTGGCCAAAACCGCAAAGGTTGAAAAAATTTTTTTAGTCCACCACAGGAGTAAACGTCCAGGTGTACTTACAAACAAGTGCACTGTGGTGAGAATTGGTTTACTAATTTTACCTGAAGTAATATTAGACGTCCTCCAGTTATTAATAGCTAACACATAAGCCTTAGTATCAAGAGCCTGCTATTGTTGCTAACAATTCCAGTTGAGTTTATTCTGTAGGAAATGTAAGAACCTCAGTCCAGCATTTGAATACCACGTGTTCAATGCTATCTAGTAAAGCTGTCAGAATTGCTGCTCCCTTTAACATTAAACACTGTGTGCCGACAGCCCTGTGTAACACAGAGAGCTTATACCTGGCTGTTACTGCCAAGCATTTCAGCCTGAGTAAGAAATAGAGCCTGAGATAGAGCCACAGCGTGCTACCAGCCCTGTGAAACCCAAGTTCTGCACCTAGCTGTTACTGCCTTGCATTACAGCCTGAGTCAACTTGAAGAGATAATCTTTGGACTGTTACTGCCTTGCATCTCAGTCATTGCTTTTTGAAACATTTCTTAAGCAGACAGTAAACCTGCACTTGCCTTTACTGTCCTTAATCTTTATGCCCACTAGTGTAGCTGCCCCTCCTCCACAGGAAGCTACCCCCAATAGTGTAGGCCACTGCATTGTTTAGTTAGGCTAGTGTACTACCAAACTACACTACAAGGTGTCTGCCAGCGCAACACCGCAGCCAACTATATTGCCTTCTTGTTTTGTGAAAAACTTGTTTAACCTCCCTCTTTCCCAGACACAACAATGGAGAACTCCTGTGTAGAGCAGTTTATTTCTTCCCTAGCACAGAGCCTGAAGCCTGGCTACCTAGAATTTATCAGCAAGTTAAATTCCAGTGAGTGCAGTAAAGAAATAGACTTGCTACTCAGTGACAAAGGTGATGCTCAGACTGCATCCAAAGGCCCATTGTTAAGATGTGTACTGTTGAACTTCCACAGGCAAACCAGCATTTCACTTCAGAGCCAAGCAGCCCTAGAGGAGGAGGTAAAATCGCTTAGAGCTCAAAATGTTTTTCTCCTCCAAGAAGTTAAGGAAGCTAACAAGAAAGCCATGCGCTACTTAGGAGACCTGCATGCAGCAGAGGTAGACCTCTGTTCACACAAGGAAGAATTGTTAAGGGTTAAATCAGAATGCTTTGCTCCACCACGATCGGTCAGTGCTTGTGATTCTGGTTTCTCTGCTTCACACTCTTCCCTTAATGCCAGGTTAACTCCGCCTCCACTCAGAGGATGGGACAAATTCCCAACTGACCCTAAGTCCTGGGAAATGAAGTCAGCTCCTCAACCTCCACTGAGAGACAGAGGTTACACCCACCTGACTTCCCATCTTCCTGAAACTGACAATGAAGAGACAGGTAGTTTATCCGGTAGAGGATATTCATGTTCCCATCAGCCACTGATGCATAACAGTTTCACCTGTGCTCACCCCTCCAACAGAAGGACCAAAACTTTTCCGGACTGTTCAGCCTCCTCTCTGCACCTCCATGAGAGTGATGACCGCTGTTCAGCTCCTTCCTCTAGTCCAGCTAGCATAGTCTCGCCTTCATCAGTAGGGACCTCACAGTGCCCCCGCCTCGAAGCGCTTGAGTTATTAGCAAAGGACATTGAACATTTTGATCCAGACAGCTCTGATCAACATATTGAAAACTACTTTAGGGAGTTAGATCACAACTTAATTGATTTGCCCCATGCAACCCAAAGGGAGAAAACTAAACTTGTGTGGAAGACCAGCTCAAAAGCAGTCCACAAGTTTATGCAATCACTGCCTCCCAGTGTCAGAGATGACTACAAAGAGCTCTGTCAAGCACTGACAGAAGAATTCTCTCCTGCTGCAGATGAGATAGAATCTTTGGTTGCAGCTTCTCAAATCAAACACTCCCGCCATGAACATCCCAATGACTTTTACCAACGTTTGAGGCATGCATATTTTCAGGGTAGGAACACACCAGGCTTAGAGCAGAACTCCACCTTCAAGTCTTTGTTCCTACGAAACCTCCATCCCTGTGTACGCACTCATGTTACACTGATGACGCATCAAGGTAAGCCCACCATGCAGGAAATAAAGAAAATGACAAAAATGGCTTGGGAAACCATGGTCAATTCCAAGGCAAGGGGGAAAACAACTGAGCCTAGCAACTCAAACACCTTAGCGTCACACAGACATGTAACCTCAAAAGATCACCCTCAGAACAGATCGAAGGGGGGTGATAAAAGGCCACATATGGGTGCTGAGCGTAACCGCCACGCCCACCAAGTGCGTAGAGATAGGCACTCCCACAATAGGAGCAGGAGACGGCCTTACGCAGAAATTCTGGCTCAGACACAGGACCAGTCAACACATGGATCAGACAATGACCACGTCATCTCTGACCATGTTAATTCAGACAGTGACAATGCCTCTGAATGTTCTTCCTTCAGCTACTCAAAGTGCTACAGCTTTGTGCCACAAGTTAAGGAAAACTTAAAGCACCGGCGCTCCAGAGTTCGCCGCACTGAGTACTGACAGTAAGTAGGCTCAGGGTACCCTACACTCTTCCAGATGGACACAATGGGTTTGTCAGCAACAGCAGCAGCAAACTAAATTCTGAATCAAATCAGATACAAGTTTAGGACATTGCATATACATGGCACACTCACCCAGACACTCCAAATCTTGTCATTCTAGGTGCCACCCTCTATATCTCACCTTAACAAACTAACATCACTGACTTTCCAGTCCTCACTAACACCACGAGTAACTAGGAAACATGTTAGTTGTTTTACACTATTCGATCATTGTGGTTATTATCTGAACTCTGCTTTGTAACCTGATTGTTCTTGCTTAGCCAAGATAGATAGCGCTGACAAATGCCCGGATGTTACCCGTTGAATGAACTGACAAATGGACTATACATTATGCTCTCAGGATGACACGTCAGGTGGCATCCTGACAACAAAGGGGGGACTGTTGGGACTCAGTCATTCAATAGACCAAATGTTTCTTTGCTCCACTGGACAAAGGAATTCACACCCCACAATTCCTCACGGTTCACACCTGGGGATGACCCTTCCCCCCCATGGACCCCACTGGCCAGCCAGTGTGGGCCAGCGTGTGACATGTGACCCCCAAGGGTGTCACCAAACAAAACCAGTCTTCTAGACCCCTTCGCTCTCTTCCCTTCTTGGCTTGCTCTGGAGAGCAGCTCCAGCCCTCTCCTCTCGGTTCTTCAAAGGGCAACAAGGCCCCAGCCCAGGTCAGCTCTGCTACCTGAGAAACTAGCTCTCTCGCCGGCCTGCAACCAGCAGCCTGCAAACACTCTTCTCCTCCACAACAGCGACCTGCTTCGGATTAACTGTGAGTGAACCAAATCCTCTTCAGAATCAGCGGCTACAACACAAGGCCAGCTGATTTTCCAAGCAACAGGAGTCGTAGCAGAGTTAGCATGGAACAGCTAACTCTGTGAGGAGAACAAAGGAGATACCAGCAAGCAACACAGCCAGACAGGACTTTACTCCACCAGGAAACCCCCCAAACTCACTGGATTTTACAAACCACTGGAAAGGACCTCTTTGCTTGTTCCAAGGATCGGGTAACGTTAACGGACTGGGCCTAACCTCTCCCAGCACAGCATAGCACAGCACAGCATAGCTAATCAGCAGAAGCCTTAACTTGTTAATGTACTTGTTGATTGATGTCTTGTTGTTGTAATGTTTGCTTAGGTTGTGGTCAGTCATACAGTTAATCGAGTACTCGTATGTTCACACACATAGCAGTACGTCTCAGTCCTAGAACCTGCATGAAGCTAACCTTCCCCCTCTAACCTGGTACCTTTAGATTACATGAGCTAGGCTAACAAAGAAACTCACACCTCCCCTCTCACACACACTAGGTGGTCTCAGCGGCCATTTTAGTAGTTTCTTTGTTTACCGCCATCTTTGTAGTCTTCTTTGTTCAGGTCATGTGGTCACAGTGACCACTTTGAGTCGGCCATCTTGCCTTTGTCTGTGTCCCCACAGACACACACACACACACACACACACACACACACACAGACACACACACACACACCTGTATATGCTAGATTAGACATTGTACTTTACTCTGCTCCATTGTAAATAAATGCCTTTTTAAGTATAACTACTGGTGTGTTTAATGTTGCACAAGCGTGAATATTGCCAACCTCTACTCAGTAGAATTCCAATCCTTCAACTGTAACTTACTATTGATTTGGTAATTTGGTTATAGTTAGTAAGCTAATGGTTAATCAGAGTTCCAGATTAATGGTAATAAATTGAGACTAAAACCATATTGGCTATTTTGCCTATTAGTTTAGGCTGGTGCCCCGTGAACTTTAATTCATTTTAAAGATATTATTTAATATTAATATTTTTAATATTAATATTTCCTTAATTTGTGATAGCCAATAAATTGATAAACAACCGAAATCTAACACATTTGGTGTCCAGCTCATGAGGTAGAGTACTGTTAACATAATGGTGCCGCCCGTGTGAGGCCGAGTACTAATGATTTCCAGTTACTAATAGAGCTCAGACCCAACAGTGTCAAACACAAAGAGTGAAATGTTACAATTCACCCCATAGTCCAGGTTAGCTGTAACATATCCTGGGGTGAAATGTAACGACATGATAGCTTTATGACAACAACGTGACATTGAAAGCTTTTTATTCAACACTTAAATGACTTTTAAACATAACTGGTGTGTGTGTGTATGAGCTTTGATATTGCCTGAATGAACTGAATGTTATTGAATCGTCATGTCAGACAGACAGCTGACAGGAGACAGAGAGAGACTCCAGAAACTGCCAGAGTCAGAGTTTTGCAACACTAAACCCAGAGTGTTCCTCAACTCAGGGTCAACTGACTCACTTTGTCACTGTGATAGACCCTGACTGCTCATCCTGTTCAGCTGCCTGATCTGCTGGACGGTCTTTGGTGAAATAGATGGACAAACACACATCTGGCTGCTGTGCAATGTTATACCCTTTTATCCACCCACATTATCGGGTATAAGCAGGTTTATTAAATGCAGGTAAACTTGCTAATAGAAGCAGATTGACTACTTTTCCACTGCCAGTCGAGTGTGCCTTTCTGTTCAGACTGAGGACACACATAACTTCAGGGAGCAGGGAGCACACACACGGACGCAGTGGAGGAAGAGTGAGCTGCTAGCCGCCGTGCAGACTGGTAAAAATGGATCTGTCACGTCTAATCTCTGGGCCGGTGCTCCTGTGTCAGACCTTCTGTGTGAGACGCTTCCATCTGTGATCGTACGTTTTTAAAACTTAACTCAGGGCTGCAGCTCACTCTTTCACCCCCCGTGTGCAGTGTAGCCATGGTGTTTCTGGTTCAACAGCACCGTGCTGGACAGGTGCTGACAGGTGTGTTTACAGTGTCTGTGATCTGAAAGACGTAACAGCAGGAAAAGGAATTTGTACGTTCATGTGGATGTTGTGTTTACGTCAATGCTGATCGGAGCTGGAGCCGATAAATACCTGCGTCTAATGCAAAGGCCTGATATTAGCAGGTTTTTTGACCATTGGAAAAGGGGCTTTAGTTACAAGCTTGTATATTAATAGATGCTAAATGATTGTATGTTAACGCTGGATGGTCTTTGACAGACATTCTCTGCTCAGTGTAAAGTTTGATTCAGCTTAGATATATCTTGCAGCTCTCTCTCTCTCTCTCTCTCTCTCTCTCTCTCTCACTGTCAGTCTACCAATGTGCCGCACACAACCACAGTTCAACACTGGGATCTCAGTGTAGCGAGTCAGTACAGAAAGATTTGAGGCCAAGCTGGAAACTAAAGCCTCCAGCTTTGTGCTCATAATCCTTTGTCTTGCTCTCTCTCTCTCACACACACACACACACACACTCTCACTCACTTCTGTGGATACACACTCCTCTCTCACACATACACACACATATTCTTAGCCTATATAGTCTCACCAATCTAGTGAGGATTTTTTGTGCTGTTTGTTGTGCTTGAATGCTGCTGTCTGTCTTGTTGATGCTTTAGTGCGTAATAAACCTATTTTATACTATAATAAATGGTTGTGATTGTTGTTCTTTAATATTATTCGAAGCCTCCCCCGCCAACAAGCTACCTCGGTTACCTTCATTATACTGTTATTTTATTGGTGTTATAAATCTAATTGTAATAAAACAATAATAAAGTTTAAACACTAATAATTTCATTATATTTCCCATTTATTTTGACAGTCAATAAAAATTCCTGACTTTGAAGTGTGGTGGAAAATATCACCAGGAGTTCAGATGTCTCAGGCAGAAGTATTTATTGGGAGCCTGGCGCCAAGGAGAAAAAGATGAGCAGCACAAAGTCAGTATGTGAGTCATAGTGCTACACCAATATCTGAAGACGTCTTGTCTGCCAGAGCGCATATATTCCTATATATATATATATATATATATATATATACACACTTCTCTCTAAGTTCTGCTTTTCTCTGCATCCTTATCTATAAGGCCTTTGGAACCGTACTGAGGATAAAGATGACTCCATCTAGACACCAACAGTCATAATAGAAATATGACCCGCACACTTTAGTATTAATGCATCAACTCCTCCAACCTGAACAACCAAACAGATTGTTTTTTTCATCCCTCTTATACGACCCATAGGAGTGTCACCTGAAATAGCACCTCTACAGCGGCAGGTATACCACACCTTAGTTGTCATGGTTACAATAATAACAACGTGGTTAATTGTACGTTTTCTCCAATGCTGAACTTGGTTTCTTTGGGTGGTGGCGATTGTTGCTTGACAAGAGCTTTGGTCATCGTTGTCGTTATAATACGAGAAGTTATAATACGCCCTCTGAGCAGCGCTACGTCTTCAGGGCAGACTGGAGACTGCAGTGAGTCGCTATTGGAAAGTAAGGAAATGGGCCGGGGCTAGCTGGTTAGCTTGCTAACAGATAGAGAGAAGAGTTAACATTGGTGTTTTTGCTGAACTCACAATGTTTCTTCGAGACTGGTAAGTAAACAGCTGTTAATGCTAACGTTAGCTATGTAGCACTAGCAAAACTTACAAATAGCTCATTTATAGATAATAGAAACAACATAAACTGCTACTTTTGTGTCTCTTTATACTACGTCTCCACACTTTTCCCTTTGCTCCTGTCATAATTACTACGACCACTAGATGTCGCCTAGCAACAAAACGTAACTATGGGTCATAATAACCTGCTGCACAGACGACCTATGGGCTCATGTTTTGACTGCACCTACACAGTCTGGACACTTTTTAATAAGAGATTTCAGTTTTCATTTTGTCATCATGGATTATTGAGTGAAGATCGGTGTTGGTTTTATTCAGAGCATTAAGTGTGTAAAAAGTGAAGGGGTCTGAAACTTTCTGAAGCTAATGTATTATAAGCCACATATTCTCAGTTATCTTTTTCCCTGTGATTTACAAGTTCGTGATTTGGGAATTCAGTGAATATTGAGAATTTTGAGAAGAAGATGAAATAATTTTAGTTTCATTTACATCAGAGCACGTTCCTTTAAAGTGACAGAGACAAGAAGAAGGCAGATTCCATGGAAATGAAAATCCTGAAATGTTAAAAAAAAAAATGCCCCAGCTGAATAGAGCATTTCTGGGACAACTGATTTCTAACAGTTTGCAACTTTTCAAGTGACAAAACTTTATTTGTTTCTCCATTGGATAGATGCTAGTCACTCACTTAAAGTAGCCTTTGAAAAGCTTTTCGATCATCCATATAAACATGTGTTCATACCCACAAAAACATGATTTAAAAAGAAGGAAATACCATGAGGTCCCATAAGGTAACACAAACCTTTGGTGGTTGCTATTGTGATCTGCTCTCTGTGACACGGCTTTTTATTTGATTTGAGAACCAGACCATCTGCTGTTTCATGAGGGAGACTCCAGGGTTAATTTCTTTTTAGGCTCCTCCAAAAAAAAAAATAAATAAAAAAATCTGATATTTACTTTGTGGAATTAGACGAGTTCAGAAGAGAGCACCAACACACTGTTCTCCAGCCCAGCAACACACACTGAGGAAAGGTACAAGTAACAAGACCACAAGTGTTTCTCAATCAAATGTGACTAATGATAACAGAGAGATTACAAACCTGTGTTTGATGTATATGTTAATGCTGATTTTCATTACCTACCTACTTCCTGTTTTATCTTCGTATCTAGTAAAGCGGCTTCTGAAGGGAAGAGTTCTAACTGTTGGGATGTCTGGTGTCACTTTGCCTCATTTCTAACTCAGTTTACTACTTTGTGTTCTTTTTTTGTTTTGTGTGTTTGTTCTAAAGCCTCTATTTTTATGCGCATCATGTGCTCAGAGGAGAAGATGAGGAAAATCCTCAAAAGTAAAGTTGTTCCACAGTTGAGTTGAGGTTTTCTTTATAACAGCTGCTTAACGGTTTGAAGTCACGAGGAGTCAGCACACCACAACTTTATCACTGACATCATCATGACGCTGGAAAAGAGACTGAATGAACAACATCAGCTGGATGGTCGCATAAAGAAATGTAATATATGACATATATCTAGGGTGATGTTACCATAAACATGTATGTTAGCTATAAGGGGATGTATCATTATCACATATATGTATCCTCTGGATACATACAGATATAAGTTTATAACATAGATAAAATACCCATTGTAAAATTTGTATATATACATATATTAAAAATATACCCAACCTACCAATATACTGTATAACTTACATTTCTCCTCCTCTCTCTCTCCCTCCGACACTGAAAACTAGTTTTGCTGTGTGTGTAAAGACAAAGTAAAAAAACAAATGAAATGCATCTTTCAAAATTTATTGTACGTCAGAGACCAATGAAAAACAGGCCTTTACAGTTTGTGCATTCAAAACCACATTTCACGCTTCAGAGACGCGAGCTGCTCCAGCAAAAACAGACCTGCTGCGTAAAGATAGTAGAGCAGGGAGAAGAGCTACATGAGGCACTCCCAGCTCACAGTGTGGGACAAACACACACACACACACACAACACACACACACACACACACACACATACACAGTAATGCAGCCAGCTACTGTGTACATGCGCTATTAAGCCAGCTCCATTCACTGGTAATAATTGGAGGTAACAGTGGTTAAATGCTCAGAAAAAACAGGAAGTGAACCTTGAGATTATTTTTGTCAGACTCATTGACGTGGTAATTATAGAGTATTTTAGTTTTGTGTTTGTACTTGATTTTATTGTTTTCAATTAATAATCGGTGTCCATCTACTAATGCCTAAAATCCAGCTATTTTATTTTTAATAATCAAAAATTCAACGTAGCTGTCATATAACTGCAGCACAGGAACATTTTTGTTGTAATTAACTTGGTAGCTTCTGAGGTCAAGGTTGTTAACCCTCACTGACCTTGAAAAACCAAAGGTCACTGTGGTGCAGTGAGTTTGTGGTGACTTGGATATTTGCTTGCGAATGTGAACCAATGAAATACAATATAAACTAAAATGAAAAAGGCCTTTAAAAAGTGGGTCTTGCATTATTATCTAATCTTGAGGCCCTGTGTTGCCCCTGTGTCAACTTCTGGTTTTATTTTCAGTTCATATTCTTCTTATGTTGGACATATTGCAACATAAGAAGTCCCTTTGACGGCTTTATCATGACCTGGTCCTGCCCTGGTCAGTGAGATAACAGGGAAGATGTTTCAGTCTGCCACTCTCTCACCTCTCTCCTCTGCTGTCTTTGTGGATTTCAGGCCTCTCTCCTCTTTGACTGGTGGAGTCTGGATGTTAGTGGGAGATGATGCCGGCTCACAGTGAGCTGTGAGCTGAGAATGATCTCCCACAGGGTGCTGTGTTACAGCACAGGTGTATTTCCTGTAGATACACAGCAGTAGGGAGGCAATCCAGAGGCTACAGTACAGTACAGTACAGGACACACAGCACCCCACTGAGCAGGAAGTAACATCGCTGTGAATCATATCAGCTCTACTCTGACAGCCTCTGAAATAAAGTTTTCTAACAGGAAACAAATAAAAGGAGATGTAGACACTGAAGGTTCTGTACAGTATCAACTCTTTAGCCTATACGGGGCTACTGGCTGAGGAGTAGGAACCATGGTTAAAGATAGTATTAATTAAAAAATATTTAAGATTATTTATGGGGTTCTTTGAGGCTTAGTGTTATGTTCGTTATTGTTTATTTTGGACATGGATAATACATGTAAGGTTTATTTGCAGATAATTATTTGAAACAACTTTTGCATATGAACTTAGCAAAAGAAACAAACTTCTCAAAACTTGGTTTGAGTTTAACAAACTACCTCTGACTTTATGGCTTTATATCTGTGTCAGTTCTGAGTGTTGTGATGGTTTTTTATTAGGATGCCAAATGAGTCTCTCTGCTGGAAGGTTTTTGTTTTTGGTTTACAACAAAGAATGCATGCAAAACAATGTAGAACAGTTAACATTACTCACTGTAACATCTAATAAACCCACAATCATTTGCAAAGGAGCCATTTGTAAGTTTTGCTGTTGCAGCCAACGTTAGCATTAACAGCTGTTTACTTACCATTCGACTTCAGCATCAAATATCATACCTTTGCTCAAGCTGAAAAGCAAATATCTTATTTTACTTCTATTTCTGTGACAGGCTGCACGGTGGTGCAGTGGTTAGCGGTGTTGCTTCACAGCAAGAAGGTTCCGGGTTCGAGTCCCGGCTTGGCCGTGGGATCTTTCTGTGTGGAGTTTGCATGTTCTTGTCCTCTCCTGTGCCTGTGTGGGTTCTCTCCGGGTCCTCTGGCTTCCTCCCACAGTCCAAAGACATGCAAATGGGGACTAGGCTAATTGGATACTCTGAATTGACCATAGGTGTGAGTGTGAATGGTTGTCTGTCTCTATGTGTTTGCCCTGCGATGGACTGGCGACTGGTGTACCCCGCCTCTCGCCCGAAAAGATGCTGGGATAGGCTCCAGCCCCCCTGCGACCCTACTAGAGGATAAGCGGAAGAAAATAGATGGGACTTCCTTTCTTCTGCTGAAGTTAGCATGCTAACTAGCTAGCCCCGGTCCTGTCTCATCGCTTAACGATACCGAAAATGATAATTTGGAGAGAACCAGTGCAACCACTACTTCCCTAATCACCATCAGATGAGAAACAAAACGTTTCGGCAAGTGTAAAAACTATGTGAGAGGTTATTATTGTGTGTTTTTGTGTATGGTAGAAAAACACATACATTTTGTATTGGACACAGAGTAAAGTCGTTTAAAACCTGAACATTCAGTGGAGTGAGGGCAGCGTAGAAGGTAGAAAAGATACAGCAGCTTTGGTGAGGAAGAAATAAGAGGCAGGAGTTAAGCAGGGTCTGCACTGATGAGTAAGTTCAGGAGGGAAGAGGAAGAGTAGTGGTGGATTACCAAAAGAGTGCAGTGAATAAAATGCAAAAGAGGCAGAGGAGAGAAGGAGCAGGAAAGAGAGAGAGATGATTGATGAGGATAGACAGGAGAGAGGCGGAGGTGGGATTTTATCTTCATCCAAAGTGAAAGTCCTTCTCCACCCACTCTGTTGTATATTTAGATGATGTTTCTAAAAGCAGTGGAAAACAACAAGTTGACATGTCAACCATTACCGTTTTACTGCAGCGTGACTGTTAATGCACTCACATTTGGCATTTTCCTGGCAAATGTTTGCTGGACATAAACGGCTCAGTGATGTGCATCATCAGTGTCACACTCGAGCTAGCCTCAGGTGCACCTAGATGTGACTATCATGGTTTCAAATGAACTGAAATGAATGACAGATGAACCTGTGTGGGGGGGGACTGGGGGCCAATATTTGCAGCTGGGTTTCTTCCAGCTGTTCCAGACCAGCAGTTCAAAGACATGCAGGTTAAACTGAGTTTCTTGTAGATGTAAATGTGTGCCAGGGTGTGTCTGGCCTCTTACTCACTGCAAACTGGGATGCATCATAGAAAATAAATAAATGAATATTTACACAATGCAATAAAAGTATAGATATTTTTTCTTCACCATACATCATACATGGATTTTATATGTAGAACTGAAACACAAATAGTCGACCTACCACTGTCTGTCAGTACCTTCCATGTTGTATTTGTAATTTCACTGGCTGTTTTGTGCTGTTTTGTCTACCAGCAGTCATTAGTTTCTTGTAACCATGACCACAGTCATTCCCTAACTAGTCTTCCCTAAGTAGCCTCACTTAACAATGAGGAAGGTTTGTAGTTGTTTTTGACTTAAAGTGGGATATTTTGATATTTTCTCTATGGACTAAAATAAATCAAGATACAGCCTGATTGATTTCCACATCGTCAAACAGCAGGTGCCAAATAGAAATGTAATATATGACGTTTATGTCCCTATATCAAACGTGATATTGCCATATACATATGTCACCTATAAGGGAACATATTTTTATCACATATATATATCATCTGGATATATAGAGGGTATATGTTTATGACATATATGAAATACCCACAGTAAAAATTGTATATGTACATATATTAAAAATACCTATATTATGAATTTTTATATGGTATGATATTGCGACCATATATGTTATTATTATTTTACATTAATTTATATCATTTATACTTAATGTATATATTTATTTATTTATTAAAACAACATACAAAATGATTTATGCTCATACATTTTGTTCTTATTAATTTCTTCCTATTCTGGGAAAGTGGTCTCAGACTTATATATATGACTGATTTATAAAATATGACATTATTCCAATTTCTAACAGGTATAATATAATTTTTACATATGTGCTTTTATTTTATATGTACATGTATGTCATATATAGAAATTCAATATATATGCATAAATTACGTTTGTGTATGGGGCCCTTTACTTTTCTGACACTGGAATTTTTGGAGTATTTGACAATGTCTTTTTTTTTACTTTCTGAATGCAGTGATGTAGATTTGGAGATGGGGAGTAGTATCTACCAATGTCAAGGTATAAGGTGGATCTATAGAGTTGTCACGTTTGTGTGTTTTCTACAAAATGATAGTTATTATGAGAGTGAAAGACTAAGCAGACCCGGCAGCTCTCAGCTTCTGTATTATGTAAACCAACTGGAGCTCGGCTATGGGAGCAGTGGAGCTGGTGGTGAATCTAAAGTGGTCAGTATGTTTAGGTTTAATGGTTTCAAATGTCACAGAACTGAAAATGTCTTCAGTGGACAAAACTAACATCAGTTGATACTGTATTCAAATTTCAGAGGTTAAGTGTTGTTAGCTATTTGTGATGTGATTTTATTAAACAACATCACTGCAGCTGCAAGAGCCTCCCAGAGCGAGTTACGACATCAGGGGCCTCATTTATAAAACTGTGTGTAGGATCCATATGAAAAATGACCCTGGCAATGATCCTGGCAAAAAAATAAAAAATAATTACTTGCCTTTGTACAACTGGCATACACCAAAAAAAAAAAAAAAAATCTTATTTATAAAAGCTGCATGTAATGTTCCCTTTATACATGGATTAGCCTATTTTCTTTTTTGTCATAAAAGAAAGTTCATTCAGAGGCAACATGTTACTTCTGCAGTGAAGGATGCAGGACAATACCTGAGAATAAAGAAAGTGGAGGCCAAAAACACACAGTTGACTGGGAGCAAGGATTTTTCCAACAAAAATGATCTCTGTTCAGACTATCACACCTATAAAAGCACTCCTACCTGAGCAAGCGTAGTGTAAACAGGAAGCAGATTGTCCTCTCTGCAGTTGATTAATTCCAAAAAAATACTACAAACGAGGAACAGCAAAAGACAGTTGTAGTGTTAAAATGCAGAATATAACTGAACAGCAGCTGCTAACAAAGACAACAAGATCAGTAAGGGTTTGTAATTCATTATCCATGTTGCTTTCACCACTTGTAGTGGAGGCTTATAAGACCCAGTCAGGGAGCGACCGTGAGTATCTTCGTCATTGCTTCTTAAGGTCTCAGTTTTGGCTTGTCCAGACTACAACACAACCCCAGAGTTTTCAAACTAAAACAGGGTCAGCAGCGTTTCATAAAGTCTCAGTTATTGGCGCCTGAAAACTCCTGAGTAGTGTGGACAGGAGACGAAAAACTTAGCAAAAGAGATGTGTGTAGCGTGGACGTAGCATCAGGGAGGAGGCTGTAAGGAGAAGAAGTGCCATTCTTCTGTGTAAAAATGGCATGTGTCCTAATAGAGCATCTGGGTGGTATAAAAGTTTGCCATCCAAGGCATCAGAAATCACTATCGACAGTTAAATAGCCTTTAAAATGTGCCCTCCACAACTGAGCAGCTCTGCACCTCCTCTGCATTCAGCTGGTTTGCAAATGGGGTGAGGAGCCACTGTCACTGTCACCTGCAAGTTATACCTGAGATTAATGATACATCAGGTTTAAATGGCCCAAAGTTCCACAATGAACTGACTTTTAACTCCCCAACGAGCCACCCACAGCAACACAGCACCTGCCTGTTGCCTGCTCCCCACACTGCCACAATAAAAGAACGATGCTGAGCCACTTTGTCACTACACTTGTGAGGACAATGTTAGTGTCACATTACTCAATGATAATGCTTTCGGATGGCGTACTCATACAGGATATGATCATATATGTCCCTATGTCAAGAGTGATATTGCCATATATGTCACCTATAAGGGGATATATTATCACATATATACATCCTCTGGAGATATGAAGATATAAGTTTATAACATACATGGAATTCTCGGTAAAATTTGTATGCTCTACGTATATTAAAAATATCTATATGATGATTTTTTATATGGTATAACATGTTGTAACCATATATGCTAACGATATATATAATTAAGTTAATCCCAGAGTGGAGAGAGCCTGTGTTTGTACCTGAATTGATGAGTTCCATCAGGACAGTGTCTCTAAATCTGGACCCAGTTCAGCTCACAGATCCAAGAGCAAGGCTCTGGAGAATTTAAATCGGCTTATGATGGTCTCTGAAGACTCGTTCCCTCCTAAGCCTCCCATTGGCATGGTCTTCCAACAGTGCCAGTGCATCCATCATGCAGCATTATGCATGATATATTTACAGCATATGTTATGCATATGTTTACAGCAATGGGACTGATTGCTTCAAACCTTGCAGAAATGAATTGAGTTGTGTCATTTAGTGGCATCCACTAAAGTTGGATATTGTTTTGAGTGGAATTTTGATAATAGAATCTAAAGGTGCTTTATAATAATAATAATAATAATAATAATAATAATGATAATAATAATAATAATAATAATAAAAAAGACATGGACATATCTCACTTCATACAATATGGGACCTATAATGATCATAAGGTTTGAATGTTGATGCTACTCTGTCATGAAACTCGCTGAAAGAAGGACAGAGCTACAGGATCTCCCTTCAGGTTGAGAATGGCTCACAGCAGACGGCTGGTTCAAACAGAGCAGCTCACCACCTACAGAGTTTTATACATACATTAACTTTCCTGTAACATTTTATTGAAATGCCAATTTTAAACATACATGTTTGACTCACATCAATATTGGCCCAGTTTCAGTGACGTTATATCAGCAATTACACATTCAATAAAGCAAGCTTTTTTGCAGAGTCACCCTCTTTATCTGTGTATGTGTGTGTGTGTGTGTGTGATAGAGGGATGGAGATAGAGAACATGTGCACAACTGTTTATTTTGGCCGTCCAACAAAAAAACATCCCCACCAAAGACAAAACCAAAACCTACGCTTGTTGAAAAAGTTTGCAAAAAAAAAAAAGTTTTCATATTCTTCAAAACCAACGAATTCCTTCAAGCACAGACGGTGATAGCGTGTGCATCGTTATCCCCATTTTTTACAATTAGCGTGTCTTACCCCTCACCGTCACGTGAGGCTTTCTCTCCTCACCCTTCGAACGAGACAGCTGCACTTCGCCTTGGTCCAAAGACACTTCATAATGACTAGACTGGGGAGCCAGCCTTTAATTATGGTGGTGGCAGATGAAGAAACTATCATATGTCTCATTTCTATGGGTATTTATATCTCTGTTTCTGACACTGTTCCGGCTCAATAAAGACGAAGACCCTTCACCATAATCTTTCTGCTCCACTTGTTCTTGTTGTAACACTGTTGCAGTCTTCTCTCCTCATTCAACAAACTGATTCCCAGATTTATATGTATATATTTGTAAATAGTGCAATTTATGCTTGATGCAGTGTAGGTGGTGGTGTTCCCGTTCCCAGACAGTGGTTAAACGTTTGAGGCAGGTTAGGGCCCAATTTGAGGGGTGTATTGTAAAAAAAAAATGTTTAAAAATAACCGGCTGTCTGAAGGCTGTCTGAGCCCACGCATAATCCATTCTGAAAGGCTTTGAGTGTCTCAAGGACTTCATTATAGTGAGGGCAGCTTTAATTTGTCTTTTTGAGTGGTCTGTAGAAATAAGTGTAGGAGTCATTTGATAAACTGGAGTAGGTGCACAATTTCCACATTATCCACAATAATCAGAAAGAAAAAAAAACCAAAAACAACTGCTAGAGTTTAATTAGTAAAGAACTCAAGGTTTGTGGTTTTCTTTGTGACTGAAAAGGGACGTGTTCTTTCCTCCGTGTGACTCTTGAGCGGCCACAAAGTAAGTGTAGGAGTGACAGAAGCCATGAAAAGTTTTAAGTGTCGCTACATCTTTTGACAATCAAATTCCCATGGTTCTTACATCCCAGGATCTCTGACACCTCATCTCATCCATGAAGAAAATATTTGCTGTGTGTCGAAAACATTCGAACATAAAAGCAAAAAAAAAAAATTCAAATTCAAATGAAGTTTAGGAGACAATCATGGTCATAGTTAAAAGGAACCAACACTGACACATCATCAGGAGCAGAGTTACGTATACACATATTAAAATATAATATAATATATTATGATATGATATAAAATAATACAATAAATCCCACATGCAAATATATGTACTTATTATGAATTTCCATATGTGACATATTTATATACATAACATAAAAAATTAAAGCACATATGTCAAAATTATATATGGAACCTATTAGAAATTGGAATAATGTCATATATTGACATATTTGTGCAGACCATACAAATATCTTTGTTAATGTATGTATGCTTACATAGTAGACATGACTTACATAAATATATATCCATCCCAAACCCTGTCACTATATGCTGATATTATAAACAGTATAGTAACCATACAGTTCTATATGTATGGTGTTTTCCTAAACTTGCTTATATGAATTAAATATATTATTAACGAATATGCTATAACATGTTAGACCATATAAAAAGTCAGATACATATTTTTAATATATGTACTTATACAGATTTTACTATGGGTATGTTATAACTGTTATAAATTTATATCTTCATATGTGATAATAATATATCCCTTTATAGGTCACATATGACAACATCACTCTTGATATAGGGACCTATATGTCATATATTACATTTCTGTATGGGTACGTTCTGCTTGGGTCCTGACAGACAAGATTCATAATTGACACAGCCGCTGATCAGTTAAACATAAACGTGGGCTGTATTCAGGCACTAGAGCAAATAAGGGTTTTTCCTTTGAACTGTTGAACAAAACGCTTAAGTGTAGCTGAACTTCTCTTCTGTTCTTTCTGGACTGTTAATGATCGTGATGCTTGATCTTCTCCTTCAGTTTTTCAAGGTTATTCTCCTTGTCCTCTCTGTGTGACCCCGACTCTTCAATCAAGGCCGTCAGCCGCATAAAGCAGCTTCAGAGTAAACAGTAGGAGTGACAAAATCCATGAAAAGTTTATTGTTTTACACTGTCAATACATTTTTCAACTGAGTTAAGACATAGAGAATCCTATTACCATGGTTCTCACATAGCCGGAACGCAGACGTCCCTTTCATGCTTAAGGGCTGCAAAGTAAAGGTGTTTGTTGAGCTCGTGAAAGCCCCTCTACAACTGGAGCATAGGTGGAATTTCATTTTACTGAGTGTTTAAGCTTCGATTTACAGCTTACCACAGGGGCTGATTGTTGGCATGTCGCTCTGGGGGGTTAATATTAGGCCCTGACAAGTGTAGTCACACAGAGAGGCGCACCATCAGGAGAGGCAAACCAGGCAAATGCTGGTGCCCCCCCGAGAGCAAAGGGCCCCGCTGACGGCCCTTCATATTAGCACCTCCCACAAAGACATACAGTGCACTACTGCTGCCCAGACCCCCCTTAAGTAGGACACCTGATGATGTGTGCTGTAGCTTGTGTGGCCTATACCAATTGCCTGCATGTGAGGTGTTCAGGGAACAACTGTAAATTGTACCATCTACCAATGCTGCATGTGATGCTTTCAGAGAACAACTGTAAATTGTAGTGTCTCATCTACCGATAGTCTGCAAGTGAGGCATTTTGGTGGCATCTGTAAATTGTAACATTTACCATAGTCTGCATGTGAGGCATTCAGGGAACAAGTGTAGCGTTCCCTTGTAGTCTGCATGTTAGCTACTTTGGGGACATCTGTAAATTGTAGTGTCTGCCAGTAGTCGGCATGTGTATGTTTGTGTGTGTGTGTTTGTGCGTGTGCGTGTGTGTGTGCGTGTGTGTGTGTGTGTGTGTGTGTGTGTGTGTGTGTGTGTGTGTGTGTGTGTGTTGGAAGGGGTGGGGCAGTTCTTTGATGGACTTCAATGGGCTACTTTGCCTGGGGCTCCCCAGAAAGTAGGATCGCCGCTGGTCACACAAAGGTGTGTGTGTGTGTGTGTGTGTGTGTGTGTGTGTGTGTTTGTGTTACAGAGAGAGTGTGTACAGAGGTATGGAGAGTCTGTCTGACAGCAGCACTTGAGAGATGTCTCCTTCACTCATGTCCTGACTGAAAGGAAAACTAGTATGAATCATTAGTGTTTAATCTATTCATTCTGTGCCTCTGTGCTTTGAGGAGAGCAGCTGAGGAGTGTTAAGTGACACCAGATGTTCTGTGTTATCACACTTTGAAGGCCTCTTTTCTCCTGGAATCTCTGTGCATGCATTTAGCGTACTTTAGCGCGTGAACATTTCATGGCTTCTTGCCATGTGGTTGCATGGGTGTTGAAATCTGTTGTTGGTCAGTGTCGATCATATTTCACTTCTTTGTTCTCTTCAAATGTATAAAACAGGAGTTTCAGTCTGGTTGAGAGAGACTCTCCACTGACTCACTGTAAGTGAACATTCCACTATATTGGAGAATATTTATTTTATACTCTTCTACTGGAGTGTTTTGTGTTTATTATTGATGATATTCATACAATTTCCACGACACTTGGCTTTATGTTATTTTTTTCATCTCCCACAACAGACTGTCTTTTGCAGTATTTCTCAATGACGTTGTCTTTTTTTTTTTTCTGTGTTGCTGTGTCCCATCACTCCTGTGCACCATTTCAGAGCTTTCTTTCAAAGTGTGATGTTTTTTTTTTTTTTTTGCCTTTGATATGTTCCCCAGGCTCCACTGTGGCCTCAACTAAACAATCTGCAGATCTGAGCTGGTGAATTGGGGCTTTGAAGTGTTCCCCCCTCCCGCTCTCTCCCCGGCCTCATCTCTCCACACTCCTACAGTGAATGGTAATGTGAGCACTGCCTGTAACCTCTAATTGAAGTGCCACACAGTGGAGATACAGATGGGGGGCGGGGGGCGGGGGGGGGGGGGGGGGGGTGGGGGGCAACCTGTCAGGACAATAAGTAAAGACATTTCACACAGTCAAAGCGACAGTCTGATGACGGTGTATGTAAAGGTTACCCAGCTCTCTGCTTAGGCAAGCTCCGCGTGCTCAAAGTGTCCTGTGGCCGCTTTAACAAATTGATTTTACTGTAGAAGAGAGTGGATTCTGTGTGTCTGCCAGGCTGTCTCGACTTTCATATTAGCTTCGAGGCCTGCCACTGCAGTCAGCATTATAAGAATTACAGAAATGTGTGGATATATAAGATTTGCTTGGTCCTAGATTCACCCAAAGGACCTGCAGACATGCTTTGATATTTCCTGCTCGTGTACCCTTAATGTTGACAAAGCAGGTGTCGTTGTTGGAGGATATGTCGTCTTCCTTTCTTTTTTTTTCATTTCTTTCTTTGTGTCTGTCATCTAATGCCGCCTACCCCTGAACAAAAATATGCACATTTGAAAAGAAAAACTGTTCTGATAGTGGCACCACAGCCACTGTCTAAAAGTTAAAGATGTTTGAAATTAAACACAATCAAAACAGCTATGTGTTAAATAGCAGCCAAGTCTCCCCGGGAATAATGTTCATATTGGATGGTTTTGAAGGGCAAGATTTGCATCTAATACAGTGCCAATACAAGAAGTAGTGTGTTGTGTTATTCATGTAGCAGATGCTCTCGCAGTAGGGCTCGGGAATATTTTCTGACCTGTGGCACGACACTGTTTTCTTCCCTGCCAGTGACTCATGACTGACATACAATGACCCACATGTATATTTTGTTGTGTGGCATGTAGGGGGTGGTCCCATGGATGGAGATGGAACAATAGAATAAAAACAATCACTCTGTAATAGCCAGGGCAACTACATTACATAATCCAAAACAAGCATCCATCAATGTAAACAACCAGCCAGGAAGTATGGTCACAGTCTTTCCCTCCTGAGTTACAGCACTGAATAATGTCCAAAAGTGTTTTTGCTGAACATTATGATATTACAATGAAGTTGACCTTTCACCTTTTGGATATAAAATGTCATGTGTTAATTTTATCCTTATAGATATCTGAGTTAAATTATGTCGTATGAATTCATGAGTTATGGATAAAAAAAATGTTTTTTTGAGAGGTCGCCATGACCTTGACCTTTGACCGTTGACCTTTGACGACCAAAATCTAATCAGTTCATCCTTGAGTCCAAGTGGACATTTGTGCCAAATTTGAAGAAATTCACTTCAAGGCATTACTGACAGACAACCCGAAAACTTAATGCTTTTGAGGAAGCATAATAACTACAAGCATGTACCCATACCCATTAGTCACCCTAACCCTGTGCAGCCTGAAATAATAGCCAAAAAATTCAAATTTTTTAAAATTGAAGTCTTCATTGGACCTTTTGACAAAATCAAAAAAAAAAAAAAAATTATGAAATCATTTGCATATACAGTGCTATGAAAACGTTTAGGCACCCCTGACAATTTCCATTATTTTCATTTATGAATCATTGGGTGTTTGGATCAGCAATTTCATTTTGATCAATCAAAAAACTGATGGACACAGCAATATTTCAGTAGTGAAATGAGGTTTATTTGATTAACAGAAAATGTGCAATATGCATCAAAACAAACTTAGACAGGTGCATAAATTTGGGCACCCCAACAGAAAAATCATATCAATATTCAGTCGAGCCTCCTTTTGCAAAAAATGCTTCCTATAGCCTCTAATGAGTGTCTGGATTCTGGATGAAGGTATTTTGGACCATTCCTCGTTACAAAACATCTCCAGTTCAGTTAGGTTTGATGGTTGCCGAGCATGGACAGCCCGCTTCAAATCCATGCGACCCTCAACTTTAACACGATTCCCAGTAGCGGCACTGGCCACACAGCCCCACAGCATGATGGAACCTCCACCAAACTTTACTGTGGGTAGCAGGTGTTTTTCTTTTTCTCCGCCACGCTTAACGCCCCTTGTTATGACCAAATAACTCAATCTTTGTTTCATCAGTCCACAGCACCTTATTACAAAATGAAGCTGGCTTGTCCAAAAGTGCTTTTGCAAACCTCAAGCGACTCTGTTTGTGGCATGTGTGCAGAAAAGGCTTCTTCCGCATCACTCTCCCATACAGCTTCTCCTTGTGCAAAGTGCGCTGAATTGTTGAACGATGCACAGTGACACCATCTGCAGCAAGACGATGTTGTAGGTCTTTGGAGGCGGTCTGTGGGTTGTCTTTGACCGTTCTCACCATCCTTCGCCTTTGCCTCTCCGATCTTTTTCTTGGCCTGCCACTTCTGGCCTTAACAAGAACTGTGCCTGTGGTCTTCCATTTCTTCACTATGTTCCTCACAGTGGAAACTGACAGCTGAAATCTCTGAGATAGCTTTTTGTAGCCTTCCCCTAAACCATAATGTTGAACAGTTTTTGTTTTCAGGTCATTTGAGAGTTGTTTTGAGGCCCCCATGTTGCCACTCTTCAGAGGAGAGTCAAAGAGAAGAACAGCTTGCAATTGGTCACCTTAAATACCTGTTCTCATGATTGCATGCACCTGTCTATCAAGTTCAAGGCTTAATGATCTCACCAAACCAATTTTGTGTTGTAATTAATCAGTGCTAAGTAGTTACAGGTATTCAAATCAAAAAAATGACAAGGATGCCCAAATTTTTGCACAGCCTATTTTTCACGTCTGATTTAATTTCATACAACTTAATATTGCTACACTAAAAATCTCTGTCTGGAAAATAGCCCAGTACTCAGCTTTTATTAGAAAATGAATGGCATGCCACTGTGATCATTTTCTATGAAAATGGAGTAAATTATTATGCAGCCTCAGAGGGGTGCCTAAACTTTTTCATACCACTGTATGATATTTTTTTTGTATCATATTTGATTCGTCAGGAAATGATGGCAATTTATTGACCACAACAATCTTTATTTTAGAAACAAATTCAAATATTACTCGTTGCATTTGGAACATTTCAATTGTTCTGGTTTTGTTTTTTTCAAAGAGAAACCTTTTACAACCTTTTTATTTTGCCTTGAGATAGGAACAAAGTTTAGAGTTTATTATTATTATTAAAGAACAGTAAAAAAAAAATTCTGTCACATAGACAAAGACAGACTTTACATTTTCAACATTTGTGGTACGCTTAATGTGAAAAATGCTACAGTATTCTGCAGCAAGCCATAAAGCTGTTCATGTAAACTTATCCTGTAAACTTACTGTAGGAACTATTCATTCAAAGAAACATTATACCCCATTTAAATTGCTCCAGAAGCTATGCAAGAAAACATTACTGAACAGAATAATACATGCCATAACGAGCCTAAAATTACTCATATCAAGTTATTCATTTTGAGATATTTCAAACAGAAGAGCAATGCACATGACCACTGTAGAAGTACTTCCTGCATACAGTATATAAGTCCTTTTACCTTTTATTTTGCCCTGTGGTAGGCAAAAAAACAGTTTCTGTCTTTGTTCAGGCAAAGATGGACTTTACATTTCCAGCAGTAGACATGTGAGAAGTGATTGCCTGTGCAGTGCTTGCGTCTTTGTCAGTTTTCCCATGTTGAGAAATGATCAATACCATCCTTTCTCACATCAGGAGGCACTCTAGAGTTTGGTCTTTTACGGGGAGGTGTTGCATCTGGCTCTGGAGAGGATAGTGGTTTGATTCTGCCCTTTCCTGCACTTGTGAGAGAAGTGCCAACAGAAGCCTGAAACCTTTCTCAAGGCCATGGGTTTCATCTGGGGCTCCAGTTTCTTCTGGTCTCTTCTGAACAGGTTCCATGCATTGATGACTGCCACTGTGACAGTGTGCCACCAAATGTACATATACCATCTTCAGGATCTGAAGCTGAATTTGTAAAGTGCAGACAGCATATCAAGGAGGTCAACACCTCCCATGAACTTGTTGTACAGTATGCTTCAACATGCAGAGTTTTCGATTTTCGATCCCAGCACTTCACATTTCCCACTGGTTCGATGCCAATGAAAGAAGGAAGTAGGTTCACAGCTTTGTTGTCACACCATCTTACAATGATGTTGTTGTCCTGGTTTACTCTAAAATCCCACAATCCTCTTCCCTTTTTTTTCAAATCTTTTTCATCCATCATGTTGCAGTCTTTTACCCTGTTCATTCGCACTGTGCCTATGTAGTGGATTCCTCTTCCATTAAGGTGTTCCAATAGTGGAACTGATGTGAAATAGTTGTCAGCAAAAACCTTGTGATTTTTTCCAGTTGGAAGGGTTGATGTCATTTTTAGGACAACATTTCCAGTAAGACCAACGTCAGATTTCTCTTTGTCTGGATTTTCTGCACCTTTACAAACATCAAAATCATAAAGAAAGCCACTTTGTCTGGCACATGCCCACATCTTGAGCTCCCATTTGTGAGGTTTTGCTGGCATATAGACACGTAGGTGAGATTTTCCCTTGAATGGCACCATCATCTCATCAACTGCATGGCATTCTTCAGGAGGTATGCAAAGAAATTGTTCTCGTAGTTTCTGTAACCACGGCCTGAGTTTCCACAGTTCTTATCTTTTTTTGCATCATCAGACACACTGAAGTTGTCCTGAAAGTGAATTCAGTGTCAGCAATTTCAGAAATCGGTCTCGAGACATTACATCACAAACTGTGGGATGCTTTGTTTCCATCTCCCAATAGGCTCGTACATTGGGCATCTGTACTAACCCCATGTGCATCTACATACCCAGAACCTGCTCAATTTTCTTTGGCAGTTGTTTTTACTGACTTTCCATCTTTCTGTACACTGTACAAGTTTGTTTGATCTGCAATTTCCTGTAACATTTCATCAGTAACAAATTGTTTGAAATACATGTATGGTGTCCATTCACACCTTTCTTTCGAGGCCTCCTCAACACACTCCTCAAATTCAACAGCTGGAGGTTCATATTCTACTTTTCTCCATCTGTATTCTTTCCTTTTGTCTTTGCGCTTTGCTGACTGCTTTGTTGTTGTGCTCTGTGTTGTTGTTGTTGGGCCCTCTACTTCTGCGCTAGTCTGTTTGACAGTTTCATCTCTGAAGTCTTCCTCATGGCTACTTTCTGAGCTTCCTTCAGTAAGCGTTGCATTAGGAGTCCATTCCTCCTCCTCGCCATCATCCTCATCCTCATCTTCACCCAACTGCTCTAGGTCACTTGAATTGCCATCCATAATCATGCTGATGACATTTTGAACAGTGTACCTTTTTGCCATCTAAAAATGAACACAAAAATGAATTATTGTGCACTCTGACTTTCTTCTCTGAACAGGCTCAATGAATCAATATAACATACAGATTGATAGCCTGGGAATTTTATGTTTTAGTGAAAAAGACAATTGTTAGCAGGTGAGCCATTGCAACATCCATGTGATTATCATGAGTCCAGATAGCATGTATAAAAATTACGTATAAATATCTCAGTTTTCCCTCTAAATATGCCATGTCTGAAGATGAGATTTCAATCTTTAATTGGTTTAATTAAATAATTAAAACTTTGTATTTGTCATTGTGATAGGGATAATGCATTGCATCATGAAATGCCACACTATGACGACTGAGGATCTTTTTGATAAATTACCTTTGATACCTGCTGTATCATATTCTATACACACGTTTTCAACACGATTTTACCATGAAATAAGGTATGAAATATTAAGTAATCATACGGTGTTTCAATACAGTAAATATTCATTTTGAAAAATTTGCAACAATATAAATGCTATTCTTACCGGAACTTTTTCAAAATTTGCCAAAGTGTCCCTTCCAAAACCGAGCGACTCACAACATGAAGGCAGCCATTTTGGAAATGGCGTTCAAAAGCCCGCCACTGCTTGTAGTGCACAGATAATCCGGCAGAGGGCAGAAAACATGTGTCAGATTGTATACAATGGGATTTTCAGGAAAGGATTGATCATGTTGATTAGATAGAGGTCTCAGAAACTCATGTATCAAATATGATACACATGGCGTTATAGGGCTAAAATAATACAATAAATAAAATAAATACTCTCTGTCCACACTGACTTTTCCTCTGGTAGTTTACATCTTTCTCGATACATATAGCTATAGGTATATATATATATATAGATATTATTGGCAGGTCGTCCACTAATCTGAAGGCCGGATGTTCGATCCACATGATGGGCAAGATACTGTGTGAGAGTGTGTGATAGAAAAGCGAAGTATGAATGTGTGAGTGTTATATAAGTACAGTCCATCTACCATATAGATATATATATATAGATATAGATATAGATATGTATACACATGCTCCCAGTGTTGTACAGGAGGATTCTCCAGGTGAGATACTCCAACACTTGATGAGAAGTCAAAGAGTTAGCAGCTAGTGATGGAGAGTGATGGCCAGGTTTGTTGCTGTCTGAGCAGCACCATAGTGTTGTCAATCAGGATGGACAGAGTCCAGGTTGAATGATGCTTCAGGTTTCACACTCACTCTTTTATAACACTGATGGATAGGTTAAGCCTCCATCAGTCTTGCTGTGAGAGTCCTTCCACACAAAAACACACACACACACACACACACACACACACACACACACACACACACACACACAGGCAGATTGTTCCATTTGTCTCGCTGTCCTAATTTATTTTGACTCTGCTTTCAAATTCCAACTCGGCATCACTTCAGTATGTAAGCAATTTCTTGGTGCAGCCCCTCATGCACGATTAGCCTTTGCTCTGTAAGTGAATTTCTGCAGCCTTAAATCATCAGCACACACAGGGAGAGGGCTTAATGCAAATCTGTGCTTTGACCTATATTTGGCTTTGTACCCTCCAGCACTTGGACAATTTAAATGATCCTGTTTGGATATTTACTACAATCTCACAATTATTCATGATGCAAAGATGAAAGGGCTCCATGTGTGAAGTTTAGTGATATTAGCATGTGTTTGTGTCATGCAACATCAGATTAAAGAAAAGAGGGAGGAAGGGAGGGGGCATGAGACAAATACCAAGAGCACAGAACAGAGTGCTTCTTCAGGGTGCAGACTAAATTTAATGGTAATGGTCATTTAAAGTGATTATTCAATATACAAAAATGATAAAACCCATAACTTGATCAATTGAATAATTGAAAAACAACTTCTTTAAATCCAAACTATTCACATATTCAAAAAGCGCACTGAGCTCAGAGATGTGACCCTATATGATAATATAACCCTGAAGCCACTGCACTTCTGCCCAATAACCATTTAAGCCATGTTTATACATATAAAATGCTGGGACCACTTTATCCACTACAGCAACTCCAGTCAGAGAGTAGATGCAGACACAGGGAACAGTTCTTGTTGTTTATATAGAATTAGATGATTGGCAGCTGAACAGATAAATCCTCAGCATAACACTCCAACATATGCATGGATGATGAATGATGAAATGACTGAATGAACTGAACTGAGAATAGTTTACTGTAAGAAAGAAAAAAAATATACAAATAACGTTGACCAGATTTAAATACAAAAACACACCAATCTTAGCAATATCCCACAGATGATATGTAAACAGAAATGGCTAATAGAATAGCTTAGTTAGCATTCCACATACACATACATGTAAAACATGCAATACAACACGGCTAATTGGCTAGCATTAGTTCAACATTAAGTGAGTCAAAATAACATATTCGCAGAAACCAGCTCAGAAAACGACAGTCAACCCACAGGCTACTAATAACTTACACTCTCCACAAACGCATTCTCTGTAGCCCAGGGAAAAGCAGATGGTTGCTATAGTAACCCCCATACACTAACTCTAGGACCCTACAGTGGAACCAGGGCTGACCAAAAATGTGCCTGATTGGAAACATATATATATATTTCAAGGTTGACTGTGATTGGTAACACTTTACAAACCTGTGAGTAGTGACTAAAGAACAAGTGAAGAAGAAATCAGAAACGATCTGATAATTAATGAATGATTAATAAGTAGTTCCTGATTAACTCAGAACTGAGAACTACATAATCGATAGGGCCTAGAGATACAGTATTAATAATTCATTAGGTAATGATTAGCTGTGAATCAACATATAGGGTCTACTGACCATGCTTCCCTCATGAGTCGTACCTGATTACCTCTGAGTCAGTATCTCAAAGCTAATTAATTACTCATTACTTAATCATTAGTTAGTCTTTTAGTGCACCCCCAATAAATAATACTGAGCAGGTAATCCCTCATTCCTTCCTGATTATTGATAATGTAACATATTTCTGATGATCAGTAAAGAATATTAAAGCTTATTCTCCATCAGTGATACTGTGAGGACCAGTCCTCCCTCCTTGATTTCACCTGCTTCATTACTAATGCAACACCACTTCTTCAAGACTGGAGCCATGATGGAGGCTCACAACTGGAATGACACTAAATCTACCCAAGATGCACCTTTTTAATTGTACAGCAACACTTCAGAACAGTTTAGAATGACTTACACCTGAATCTGAATCAAGAAGAACAACTTGGGGAAGTTGTTCATTCATTCCAATGAAAAAACACAATGTTTCCACAGGCTTCCTCATGCAACTGTGGTGTTGGACCCATAGAAAATTCACATTAGTTCTTCTCCAGTGAAGCCAGCGGGCGTGCATAACCAAGACTTCTGCTTGCCATTCCGTTGACATCCTGTTGACTTCCAACACACATGAATGGGATAAAACTAAATAATAATACAGATCTTCTAGACTTTCCAGCTGATACTGGACCAGATGGAAGAAATTCTGATGATAAAAATAGTCCTTTTGTGTGGCACACCCCTTCTTTTCCAGTGATTGTGTACGGGAAAACTGCCGGTGTGCATCACATGATTAAGTTGTAGTAACCCGGTTCTGCCACTGCACCAAATTTGCTTCATCGGCGGGCCTTGCTCCTGAGGTGTTGGTTACAGTACAGAGGAAGTGTAGTGAAATGTGGAGTGTAAAGCCAAGTGTTAGCATATCTGGCAACAGCAAACATGCTAGCACTAACCTACATGCGGCTTTGCTAATGTAGCATGATGCTAACTATCAGTCTACTCTGTTCAACAGCTGAGGAACTATAGCAAGCAGAGATGTGATTCAGGGCTGTCCTGAAGCTTTACTTCTGCTGAGCTTTGGTGAAACTGAAATTTTCTTGTTTCTGTAGAATGCAAAAAATGAAGATGCACCTCTGCTTGCTTTGCCTCCACAGCTCTGGTGAGCTCCCATTGACCTTGGTAGGAAAAGAATTCAGCTAACAACTCAAGGATCTAAAGCGTTTACAAAAGTGTTTTCCTTTTTATTCTGTACTGTTGTAGAGGTAGTAAATCTTTTAAGAATCTTCTGTTATTGAATTTGTGAAGGTAAAATCCAATGTAACAATCATCAGTACGTTTCCCTTTCACAGAATTACTCTTCCTTTAGACTGTTTCTCCTTGTCTACAAATCCAAATGTAGCCACATGATTATTTACTATTTTGCGAGACATTAAGATGTTTTGTAAATAATTTAAATACCCAATACACTTTGTGAAAGCAATTTGTCTTGCGTTAGGGTCTTTCCACACATGGTTGATTCTTGAAGCTTACTCAAAATAACGAATTTATTTTTGAGGTGTCAGTATCACAAATGCAACCCAACAACAATAAAAATAATGATAATAATAATAATAATAATAATCTAGTTCATTCATTTACCAAACCAAAAGAAAATTACATTAAAATCTTTAAACATTAATAAAATAATTTCCTGTTATACATCAATTATTAAATAATGTGACTAGAAAGACAACAAAAATCTGAGAAAACATACTTTAATGTTGAGCCACAAACCATCATGTGGTTTACAAAGGTAAATAAAAAAAAGACCAACTGAAAAAGCATTTAAAGTCACTTTCTTCATGAACTACCAGCATTTAAATAAAAGATAATGAGAGGTAAACAGTAATTGAATTAATAAAGATTATTTTTTTTAATTTCTCAATTCACCCCTAAACTCAACTGAAGTTCATTGCTATGAATACGGGCAAAACAGCAGCTGCCTTGGTTTTTCTTGACAACCTGTCCATATTCTGTCCATTTTCTCACCTGGTTCTTCCTGCTCTTGCTCTCTCTTCCTGCTGCCTCCATTCTGCTCTCTCTCCTTATCTCCCTCTCTATCCTCCTCTCTCCCTCCTTGTGCTGTCAACCAAGAGGCAAGCGTAACAACCAAACAGATAATATATAGATAAAAGCTAAATGGACTGCTTAGGGCAATACAGTGAGATAACATCTGTTTGACTTTACTCCCTCACCTGAACCTGGCTGCTTTCCTTTTGATAAATACTTTATTTATCCCCTAGGGGAAATTCATGTGTCCATTAGCTCACTGTTGACAATAATAATAATAATAATTACATTAGTCCACTTCCTTTGGCTGAGGTGTTGTATAGCCTGATGGCAGTGGAAACAAAGGATCTCCTGAACCTCTCTGTTCTGCAGCGCAGTGAGATGAGACGTTTGCTGCAGCTGCTTCTCTGTCCTGCCAGAATGTTTTGGAGAGGATGGTTGGTGTTGTCCAAGATGGCCTCAATTTTGCTATCCATCTATGAAAAAAACAGACATTTCCAATGAGCCAGCGTTTGTTCCAATGCTTTATGTTTATTTCCAATTCACTGTCCATATAAGTACTGTAACATCAGTTAGCTCCTTAGCTGGAAACTGTGAAAGCAGACTAGCTCAGAGAGCTAACATTAGCCGATAACATGTAGCGAACTATGTCAGCAAATGCTCTTTGACACAAAGTTGAACTATAACCAGTTCAGACACTTTCTCTTATATTGCCAAGTTGACCCAACGTTCTCAGAACAATTTATTTGCTAACATTTCAACAAACTTGTGCTTTTACTCTGCCGCATGAAATTCACGCGGCTCGTGACTCACTCCTCCGTCTACTTCTGCTTTCACTGACGTGGCGGACTAAATGTGCATGCTGCCACCTATTGCATCATGTGTAACGTCATGAATTTAATAAAGAATGGGCTACTGAATATTGGGCATAAACGTGTTTAATCAAAGCCACTTGAACCTGTTGTTATCAGACAAGTTTGCAAAATCTAACATAAAAGGGCTAAAATTATTTCAGAAAATGATGATAATGCCAAATAATTATTGTGGTCATTCTGAGCACCCCTAAAAATAGGGTGCTGAGATGAAATTTAGGGGCTTGAGCACCTCTAAAAAGGGTCTAAAATTGCCAATGTGTTAAACTGTATTTTATGCAGGTTGTTTATTATGCCCATGCCTCCCACTTGTTGTGGGAGGCAGAACAGCCACCACTACCGCACTGCTTGTGATGAACCAAGAATTCATTCCAGGATCTGTACGTGCCCAAGTCTCCACAGGACTCATGAAAACATAAGGGGCCTCTAATTGAAACGAAACTATAGAGCTGACTGAAAATACAAAACAAAACAAAACAAACACAGAAAACCTCAGTGAGTGAGCTGAAGTGAACTAAAATTGAACTAGTAACAACAACCATCAAAATGAAAAGATATGTTTAACATATGTATTAACAGGTCTAAAATGAGTAGCTGATAAACGGACAACTCATTGTTACAGTAACACGCAGGTTATCATATGTAGATTCATTGCAAGACCTTGCAGTTATTTTCTAATCTCTATCTTATTGCTCACTCATATACGGTGGCTCACAACGGCAAACACACTGCAACAACCCAAAAAGCTTCCGTTAGAAGAAATGAGCTGCAAATTCTGAAACAATGCAGATTTAAAAACACATATGAATACAACAGAAATGTGCTGCAAATGGAAAAACAAGCTACAGGAAGCCAAAACAAATACATTAACAGCAAACACGCTGCAAATGCAGAAATGATGCAACAAAAAAAAAAACACACAAATCCCCAAATAAAATGCAACAGAAAATAAATAAATAAAATAAATAATACAAATAATCAAATCAAATAAAACATATGGGATCAGAAAATATGGGAGCTTTAATGTCAAACTCAAAAACATATTTTGGCCATTGTCCTCTTAAAGTGTATGACCTTTACACCGTGACTGTTTTCAGATTCTTTGTTTCACCTAAAATCTATGTTTAAGGCTTGTAACTGTGAGGATGGTTTCATAATTTGGAAACTGGTCCAATAATCAACTCACTAGTGTGATGATACAGTATGAGAGACTTGACATTTAGCAATGTAGGTGGGACACTGTATCCAGTAGTTGCTGGAGCAGTTACTGTATTTTTTTAATCAGGGAGGAGGTGTAGATGCCATTCTTAGAATTTCTAACAGCGCAGAGTATTTTTATATACAACTGTTTTATAAACATGTCTAGAGGGGAGCTTTGAATTGATATAAACACTAACTGTTAGCTTGCAGCCACACTGGACTCTGCTTGCTTTTTTAACTTCCTCCCTCCTTCAGTTTTTTTTCCCTTTGCAGAGTCTCTTTCAACAGGCACTCGGTGCCTTCTTTTGGACATTTAGTGAAACTGAATCACTAACCCTACGACTGAACTAATAATAATAAATAAATAGATAAAATGTTATTAAAGTAAAGAATTCAAACAGATAAACAGATATATGAATCAACCTGTCTTCAATCGTTGCTTTTCTCATGAACTTAAAAATAGAGGAAAAGGAATGTTTGAGCACCCTGTTGCCAGCTTATAGAGGCTTTCTACTTCTACTGTGTCATACTCACAGCATGTAAAACAGCTACCCACAGATTTTCAATGATGTTCAAGTCAGGGGACTGTGATGATTGTTCCTAAAGCCTCAGCGTGTGTTTTCTAAAGAAGCTGATGGTGAATTGTGAGGTCTGGATTATTGTCCTACTGTAGAAGCCGGCCTCTTTTCAGTTTCACTTGCTTCACTGACTGTTGAACATCTGCATCGAGAATCCTGATGATATTTAGTAGGATCCATTCTTCCCTCTATCTCTGCAGTGTTTCCTGTGCCATTAGCTGCCACACCCCCCAAACAATGATATTTATACAACCCTGCACTCAAGAATTGGCAATGTGTTATTTTCTCCCTTTTTCTCCAAACACACCCCTGGTGAATGTAGCCAAAATGCTCAATTTTAACTTTATCTGTCCACAGCACTTGATTCACAGGTAAGGTTTCCTTCTGAGGACTCTTCCATGTAGACCCTGTTTGTGTCCTTTGCAGATATGGAGGTTGTGCTTTCTACTCAGCAGATCTACAGCTTTATGTGAACATTTTCTTGGTCTTCCGGATTCTGTTTTGACTTGTTAATGAAATTTTGAGCAGAAATTTCAAGCTAGATGTGTTTTTAAATCTTTTTATTGCTTCTTCTGCTTTGTAGCATCAATTAGCTTCATTTCAGTTCCTCGGTCAGGGGCTTGGAGGACCCCATGTTTGTTGAGCAAGTTGCCAAGTTGCCAGCAACAACCTGCTTTACAAGACCTAACAAGTTGATCCTTAATGAATTCATGGAGGTCTCCATTTTTTACAAGGGTGTCCAAACATCCAAACATCAGTTGTTTTTGTGGTTTAGATTTATTGTAGATTGTTGTAGATTGAATTTTAAATTGGTAGAACTGCCGTTTTTATCTGCACTCAATAACCCATAATAAAACAGTCACAAAAAAGTCACATCTCTTCAGATTGTGGTCAGGTGCCTCCTGTTTGCTTTAATTATCTCTGACATGTGTCTAGCGCTTGATTGGAGTCCAGCTGTGGCAAATTGAATTGAACTGAATTGGACATAGTTTAGAAAGTCACACACCTGTGCACAATTAACACTGCAGGTCAGGACAAAATCAAGCCATGAAGTCAAAGGAACTCTCTGTAGACTTATGCAATAGAACTGTGCTGAGATCAGAGGTATAAAGGTATAAAACATTTCTAAAACTCTGATTGTTCCCAGGAGCACAGCAGCTTCAATGATTGTGAAATGGAAGAAGTTTGGAACCAGGACTCTTCTAGCATTGGCTGTCCGGCCAAACTGAGTAACCTGGAAAGAAGGGCCTTGGTCAGGGAGGTGACCAAGAACCCTCTGGAAGGTCAACCATCAGCCAGGTCTTCATGGTAGAGAGGAGGGACAGAAGCCACTTTGTGTAAAGGGCACATAACAGCCTGCTGGGAGTTTGTCAAACAGCATTTAAAGGACTCTGGGAGCATGAGGAAAAAGATTCTCTGCTGAGGAGACAAAAAGAACTCCAATCATCATGTCTGGGGAGCACGAGGCACTGCTCATCATCTGGCTAATACCATCAGTACAGTGAGGTATGGTGGTGGCAGCATCAGGCTGTGGGGGGCTTCTCAGTGGCAGTAACAGGGAGACTGGTTAGAACTGAGGGAAGGATGACTGCAGCCAAATACAGAGAAGTCCTTGAAGAAAACCTGCTGTAGAGTCAACATGACCTGAGACTAGAGTGACGGTTCACTCTTCAACATGACATTTACCTGGAGCAAACGCCCATGGCTTCAGGACAAGTGTCTGACTGTCCTTGAGTAACCCAGTGAAAGCCCAGACAGAGAACATCTGGGGAGAGACCTGAAGATACAAGTTCACAGACGTTTCCCATCCTATCTGATAGAGCTTGAGAGAGCTTGTAGAGACTTACATAAGACCTTTAATTGCTACCAATGGAGCTTCTACAAAGAACTGAATTAATTTAGTAAATTATACATTTCAGTTTTTGATGATTTGCAAACATTTCTGAAGACATGTGTCCTCTTTGTCAGTTTTACTCAGTGTTACTGAGTGTAGATAGATGTGCAAAAACTGCAGCTCTATCCATTTGAAATTAAATCTACAACAAAAATAACATGTGCAAAAAGTGAAAGGTTCTGAAGACTTCCTGAAGCCACTGTATTCATAATTCATGAACGAGGTGTTTCAGGAAGAATGACAATCTCTCCTTAGTGTGCTGATTATATGGAAATCATCTCCTTCATCTTCCTCATCTCCTCACCTCCCTTCAAACCCTTCTCCTCAGCGCCAAAATGGTGACAGAGAATTGAAACTGAAAATCACTGTCACTGAAGAGAAACTGTCAGCGTGAAAAGAAAAAGAAAGTGACTGATAAAAAGAAAGAAATCTGAAGATTGTCACTAATAAACACATCAGAATTTAGAAACATATCAACATGAAATGTGATGATAACATTCTAAGATTAAGTTTTGATTGAAAGCTTTGATTTTTTAATGCCCAACTTTTTTCAATACAAAAGTTTCCTTTTTGACTTCAGGTTTTCAATGCCAATTTTTTTTTCATTGACAAAATCTAAAGTCACCGTCTGTTTGACTATAAATTATATATTATTATTATAAAAGTCCAAATAATGGGTTTAAGTTACATATATTTAAACTTGTGCCATCAAATTAGGCCTCAGTTGTTGCTATCTTGGCTTGAAATGCTAAATGAGACAGAGACAGAGTTCCACTGGCCTTGTCCAAAAATCTTTTGAACAAAAAAGACAAGAGAAGAAACAAGACATTTTGATTGTTCCTGAAATACCAAAACAAATGTGCACATTGGGTCCTGCTTTTGTCGTCTCTGCTTTTATGTTTCCCCGAGCTCACACTGGATAAAAATGGTTGTGTTCTGGTTAGAAACTAAGGAAACGGTGTCTGCCTATTTGGAGTTAATTGGAGAAGTTCAGCACCATGGACAGCAACCCAGTTCACACCAGGCTGAAAGAAAGAAAGAAAGAAAGAAAGAAAGAAAGAAAGAAAGAAAGAAAGAAAGAAAGAAAAAGAGCCACAAGATATTTCCGTTATAAAATTACGTATACCCATACACAAATGTAATATATGTACATATACTCACTTTCCATATATTAAATATATATGTATATTCATGTATGTATGCTTATATTGTAGACTTGTGTTACATCAATATATATACAGTATATTCCAAAGCATGTCAGTATATGCTAGTATCATGTACAGTACAGTCCAAAAGTCTGAGACTACTTCCCCAGAATGAAATGATAAATTAACAGGAAAATACTGAGAAAAACATACATAAGCATATAGAATTTTTATGTGTTTAATAGACATGTTATATCACATAAAATTCATCATATAGATATTTTTTAAATACATGTACATTTACAAATTTTACTATCAGTATTTCATCTATGTTATAAACTTATAACTACATACATCCAGAGGATGTACAGTATGTATTTCCCCTTATATGTGACATATCTGGCAACATCACTCTTGATATAGGGATATGTATGTCATATATGTTTCTGTACGGGTAATTACCGGCTATAGCTGTAAAGGAATTTTCCTGAGATGAATGCATGGATGGTCAGTATAGAGGGCACAGAGTTTATGTGAGGCCCTTAGGTCAGGCTGTCTCTAAATCTTACAGGAGACGCTCAGGCGGCTCCTCCGAGCATGGCTGTATCTCTTCAGTGATAGGGCTGGAGACAAAGCTGATAACAGAAGACCTTGGATGGTCAGTAACAAACAACTCTCTTTTATGTAACCAACAGTATGAGCATGTGTAAATCTTACTTGATTGTTATATTTAAGGAACCAATAGAATGCCAGCACATCTTCTGTGTGCCTGACATATGACCACATATGGGCGTGGTTTGTTTTATGGGAATGTGAGGGAAACAAACCAAAAGGGAACTTTCAGGTAGAATTGAGGTGGCATCATGCACAGCAACATGCACTGATGATTCCTCTGTTCTCCTTGGCCAAGCTTCAATAAACATCCTCAATGTAAGACATCCTAGGCTCCATCACACTTTCTTCATTGATGCCCGTAACCATCCATAATAAGAATCTATATATCAATAGCTAGGTGCATAATTAATTTACAAAGGGGAGTCCAACCACCCCAGACAATTTAGTATTGTAGTTTCAAAAAGATAAAAATAATAGTTAAAAGTGAGGCAGCAGAATCCATCCTATCTTTATTTTTAGTCTCTACAATGGTTTAAACTCCAAAAGCACTGGATTCTCCATTTAACATATAATGCAACCCAATAGTGTCCTCCATTACACACTCCCTGCATCAAGCTCTGTTTGTCCCATATCACCAGCACTCCCACTGCAGCTCATCTGTAAACTGTGCTGAGACCTCTCACTGTTTAATGATCATTACTGGCCATAAAAAGCTGGGCTCAAACACAGAGCCAACAGATTGACTGCCCACTGATAAGAGTAATCCAATTTATTATTCGCTCCGTTTGACCAGGCTGTCTCTGGGAGAATAAGGAAGCCAAGGACTAAGGCCTTGGGGACTTGTGAGCTTGGATTATTTTATTCTTCCCTCACTGTTTTAATTAAAGTCTTTTTTTTCCTCTTCCTGTCACTCGTTGAGATGTTGGTTGCTCTAAATTTGTAGGTTGGAGCTCAAGAGTTGTTATAACAAAGTGTCTTATTTAAACAAGAGACAGTTTAGCTGCTTAAAGGCCTGCCATTTCCCTCATTAATAGGCAAATGTATGCAGCAAGGTGCTTCAAAATCTAATCACATCTTCTATCTGAGCACAAGGCTTCTGAGCAGATAAACTGTAACAGTGCCAGGCACAAAGAAAATGCACATGGTGTTCAGTGAAAGCAAGTCATATTTTAACACAATGACTGCTGCTTCCTTTTTCATAGACAGGAACAGAAACAAAAAAGAATTTGACAAATACTATTAAAAAAATACACAGGGGTCACCAATTCATGCAGGTTTGTCCAAGGTTTGTCCAAATGGACACCATCCTCCATTTGAATGACCCCTAGTAGTAACATATATAAACTGAAAGGCAGTGGACCTGGGACAGAACCCTGTAGAACTTCAATCAGGCATATGAAAACAGCCACTAATAGTGTATATATCAATGTGGCACCATTTGATTTCTAAGTGACTCATGTAGCTTAGCTCAGACTGTTCTGAAATATATTAGGAAATTTGTCCATGGTCAGTCCACTCTCTGGAAAAAGCATTTGACAGGAGATGGCTACAGCAGGTTGTGAAATTCAGGGTCAAGATTTATGATTTAAGTAAATTTTGTGTCATTAAACCCAGAAAAAATATCTGACTTGTGGTTAGTCATTTTCAACTGATATGGCTAAAAAACAAGCTAGCCAAATAAGCCTAGTGCTTTGCCTGGGGTCTGAGGGCTGAGCTCGCTCTGACTGTTTCGACATTGCCTTTATCTTTGCTGTCTGTCTCATTTGGCTCATGTTCACCCATGTCACCACTCCTACAGGGGCTGGAATCCCTGGCATCCACTGGTGGTGGTAGAACTAGCGGTAGTAGCACCAAAGGAAAAGTCAGTCATTTTGAAGCACTTTGCTGCACCTGCCTGGAGCGACTTCTTTTTCTTCTCCCTCAACTTGTCAGCACCACCCTTGTGTTTCATAGCATGTTTTTATCCTTTTTTTCTTGTACACTGATACAGGCTGGGGGTTAGGTTTGTGTTTCATTTGTTTCATCATATTCTGAGGTAGTTTGTCTGATTTGTAACAGCATGGGCACCCCGGTGGCTCACCTGGGAGAGTGCATACCCTAAAGGCTAAGTCCTAAACCAGGAGGCCCGGGTTGAACTCCGCTACCCTCTCTCTCTCTCTCTCTCTCTCAGCCACCCCTGTCTGGCCGCAACTGCACAACACTACAGGCCAGTCAATAAAGACACATACCAATCAATTTTGAACTACTTTGGCCCAATTGTCCAGCCCTCCACTGGGGAAACTCCCGGTACTCTTGATGGCCAGTCTGCCCTTGGACAAGAGATAAAATTGGCATTGCTTTCCACCACTGGAGACAGCTCTTAGTGAGTAAAGGAATGAAGTTTGATGCTTAACTCACAACATTTCTTTTAGCACAGGTAGGTTAAGTTAAGTTCACCACAGACAGACTACAGAAGTTGATGGCGATGATGTGACAGCAAGTTGACGCTCCATGAAGTTATTTGATAATACCAGGATCAAAGCCATCAGAGTTGTTAGAGAGGAGGAAAAGGATGGAAGAGAGAGGAGGAGGGGCAGCCGTGAGTCTGGCCTCAGGCTGTAAAATGGTAAGAGATGACTCTGACTGAGATTCACTGCTGTAAAACTAACTCAAATCAAATTAAAATGACCATGGATTATTTGAAGTTTTCCTTTGGATCAGATAATGTGGATCATAAAATTGATGACAGGACAGCTCTGCCTGATTTTAAATCACTGACAGCCCGATGAGATGGAAATCGTCTTTATTGTCAAAATCACAGTCACAAGAAAAATAATGAATAATAACTGTCTGCAGAATTGTTCAGCTGTGTGTTGTACACAACAAGACCATGGCCTCTGGAATAGCACAGTAGTGTTTTCAGCAGGAAGATGGTTTACTGGGACAACTGAATAGAACACAGCCCTCATAAACATTGTAATGTTAATGTATCGTAAAACACCTGCGAGATTTCACATTACAAAACAATTCAAGATGGTTGTACAATTATAGATTTGGTCAAATCAGGGTTAAAAATATTGTGAACTGAAAATACAACATTATAGCCGTGATTCAATTCAGGGGCTGCATCCTTTGGAGGATGTGGTCTTCGAAGGTGTGGCCCTTTGTAGCCGTCGTAGATGAGGAAAGCTGAACTGAAATAAGACGGTCTGGTCTACGGAAGATTTTCCCTGTGTGTCACCAGCTGTCCCTGCCCTTACTGTTGTGTTGCAAAGCATGACTCCTGTCGCCTAAATTTTAGGTTTTAAGGCCCAAGGTTTTAACAGTTCTACCATTGGCTGTTGAACTGAGCTGAAACCCAATACTTACATTTAACAGTGTAATCCACAGGCTCTCTATCAGTTTTATTTGATTTCATTACCAGAGTGCAATGAATCTTGGGATAGGTTGGACCAAGAAGGATCCACCTATTGATTCCTTCGTTGCCCAGGAAAAGAAGGATATATTTCTGAGCTGCATTTGAAGAAGTCTTCAAAATAGGACAGCCTTGTCACGTTGCTGTGATGCAATTGGTCTTCAAATGCAGCCTCTGAAGGATGCAGCCCCTGAATTGGGACACAGCTTATATCCTTTACATTTGGGTTCAATCACCTTAAACAATGGAATATGGCTGCCATGAGGCTTTCCTATTTGCCTGATAATCAGGCTCTCCCTGTTAGATATATGGGAGCATTCAGAGAGAGTCCAAGTTTCCTAGTTTCCTAGTTCTAATTACAACTTGAATGTTAATGTGACTTCTACAAGTCAGAATCTCATAACTACTATGAAATGACATGATATGAATGCAACATGACAGTGACTTCTGCTTGTAGTCTCATTCAAGATTGATGACAATCAAAAAAAGCAAAGACTGTATTTGAGTAAATGTAAGTAGTTATATTCCACTACTGGTTTCATATGATAGTATTTTCTGCTGACTTTCTGTGATTCAGAAGAGAGGGTGTAATCTTTCAGCACCATGGACAGCACCCATTTCTTCAGTCCCAAAAGCTCATCTTTTTTGTACAGAAAGTCACCAAACTCCCTTCAAAAATCTAGGGGTTTAGTTTTGCTTTGATAGCAACAAACATTGCATGCATTATATAACTCTGTTTACTATCAGTTTTTAAATAATAACACCTTCTGGTAAATTAAAATAAGGTTGGTACTTTTTTATTGCAAACGGAAAGTCACCAACTAAATTTAAATAACTGACAGTTTAATTTTTCTTTGATGGGAACAAACTGCATCAAAAATCTCTATCTATGATCAAATTTTCATTGGTAATACCTTCTGGTAAATTCATCATTAAAAGTACAAGAGATGGATGACAAGTGTCCCATTGTAAAAGACCAAACCGTTCTCAGAACAAAGCAGATCATGATACGTTTTATATAGTTATATTTAAGTTTTATAACCTAATGCTTACTATCTGCAAAGTGATATTTACCACCCTCTAACTCCTGAGGACTGGAGCCAAACCCAGCTGACAATGGGCAAAGGTGGGGTACACCCAGGACATGTTGCCAGTCTATCACTGGGCTCACATATTCACACTCACATTCCCCTCCAGGTCGCCAATTAACCTGCTTGTCATTGGATTGTGGGAGGAAGCCGGAGTACCTGGAGAAAATTGACTATTCCAAAGTGCTATAAGTTGTGTTTTTTGTCTCCAGCCCTGTGATAGACTGGCGACCTGTCCAGGATGTACCCCACCCTTGTCCAATGTCAGCTGGCATTGGCTCCAGCTCCCCCTGCAACCCTTTTAGAATAAGCCATATTGCTATTGGATGGACGGATGAAATAGCGTCCCTATGGTGGCAGGCATACCGGACTTTAATTGTCATGGTTACAGTAATAAACACATCAACTGTATTGAGAGAGGCATACCTACTTTTGTTGCCATGGTAAATATAATAACGGTCCTGCCAAAGATAGGTTGAGGAAAAGATGGGGATTTGCATTAAAATAAGTACTTCCTCAACATTAGACAATAATTATTGCCATGGAAATCGAACACCGCTCTCCTGTGTCGTATTCATCCATCCACCACAACCTCGCCCTGACGTTGACTTCTTCTCTCTTTATATTACGTCGTTACAGTCTGATCATAAGATGCATTCAGAATAGAAAATTAAATCAGTTAACATTATTAATGAAATAAGTAATTTGGTTTAATTGAAATGTTGTTCTCTATTAGTCAGTAGTATACCTACAGTTATCTCACAAATTGCAATATTGTTTAGCTGCCATTTATTCCCCCAACCTCATTCAGAAAGATTTGCTAGACTTCTTACATTTAGTTGTCACCCCTGCACTTTCATGATTTGATATAAATATATAAATACATATATACATATATATATATATATATATATATATATTTTTTTTTTTTTTTTTTTTAATCTTTGATTTTGTAAATTAAATTATTTATTTATTCATTCATTTTATTTTATAGATATATATAGGATACATATTTTTTAATCTAACTATTTAGTAGTCTAATTTGGTGCCTATAACATTTACCTAACATGTAAAACACCCACAAACATAACAAATTATTTGCATCTCAACACCACCCACTGGTGTGACACAGGATGTGAAGTTGAAATGCTGATTACCACATGAGGAAAATCTCAAGGTCAAGGTCAGGGTAGAATTATTGTCATTCTCTTCATATACAGTGCTGAGCATGCTGAGGAATGACCGTGGGTTCCATCAGAGTCACAGTCTACATTGTGTTATCAGTCATAATGCAGCTAAGTGTTGACAAAGTGATAAAGTCTCTCCAGGCACTAATAATGACAAGCGTTAATTAGGATGGAAAATAAAAAGCATGTATGGGAACTACAGGTGAGCCTGATATCAGTTCAATAATTGTGTCACTATCAGTCAGAACCTGCTGCACTGACAGCTGATGTTGCCTCAGAGTGTACAGTAAATCACTATTGTGGAGAAGTTGCATACATATATCACATTCTAATAAGGTAAGGTTGCATGAAAATAGAAATGATTGCACACACAGACACACACACATTTACAAGTGTTTTCTCTCTTTTTAACAAATGAGTTTGGTCAAACCTGTTTCTCATCTTCCACACCCATGGAAACACTTTCTTGAAAGTTCTTGCGGTTGATCCCAAAAATGTAATTATAGCTGTCGGCCTTGCCGCAGTCTGCCGTTTGGTCATGGGGGGGGGGGGCAAAAAGATCATTTAAACATTTTAGTTTTCTCAGGATTCAGTCTGATTATCTTCACAAAGATAATGAGCTGTTGCCTCTGGGCTTAAATTACAGACCAAAACATCCTCGACAAAACAGAGAGCTGCAGAATTCACAATAACTGGCTAACAAATTGTTGTTAATTGCTGCAGTAAATGAATCAGACTATATTACTGGAAACTGGTTTATACTTTATCTGAAGCTACTTACCTACCAGTCTGTTGTGATTAGGAAGGCAAAAGACTACATTCTGGATTAGTTATTAAATTATGTTTATATCACTGAGCTGTTCCAAGTCATCAGTATCAGAGTTTGCATCACTGTCACTTAAAATACATTCCGACTGTAGGAGCTGAATTTCCTGCTCTAAAAGAACCTAATAATTCACATCCTGAAAACCCCTGATCAAAACCACCCGCACACAAGTTGAACTGCTGTCAGACTAAGCATTAAACACTGTGTCTCAAATCGGATACTTCAGTCTGCAGCAGGCAGGGTTAGCTTAGCTTAGCATACAGACTGGAAGCAGGGGGAACTAACATAGGAGTTAGTTAGGGGGAGCTAACATAGCTCTGTCCAAAGTTAATAACTACACCTACCTGTACCCTTTTCACTAGTTGTTACTAGAGAATGTGTTTAGCCTGGCTTAGTCTTTATCCTAAGCTAGGCAAACCACATTCTCACTGGAGCTGTCTACTTAACACACAGACATGGGATTTATATGCATCGTGTCATCTCACTAACAAAAACAACATTGTTCTTAGTTAGCTGTTACATCCAGATTCATCGAACCTCTTCTGCTAAGTATCATGTGTGGTTATCGAGGCAGGATTGGCAGCAGCTACCAGAGGTGTGCCTCCCCTTCCTTGTCGAGTTCTGGAACGTGATTGGAACAGCACCTGGTCCAGCCCACCAATCAACCAGATGCAATTTGGGACTGAGATTGTCAACATGGCTGACACCCACAACCTGCCAGCGTACCCTCTTTTCATTGTTGAGCTTATGATAATTGTTGAATGAACTCATTATATTTTAGTGTTGAGGTTTTTTTTGTTAAGATCCACTGGGGTGCTGTGTCTGCACAGACAAACAGATATCAGCATGATAACATTGACTTTGTACACACCAAACAGCCTCTTATTCTTCTCTTGTTGGTGCTGCAGGACAAACAGGTCAGAGATGCATTTGTAAATTAGTCAGCTCCAACTTGAGAGATAGCATGTGGGTCTATGTCATTTAATATGAACATCTTCAGAATTGTAATGTAGAGGTGATGGATTATCAAACAAGTAGAATGAAGTGTGAATTATTAGACCTGATAGTGAATCTGCTCCTTCTTTCCTCCTCTGAAAGAAATTAACATGTTGATAGCAAAATTGAGCGTTATTCATTCAGAATCCACGACTAGTTAATTGTAGAAAATATTCCAAATGAAGCGTCTCTTCCCCACCTCTCTTTTTCAGCATTTGACCTTTGCAGACCAAATTAAAGCAGAGGGGAGGGAGGAGGAAGGACACATTTTGAATCCAACCATTAATTCCACTGATGCTTGTACAGTCATTTAGCTGGCCAGCACAGGCCTAGGAATCTATCCATTTTGGCTGAGGTGTTACTGCTCTCTGGGAATTGCATGGCTAGCATGGCTGTAGTAGCTGCAGTGGTGCCAATGGACAGTTAGAGCCCCACAGTGCGGGACAGATGGCTGGGACTATTACAGAACACAGCAGCCAAAACCGGGAGATGGCATGGTAGGGAGAGCCCGGGACTGGGAAATGGATGCTGATACGACCAAACAGAGTGGGAGGCCTCCGGCTCCGAGCTCAGGGGCAGTTCTACAGAGCTGTTGCAGTTTAAACCCCAGCCAAACACCACAACAGCTTACTGCACTGACTGTGTCTCTTCGTGCTGGACTCACCAGGGATGTGCTGGAGCTAATCAATACATGTTCTCTTTGATTAGCATTGACTATATTAAAAATAATAATTTATATGTACAACAGCTTGGGGCTAATTCATTATCCTATCAATAATAACAACAGTAGAGTCAGCAAGGTCGTTCAGAGACCGGGGTAAGGTGACATCACTAAAGAGATGTCAGAAGGTGTAACATCAATCACGGTTTACAGAGCCACTTCCTGCTTCCTCTGTGACCCCCTGTACTGTTGTTCTGTGCACACGGTGTTCCTGTGCAGTGAGGGAATATTAACAACATTTCAGCTGCTATCACTTTCAGTTTGACCTTCAAATGAAGTGGTTCAGAAAATGGCAGAGTCACTGTTCCAGTCTCAGGCTTTCAGTTTTTTTACTACAACTTATTACCAAGATACAGAGTTATAAATACAATAAATACTTTTTGCTAACGTATGTAATGAATTTATTTTTACATTTATCTATTTATTTATTTATTTATTTATAGATGTATTCATTTATTTATGCATTTCTATATGTATTTCTGTATTTATTTCTGGACGGCGGTCCTACCACAGTCTAAAGCAGGATTGGTTGTAGCAGTGTGATCAATTGGATGGATATGTTATTAATGCCTTGACTGTAGTCACATAGTCAGCATGTCTGAGTTTGTTTTTGTTTAGTCTATTTGCATGTGTTTTCTTCATTTGCAGTGCTTTGAGCTCTCAGGGCCACTGTTCTTATGTAATTTAATGTCCTTCATACAGTTAGGCTGATGATACTTTAGACTGTTTTACAGATCAGAGATAATTGCTAAAGTATTGGTCTATGGTTTGTTAGCCATAAAACCTGCATACTGCATTGTCCATTATTTAATCTGCCTATAGTGTGAACAGAGATTAACTGTGTAGCGTACATACCTGGCCTGGCATCAGTCACAAGCCATTAAGGAAGTTCATTATAAGGACATGCAGAGTTACGGACCCACAATTGACACTTTGCGACTCTTCCCACCATCAAACTATCAGATTGATAGGAAACAGAGACAAAGGACCGTTATCTCACAAACAGACCATGCTGTTAGCATGTCAGAGAGACACACAACCAGACCAAAGATCAAAGGCTCAGCTCCAGAGGATCAACCAATGGACACCAGGCAACTGGAGAATATAGGCAAAATCTCCAGTTTGAAACAATAAGACTCTGTCTAATGATATTGGATTGTTTCTTGTATAGGACAAGTAACAACAAAAGGACTGATTAACACTAAAGTGTGAATCCTGGCCTCTCTGTGCCATGCATGAACACACACACACACACACACACACACACACACACACACACACACCAACCTCCCTTCCTCTGTCCCTCTCTAGATAAGAGTCAAAAACTACAACCCACATTCCAATCCTGGGTAGTGACAAGCAGAACTCTCTTCACAGACACAGATCTGAGGAAGAAAGTAAAATTAAATATCTAGCTGTTCTGTAACTCCTGAGATGTTTCTATGCAATAGTTTAATCCCAAACTTCTGTCTTCTTCTGTATTACAGTCAAAGAACTGCTGTGTAATCCACATTTATAGATTATTAGCTTTGTGAAATGTTTATATTGTTGTTTGATCAATTAACCACTTGTATCATGATTAATTCCAGGTTTGAAAGATGGAATATCCTATTACTCCTCTCTGCCATTATTAGTGCAAGTAGTTTTATGTTATTTTACTTAATGTTTTGTGGTCATGGTGGAAGACGGATGTGTGAGTTTATAAGTAAACTATAGAATTTAATTATTCTAAAGTTCAGTGGAAAATTACTCTGTTCTCCAAGTGGAAACACAAGGGAAGACGGGTGACGCCCCTGAAACATGTTTTTCAAACCCAGACTCATTGGCCTTGGCTCATTTTCTGTGAAGAATATTTATCAGAACACATTTTTAATGACCACACATTGTACACCCCCCTACACATTTTATATTAACCACACAAGTATATGCTGTTTACTGTATATTGCTTGTAATTGGGATGAAGTAAACATCTGTTAAGTATTTTAACAGAAAATTGTTTGATTGTGTTGAATTAAACCCCAACAAATGCAGCAGGTCCACCAGACCCACCAACACTGGCTGAGTAACAAAAATATCAACATCACACAAGGGTTAAATCATCATCAAGTTTTCCTTTTTGAAAATTTTGACAGCTTTTGAGTCATCTGGTCAATGCCAGTCTCCTCTAAGTTATCCAACCAAAGTGAAGAGCATTAATGTTTATTTCGCATCAACCCGCAAGAAGACGCCAGCAGATAACATCTGTACGACCTCCTGCAGAGAAGCCGAGCAGAAATCAAGAGAGCCCGAGACAAAAAGTCTCCTGGCAAACTCCACCAGAGCTGAACCGATGAGACACCAGCAGAATCCGTCCCCGTGATAACGGGACACGGCCTCCAGGAGAACCTAGATCCCGCGTCTCCAGGGTTACCACGGCAACCACAGCGACCTGGGTTCCAGCCGAGGGTCTCCAGCTACAGCGCAACTCACAGTAGGCCGATCTTAACACTCTGCTCATGACTGGGTTGATGTCGAAATATAGCAATATTTAATCATCAAACCTAATTCGTAGATGTAGCATCATTAGCTGTATAGTCATAGTGTATAGCCATAACATATTCTCTCCCACCATTGCCAACTCATCACACTGCTCATTTCATTATTATTTTCATCTTTATGATTATTACACCTTGCATTTACTCTGTACATAGTAGTTTAGTTAAATAAACTCCTTTATTTACACCCAGTTGTTGTCCTGTTGTATTCTTTTGACGTAGAGACTGAAGATCCATTGAATCGAGAAGTCATGGCTTCCGATATGAGATTGATAAATTTGGCAATAAAGTAATTCATTGTTGTCCTCCTAGAGGACTGGTGCCCCATTTCAACGAGAGTAAATTCTAAAATATGGCGTTAACGCTACAACTGTGTCCTCTTGTCTGATTACTTACAGAAAACATTTTGGATTTAAATAGTCAAACAACGTTAAAGTCAACAAGATGCCACACACACTGCTCAGACACAAACATCAAACATCTTCGGCTGGGGAGAGAAGAACCAAGCAGCGAAACATGCTGCTACTGTCTGAAGCCCTGAAACTCTGCAGATGGACGGGACTCGCCAGCACAAAGCTGAGAAGAACTCATGTTGAGGAGAGGGAGGAGAAGAGAAGATGAGAGGAGATGGAAGAAGATGGGGGTGGAGGCGTAGGGTGGAGGAGGGTTGGCTGGATGTAGAAGAGAGGTGTGGGAGGAGTTGGCCTCGGGCTGGGATTTACAGGAAGAGCAGTCTAGCCTTCTCTTGACTTGTGTTTTTCTCTGCTCTCCACTTTTGCTGGCAGCGTTTTGCTATAGCAGCGAGTTTATGCAAGCCTTTTGAGACTGGAAGAAATATAGATCAAATTTGAATATTTACATATATTTGCTTTCAAATATGAGGCAAATAACCTCCACAGAATCCTACAACACCCACACAAGTGACAGAAACTGTTAAGCCAAAAAATGTTCAGCTGTTTATAAAAGCAAACTCCCCTTTTAAGGTATATTACATAATTTACATTTTATTTAACTTACAAGATATCCACAAAATGTATGCCTTTTATATTTTCATTTTACAACACTGCCTCATTTTGGAAGGACTCGAATGCACGACTCAGAGACACTGATAAAAAAGTCCAAAATACACTGCCCAAAAAATTAAGGGAACACTTCTTCATTAGTTAGTTAGTTACACTTCAGGGATATCAATCTGTCCACTTAGGAAGCACAAGTAATTGTGAATCAATTCCACATGCTCAGGTGCAATATAGAGGCAAAAGCAAGACAACCCCCAAAAAAGGGAATGGTTTTACATGTGGTGGCCACAGACAGTTGCTCTCTCCTGATCCTTCCTGACTGAATTTTCTCTAGGTTTGTGTTTTCCTAGTGTCCGTGTCACTACTGGAAGCATGAGGCGGTATCTGCAGCCCAATCAGGTTGCACAGGTAGTCCAGCTCCTCCAGGATGGCACATCCATACATGCGGTCACAAGAAGGTTTGCTGTGTCTCCCAGCACGGTCTCAAGAGAATGGAGGAGATACCTGGAGACCGGCCGTTACACAAGGAGAGCTGGACAGGGCCGTAGAAGGGCATCAACCCAGCAGAAGGACCGGTACCTGCTCCTTTGTGCGAGGAGGAACAGGAGGAGCACTGCCAGATACCTACACAATGAGAGGATGGTTGGTATTGTTGAAGATGGCCTCCATCTTACATTCATTTCTCCACAACAGTCCTGAATGAGTCCCGAATCCTGCCAAGCACAGTCCCAGCCTTTTTGACCAGCTTGTCCAGTCTCCTTGTGTTCATGTCTGACATGCTGCTGCCCCCAGCAGACTGCAGCATAAAAGACTCCACTGGCCACCACTGACTGATAAACTCTGAGCAACAAGAAAAAATACAAAGAAACATGCATGAGACGACAGAAAGTAGCTGATAGAAGTTTGAAACTGTCACTGGGTCATGAAACAGCTACATGTATCAGTGAGAATGTCTTGTTTTTGCTGGTTGTTCCTGTTTTTGCCCGCAGCAGCCTGGAATGACGACTGACCGAGTACAGTGTTTGTTTTGGTGAGCAGAACAAGTGTTATAGGCAGCAGTAGTTTGCAGTAAGTGAAACAAGTAGGGGGGAGATAGACCAAGGAGGGTTTTGTATATGAGCCTAAACCAGTGAATATTATGACGGATGTGTAAGGATGGACAATTAACAGAGGAGTAGATTGTGCAGTGGTGTGTTTTGAAAGGGGGTATTTGTAGAAAACGAGACAGCAGAATGATAAAGATCATTAAGCTTCTGAAGCAAATCCTCACAAGCTGATCTCTAAATAACATCACCTTAATCGAACATGGGAATGGCCATTTGGACAAGAGTTAATTTAGCAGGGGTAGTGAAAGTTGAACGCATTCTGTATTAAAAGCTTAATTTAAATTTGACCTGAGGCCGTAACCTGCTAATGTGATGTGAGAAAGACAGAGTGCTGTCTAGCCAGATACGCAAGTATTTATATTCAATAACCTGGTCTAGACCAGCCCCATCAAGAGGAGTGATATTCAGTGGTGGAGGGGGCACCGAACCTTTCCTATCAGACCACATGACCTTAGTCTTGGAAATGTTAAGCTGGAGGTTTAAGTTAAAGAGAGCCTGTTGGACCCTGTGGAAGCTGTGATATAAGTATTGCATCTGGGGAGGGACCAACTGCATAAAGGACTGTATCATCTGCGTAAGGTGGCTATATGCATCTCCAACAGAACAAACAATATCATTAATATATATCGAAAAAAGTGTAGGGTATCAAGCCTTAGTGACTGGAAGAGGCTGAGAAAGGAACTGTTCTGACTTTAGACATTGTACCCTTTCTGTGAGGTAGTTAGAAAATCAAGCAAGTAAATGATGACAGACCCCAATGGGGGCCGACAGGCAAGAATAGACTGATTGACGGTGTCATAGGCTTTCGCTAGATCAATGAAGATTGCTTCACACAACTGCTTAGAATCTAAGGAAGATATAATATCATTCAGGACCTTAAGTTATGCAGTAAAACAGCTATAACCAGTTCAAAAACCAGATTGAGCGTCAGAGAAAATATTATGAACATCCAAGTAATCCTTAAGTTGCACTTTTGAAATGTGAGGCAGAATAGAGATGGGCCCACAACAGTTGGGGTCAGCCTGATCTCCTCCCTTAAAGAGGGAACTTACTACAGCTGCTTTTTATGCACTTGGAATTTCAGCTGTACGGAGAGAGAGATTAAATATATCTGCAATGGGACCTGCAATGATTGGAGTTGCAATCTTAAAGAAATAAGGATCCAGATCATCAGACCCTGCAGAGCACTGCTTAAAGCTGTTAGTACATGCAGGTGCAGCTGGGGGCCGATAACAACCAGCCACTGACAGTGTGTAACTATTAGATAGCTTAATGTTTAGAACTAATAAATGAAACTGTTTTGGAATGGATTTTGCCAGGGCAACAGAGTGCTGAAGATGATCTTTGGTGGAAATTGCTTCCCCCCACCCCCACCACCAACACCACCCTTTTGAAGACCTGTCCTGCCTAAATAGATTGTAACCTGGCAGGACTACTTCAAAATAAGGGCTGGATCTCGACAAAAAATTGATTAATTTATTGCAAAAAAACCTACAAGCTACAAGGAATTGATGCCAGCGCATTATTCAGGTATACAGGTTGATGTCCATGTGTTGTTTGATTATAAAGCAGGTCTAGGTTCTATATTAATACTGTGAAAGAATCAAAGCGCTCAGTCCACAGAGAAATGCACACAGCCTGTATTCAGAAACTGAGCCTTAAAACCCGCTGTCAGGACTTCTGTAACTTTGTGATGTCACAACAAAGCAGTCACTGCTTTCAGCCATGTTCCAAGCCCCGCCCACCTGGACCCACTATCCAACCTTGCAGGATTTGGTTTCTCTGAGTGTTTACCTAAAATCTGCTATATTTTCATTATATCACTCAAGCAACAGTCAGCCAATCAGAAGAGAGGCTCAGAGTCTCCTCTCCTCTGATTGGCTCACCGACCTGTTGTTACTAGAGTTCCAGATCGAAGCCTGAGAGAGGAGATGTAAAAACTTTGAAATGTTTTTTGGTTCTTAAAACCACAAATATATCTTCTGATGGATCAACACTTCAAATAAACACATGAAAAGTGTCAAATAAGGGACCTTTAATGATTTTATTTTAAAGGACTACTTTGTGCTATAAGAAAATTATAGTACTTCCAGTTTTCAGTGATCTGGCTGAAATATCAGCCACTATCTGTCTGTACAAATATGTGAGAAAATAAGTCAATTTTATTGCACAAATGATAAATGTTGGTTTGAGGTAGAAGAAAACGTGTGCAGTGAGGTTTATCTTTACACAGTAAAATGTCAGTTCAGTATGTAGCCTATAGAAGGTAGGTAATAAACAATTTAAGTACGTTTTTTGTTAATATTGTTATTATTATTTTAACCCCTAGCCAACAGTCATATGAATCACTTTCACACATGCACTGACCCCCTGAACGTATCTACATGGCAGAGCTGTATATGAGAAAACAAACGTCTAAATATAATGGACTCCCTTGGACAAAGTCTGTGACATGTCAATTCGAGCCCATGTGTGAAGAGAGCAGGTGATTTCCAGTAGATGATGTCTGACATGGACAATCTCCTGTTTGGAGTTGCGCTTTCACACATATAGCACACGTGTCCAGACCTGATTCTCTGGACTGGACTCATTGTCTGGACTTCATATGAGAAAAAGGTTTGACATTGATATGGTTTGATGTGTTCAATCTATGAACCTTAACTAGGTAGTTTTAACCAGGACCACAAACATTTCCTCACCTAATCACCCAAACCCCAATTATTCCCATACAATAACACGTTAGTTTTTATGCCTCAACAAACTTTGATAATAGAGAAAGGCAAAGGCAAATATATTTAGTAGAAAATGTAACTGCAAATGTAATGTAATTACGTATTTGGTAAATCACAAACATGTTGATAGTGAACGTATCAGTAAAATGTTGACAGACAATGTGTCTGTTTTCCACAAAATAATCTGATGTTACAGTAAAATATCCACTTGTAGTGACCACAGGAGTATTAAACGGAACTGAACCACAGCCGGGACTGTGGATGTTGAGCCCAGTTTCTGGTGTGGGAGTCATGCACTTATACACTCATCATCCACCCCAACCACTTCCTGGTAGCCCCACCATTAATAAATGTAGCCCTTCATTCATTCAGGTGCATGTTACTCTCTTGATAATGCTCCTTACAATAACAGTGAAATCCTGCGCCACTGACTTCAGACCACAGCACAAGTCTATTTGTCGTTTAAACAACATGGGTGCTGGAAGGAAAATTAAAACTGAGTCGGTCTGAAACTAGCAAAGACACTTGCGTTGCGTGTTGTGCTGCTTGGTGCCGGGTGTTAGACCGAGCCCTGAGACTTTGCTGCACATTCTGTAGGTGGTTGATCGTGCTCCTTCCATTCTCATTTCGCCCCAGTCTCTGTCTCCTCTCTCACTCTAGCTACCATAAATCGATATATTTTGCCACATGCATAGTGGAGTTTAGCTAATCAGATGTTTACAGTTATTTTTCCTAGTTTATTTTTTCTCACGCTGCGCCTTCCCTGAAGTTCTCTGGCGCCCCCCCCCCATCAGGGAGGCGCGCCTCACACTTTGAAAACCACTGTTCTAGGAGACAGGTGGACTTCCTTTAGGACTTGTTATTTTCATGCATAAATAAACTGAAACCAGCAGCTGCATGAACAGTATCCTCTGGCAAAAATGAGGAGAAATAGAAACCAACTTATAAATAGCGTTTAAGCTAAAAGTTGCATTGCCACTTGTATGGTCATTGAATTTGCTGATGCCCTGCATTCTTTCACTAGCTGTCTTTAACATTAACATTCATCCTTATCCAACCATGAAGGCCACAGAAGCTGAGAGCCTTGTGCTTTAGCAGCAGTCCTGTGGGATCAGGCTCTGGGCTGCAGCAGTCCAGCCCTGTTTGTGGACTGTCTGTGTGGGTAAAGCATTCAGACAGATGGCAGGCCAGACAGCCAGCTGCCTCTGCAGGTGTTGGCCACTCACTGGCTCCAGAGGTGTGCAGGGAAAGAGCCAGGCCTCTGGGCTGTGGAGAAGGACAACGGCCTGCGGACATGCCGGTCTTCTGGGTGGAGAAGATTGAAACATGGAGGGTCGCTGTTGACTTTGGCAAGAAGATACTGTTGAAAGACCAGTACTGATAGATACAGGTATGTGGAATGCAGTTTGGCTGAATTGCATCATTATTTTTTTCTGTAATATTTCTAAGTCTGTTTAAAACGAGACATTGTACATAATTTGGCACTCAGATTTGTTTTTGAATGCAGTCTGTGGAAATGTTGCTGTTTTTGTCTTTGCTCTCTGGACACATTGCACACAAATAATGAATTTTAACTTCTTTGAGGTGTCAATTATACAACTATTAGACATGTATTACAATTGTACTGTCTCAGACTAACTAGGAAGCCAAACAATGGAGAAAAAAGAGAGAGCTTGCATGGCCTTGATGTTCTCAGCTGTATCATTAATCATCTAATAATGGTGTGAAGGGAAACGTGTACACACACACACACACACACGCACAAACGCTGCCATCTGTTCCTTTGTTGCTCATATTGTCAAATCTATCTGAAATGAATGCAGCTCCACTCTCTGACGGTCACACACATGTACATTTGGAGCTTATTTGTGGTGGCAATGAAGGGAGCGTCACGTCTGGGTCTCGAGCACAATGAACATGGAAGGAAACTACGTGAGTTCATTCAGGGAGGAGTTGCACGCTGCTTGTGCACTGGCACGTAGTCTAAATATGATATACCATTTCCTGTCAGGTGACTGTGTTTTAGTCTTGGCCTGTTGTTGGTTCCAGTCTCCAGGCGAAGTTCCGTGGTCGTTATGGGTATAAAGTGAGTGAAATAGACATGTCAGTGTGCCGCAACAATATTTTTACAGTTATGATTCCAGCGTGCCAACTACGGCCCCCGTGCCATGTGTGTCTCCTGTGGTGACTGTGGTGTCACCCTCTTACTGTCCCGAGGATTAATGGGTTATGTGACCAGGATGTTTGACTTCTGTAGGTTGAAGGGGTAAATTGTACATCATAACAGGTTGTCATACAGTATATGGAAAGAGAAGGCAACCTAGGCAAATTCTTACCATTTTTACCATACCATTTTTCTCTATGGTTAATTTCCTCCTTCTTGACAACTTTGCCGGGGGTGAATTTTTACATAACTCACCTGTTTACATTTTATTAAGGCTTAAAGTTATGGAGAATTGAGGGTGTGTTGCTTTGAGTGACAGATGGGTGAGTGTATTCCTGCCGCAAGCCGGCATTCACCGAAGTCTCGGCTCGACACTCGCCGTTTAGATTGATTTATCATTAAAGGTAGAAATAGTTGTCAAGGTGAGTGCAAAACAGCCAACAAAAACAATCTATAGCTGTGTCCACTCACTTAACCTAAACAACAGACAGAAACTTAGCTGCCACCCTAACATAAATGCGCCGCATAATCCAGGAGATATTTAAATTATTTACAACAACACTATATCAGCGGATACCATTTTAAAATGGTGCGCTGTCATTCTTCGTCCAATCAGTAGCCGCCACCTACAGTTCAACATACTTATAGTTAACGCAGAGCAGGTGAACAGCACCACCTTCAGTTCAGGGAGGGAGAGCAGCTCAAACGAAATCCCACTCAAATACAAATTATGACTCAGGGTCGTAGCACGTTTGATACTTAGATAAGGGTTGAAGAGTTTTATTTTGTTAGTTATTTTAATGGTAATATTATGCACTGACTAGTAAATTGATGTGTTGTGCGTTGAGGTTTGATTTTATTTGACTTGGTCTTGTAGCAGTGGTTGTGAATTGGATTAATTATCCATGGAAACGTGCTATAATTGGTGAAATTAAAAGGCATTAGACCAATTTAGTGAAAATATTTGAAGTATTGAATAAAAGCAATTCATGCAAACGCACGGTCATAAATTCTCTTCTTAATAACTCTGATGTGTGGCTAGTCCTCCCTCTACACGTCTCCACCTCTTCATGAATAATGGTCAGAGTTATTTAGAATCGGGGATGAAGTCAGTGGAGCAGTTGACTTCACTTGGCTTGCAGCCTGTTATTAATGCTCCCTAACGTTCCCTGTATGCCGAGGAAAATCCAAATATGACAGAGGAGGGAAACAGGGAGGGTAGGGTGGGTGTGTGTACGTGTATGTGAGTTTGTGTGTGTGTTTGTGTGTGTGTGGGTTCGGTCTTGGGAGTGGGAACTGGGACTGTGGGTGATGGTTAAATGTATACTAATGCACTTTCCTCTATAGTCCTCCCATATTCATTAATATACATATTTAAAAGGGGAACATTATGCAAATCTTGCTCTAGATTAAATAGCAGAGTTTGGTCTGAAATATAATTCTGTGCACATTAACAAGTCACCTAAGGCAAAAGAGTATATTTCAACTTGATTTAATCTAATTATAGAGCAAACATTAAAACTCCATTTGGGTTGCCTTGCCTGTTTTCTCGGGGCTGTGTGGTGGCCTGTGGTGCAGATGAATAGTTGTAGATGATTGCTCTTTCATTTGTTGTGCTGCTGATGTGAAACAGTGTGAGGGCATGATATTGCATTGGGCACTGAGCTGAGATGAGTCCAGACAATGAGAGATTGTGGCCAACAAATAATTACCCTGAATCTTTATTCAGAGGACTTCAGGAGACTCATGATTTATACATGATGCTCCAAACAAGGTTGTCATTTTTGACCCCGCTAAAGACGCAGCGGATCCAGTGGCGGTAAAAGATTCATGTGACTTCATTGTGGATTGTGGCTGCTCTCAGCTCCGACGGAGGTTGGGGAGATAACAAATGGAGGAGAGAGGAGAGAGAGCGGCTTCCACTAGTGCTCAAACCTTAAAATATGACTTCTTTGCCCCTGCCAAGAGATATTAAATACAGTAACTGTCTGTCAGACCACAGCTGAAGGGAAAATGCCGCAAGATAGGCAAGAGACATTTTTGAGGCCACCTTTGATACCAAAAGCCAGACAGATCATCCATCCCATTTCCTTGTGTCAGTGCAGGCTGTTTAATGGGGATTTGGGTTGTTTTGACGTGAGCAGACCTCCAGGAGGATACAGTGTTTACCTGGAGATTTCTGAAGGGCTTAAGTGGAGTTCTCACTTGAAAATAGAATAAACAAGCAGAGAGATTACTGTAATTGAAATGTCAATTATGCTCTTTTTGTTTGAATGAGTCAAACTGAGCCAAATCTGTCTGTGAACATGCTCTTCTTTCCAGCACAGATACTGATTTAAAAGCCAACTGACACAACGTTTTTTTTTTTCAGTCAAACATGATGCCACTGATTTACTCTTCATATTGTTTAACAGGAAGACAATAAAAGTATTGGGAGCTGGCAGCTGAGCCGAACAGGCACAGAGACACAATGGAAAGAAACTGCTGCTGGTAACTGAAGCTTACACACCAAGGACAGACAGGGTTTTAAAATTTTCACTTGTGCAGCGAGGGGATGTCAAACTATTTCCCATGCAGTGAACTCAACACAACTAAATAATACTGATTGCTGTCTTACTCACTCACCATGCCCCAGACTAAGCTCTCCCACATGAGATGTGACTGAAGTTTTCTGATGCTCTGACCTTAACTGGATGCTGAACAAACACAAGATTTTAACAATCTACATGTAGATTGTATGACTCTCTCTAACTACTACCCACACTATGGAGGTCGTGGATGGCTACAGATGCAGTTTTATGCAAGACTTCTGTGGTGCATAAAAGCTTAGCTGATTATATCCTGAAGCAAAATCACATGAGGAGTTCTGTTGGATATCTTGTGAATTTAGAGGGATATTAAGGGTGCACTATAACAAAACATGAGTATGTACAGTATATAAAGCCCATAACATGAAGACCATTACATCTCAACACTGTGTAAAGATTAAAATCATAAAAGAGCACGGAAAAATAGAAAAATGAAAATTAGAAAACAAACAAAAAAATCAAAAGAAACAACACAAAATATGAATTACATACATGAATCAAAGAAAATAAAGTATAAACAAACAAAACTGGTCTCCTCTGTTTCCCATCTGGGTGCTTATTACTGCCTCTTTTAATTTCCTTTTAAAAACAGGTAGCAAGGGCGAGCGGTCTACCAGGTGGAGGTCGACGTTCCACAGCTGCACACCTCTATATTTAATTGACTACTGTCCCCTGTTGGTGTGATAGAAAGGGAGATGCAGATCATAATATTAACTTGGTCGATGTAACATCAGTATGTAAGAGTGGATAAACAATCGAATACCAACCCAGACAAATCATCAAATCATCAAATCAGAACCCAAAAAATATATAGTGCAAAAAAGGTCACTGGAGCTCTGTGCCTCAGAGGAAAGAGTTCATTCTGAACCATTATTAATGTTCCTTAAAGGTCTCATACAGTTTAAAGGTAGATGTCCATGTGTTCTTTGATCATAAAGCAGGTCTAGGTTCTATATTAATACTGTGAAAGTATCAAAGCCTCAGTCCACAGAGAAATGCACACAGCCTGTATTCGGAAACTTCTGGAACTTTGTGATGTCATAACAAAGCCACGCCACAAACCCCGCCCACCTGAACCCAGCATCCAACCTTGCAGGATTTGGTTTTTCCGAGTGTTTACCTGAAATCTGCTGTACTGAGATGGTTTTTGTTCTTAAAACCACAAATATATTTTCTGTTACAATTATTTTGCATGGTTTCATGGCTTGACTCTATCAGAGATACACTGATCAGCCACGTCATTAAAACAGAACCGATCAGTATTTATGTGGCTTTGCATTCACACACAAAGGTGGTGAGCAGGGTGCATTCATTGGACTTGGTGCCACCCTATACCTGAGTCTGGTCATTAACTGTACAAGCACCAATATCATGTCTCCATGTTCCGCTGTAGGAGCTATAATCCACATGCCTTTCCCAGGCTCATGAGAGCAGTGAATGTGTATCTCTGGCTACCTCTCTCTGGTGATGAGCCCGGACGCTGTCACATCATCCCTCCTCAGAGCCCTCGATGTTTACGCTCAATCACTTCCCATCTGCCTCTCTGTCGCAGACAGGTGGGGGAGATGATTCATTGGGCTTCCCTCAACCGGTGAGACTCCAAGTGAGGGGAAGGGGTTCAGTCCGTGTAACTTACAGCAGTTACGAACTTGACAAGCCTCAAACGCACCGTGGAATTAGAGCGGTGATAAAAGGAGCAAAAACGTACATTTCAGAGAAGTGACAGAGATCATATTTGTTTTAATTACTTTGGATGTAAAATGGCCGGTGGTTCAGTTTTAATTTAGGCATATGTTCAGCCTGGGATGTTTTGATTACAGATGGTTTGGCCGAGGTGAAGTGGAATCTGTAAATACTGACACAAGTTCTTTCCACACACCAAACTAGCTTTACAAATAAGCTTTTCTCTGGTTGCTCGCTTCATGTTTCTGTTGCTATATATAAATTAAGCAAAAATACAAAAACCTTCTCTATAACCAGCTCATTCGAACACACCCACAGGACTGTGAAGCTGAGTGTGGCTGGTCTACATGAGAATACTGAACACACACACATTCAAATACACACGTCTCCTGCTGAGGCCTTTTTAGAGCCGCCTCAGCACATGATTACACATGAATCAACATCACATCAACCCATCTGAACACACACACACACACACACAGATAAAATGGCCCACAGTGGTGACTTCTCTGCTGTGTGTCACCACATTAACACAGGCTTCTTTAGAAAAACTGTGTCTGTTTTAAACTAATGAGTTGGGACTCACTTGCGCTAGTCGAGTGTTTTTTTTTTTGTTTGTTTTTTTTCTCCATCTTGACATTGTGTAGTCAAATCTCAGGTACAAGCTCAGTGGAGAAATTCAAATTTTAAATGCTCAAATTTTGCTTTCATGTGTCATTGCTCACGTGGCCCGTGGCCTGGCTAGGTGCTATCTGGCTAAAATGTTTATGCTGATGAGTTCAGCTTGCTAATTGTTAAATGTGTTAAAAAGCCAATTTTCATTAAAATTAATAAATGATTTGTATTAAATTATAATAAATCCAAATTGTTCTGAAGGACAAATTTAAACAATTAATCAAAATTATTTGCAGAACGTTGTGAACTTGTCCCACGGGCCAGATTTGGGCCGCGTCTAGACTGAAATATCAGAGCAGCTGATGGATGGATCGGGATGAAACATGGTGCAAACTTTCAGGTTCCCCTCAAGATGTATTGGAATAAGTTTGGTGATCCTCTGACTTTTCCTCTGGAGCCATCATTAGATAAAATAACTGAATTTGTCCATTATGAGTCAACCTCCGCTAAACTAAAGATGACGAACATGGTAAGAACTAAACCTTATGTTAACATCATCATTAGCCCTTTTCTGCTGACTTAATCTGTTTATTAACATAATGTTCTTAAGGTTCTATTCAGTCATGACAGGACCTTTTCATAAAGAGCCAAAATGATATATGATGTGTTCTTTCTGGTGTCACTGTTGGAGAACAGAGGAGAGTTGGAAGGTGGTGATGTCAGAGACAGTTCAGAAGGGAGACGGCGCGCTTAGAATCATTTCCTGTATCTGTGTCACCACTGCCCTGCCCCCTCATGGGACTAGAGGCAGGTTTGAGATGATTCGCTCCGATGTGATAAAGCGAGCGTGATCACAGATTATGATGGATTCTAAATACTGGACCAATTTTTCACAAGCTGCATATTCTAACACTAAAATTACATTTTCCAGAGAGACAAATTATCAGAAAATGAACTTTGTTCAAGCAACACACTCTCGCAAGATCTGGCAACAGATAACTCTTCTCTCTGACTGATCTGGTCTGGTTTCACTGCTGCAGTGCAAAACATACATTTAAATACATTAGACCAGGAATTAAAAGTTAAAATTTAATTAAAATGTGTGTTTGATTGCTTAAAAATACTATTATTGTTATTATTATTATTATTATTATTTGGATAATTACTTTTTGGATGTAAAAAAGGAGAGTATTATTAGACTGGTATGATCTTGTACTGAGATTCAGATATTAAGATAGCACATAAAAAAGGCACAAAGTTGTACTGTATCTAGTGTTGTGTTGTGTTGTATTGTTTTGACATGGATAAGCAGTAGTCCATTAATTACTGTTAAAAATGCCCAAGCTTTGAGCAGCAATAAGCTGTAATAACAGGAACAACGTATCTGTGTTTTCTTTTGCAAAGGATTCAGACAGGAAAGTAATAAATTAGCTGTCACATTTAATCCCAGCTGACCACGCCCACTTAGCAGACAGGAAGTGTATACCATTTCATCAGCCTAAAGGATCATGTTATATTATAGAACATCTTTGCTGATATGCAGGAAAAAGAGACATACATGGAAAAATGCCATCACATTTTCTGAGTGTGTTGCCAGGCTGGCATTTGCATTGATCTCAAAGGAAGTGTAGTTAGCAGTGTTAACCTGTTAGCAGATTAACCCACAGTGAGGTTAGTTAAACTGTTGAGTTAACTTGTTGTGTGGCATATTGTTACCTTCCCTGTGAGAGTCCAGGGGTTGAGGGAGGTAACAATAAATGAAATAGTAAACAGGAAAACAGATTCAGCAAAAATAAGAGATGTTATTCACAAACAAAAAACTATAACGAACAACCGGCAGCAGCACTGGGTAACACAAACTAACAACAACAGAGAACCAAGAAAATCCTAACTAACAATACCAATAAAAAAGGAGAAAATCACTATCGGAATGAACGACCACTACAACTCCACGCAGCTCTCTCTCAAGGAGACGAATGGCCTCCCCACTCCGCCTTTTAACTCCGCACAACCCTACACCACGGCACGTAACACATATTTCACTATGATTCCCTGTGTACTTTTCCCGCTGAGTGACATGACATTTGAGTCAATGGCCATTATACCGTATAGAGTCTAATAACAACGGAGCTGTGAGTCTCATTGCGTATGCAGTTCAGTAGGTGTGTCCTACCTACCTCAAACTGCACCACCCTCTGCTACACATAATGCCCAGCCCACACAAATGTTTAAAAAAAACAAACTACAAGCTAATTCATTTTCACATAAACTTGAAAATGACTCGTTTTTGCAGAGAGCCGGACTGAAACGAGGCAGCATTGTACACAAACCAGACATTCAGGCACTTCAGGCGCTGTGATGTCTGGGAGAGGCTCAGAGCAAAGCGGGGCTGCGAGGATAACCTGTGCCTTACAGCTCTGTTTTTATCATTGGAGGATTTAGAGGTTTAGAAGGAGAAGGAAAGAGTGGTGCAGGCTCAATTGAAGGGTTTGTTTTCAGCCTTAGATAGTTGTTCACTAAGAATGAGAGAGGGGGTTGTTTGTTCTACCTTGGGATCTGGACGGGAATGGACAACAAATTCTTCCTCTCGCTTTATGTGTTCCCCCCCACCACCACCACCACCACCCCCCTTCTATCCCTCCCTGTCTGTCAGTGGCCCAGAGCAGAGTTATTCTTTTCAACTTGAACACAAACTCTGTCTTGTTCTTGTGAACAAGAATAAACATAAATCAGTGGTCCAGTTAAAAGTTGTCAGGTGCTTTCAACTGCATGTTGTGGTCTTCATCGGTCTCCTTACAAGATTGAACTTTCATATTTGTCCTCAAAGGTATCTCAGAGCACTTGGTTAAGGTTGGGGAAAGATGGTGGTCTTGATTAAACTAGAAAAATTACATTTGCTGCCAAAAAAGTTAATAAGTGGACCTTGAGTTAAGTTGACTTTTTCACATGCAGTGATATATTTTGTAAAAATTGCAGAATAAGAAATGTGAAAACCATTTTCTGTCAGTTTATTTTGTTTGTTACAATATTCTCCTGGCATTTTCCTCTGGAAATATGATAAATGTTTATTTTGTACCATCTTTGAACAGAGGTAGAGGTTACAATCTCTCTCCATAGACAACAACTTGTAGTCATAGATTTTAAAATAAGTCACCTAAAGACAACTGTGCCATCCTCATGACAACTGAGCAAAGTCACTGATGGACACCATGAGGTGCAGTTGATAGCTCTGCAAGCCGAGCTTGAGTTAAGATGTTTTTAGCAATATATGTTTATCCATTTATTTTCTCAAACTAGTATTTATTGGTCAAGAATATACTTTTACACCTAACAGCTCAAAGGTCCACTAAGTAGTTTTTAGAGATGTGAACTGTCCTAAAAGCTGCAGCCAATCAGAGAACCCCCCTTTGTGAACCATAGATGGTAGCAGTCAAACTGATACTCAATTACTAATTTATTCCACTTCATTGCTCAGCCCAACATAAAATTCATGTTAGCTCATTTCCTTTTAGGTGTGGTTGTCTTAAACATTCAGTAGCAAGGGACATATCCACCCCACCAATCAACACAGAAGCTGTGGTAGCGGATGTCAGGAATACACAGGACCAGCAGCGTTTCCCAAAAGTCTCTATTGAAGGGTCTCGAAAACTCTGGAGGAGTGTGAACACCAGGCGTAAACGTAGCAAAGGTGGATGGAGACTTAATGGTCTAGAACTAGACTTGGGGTGTTTGATGGCGAAGATAATGCACTTTAAATGTCATGTTAGCTAAAATGAATCCCCAGTTCATAGACATTGAGCCTCAGTGAGCATGGAACCTATTAAGCATACAATATTTGACTAAGCAAAGTAGCAATGCATAAAGGTATTTTGGAGGAGACAGATTGTTCAGTCAAAATCATTACAGAATCATTAAACAGCCAATGACAGTCCACAACCAGCTACCTCACACTTGTGCCAGGCCTGAATGGAGTTGATATGTGAATACTTACACCAGTTTGGTTCCCCTGTCTGCTACTGCAGTGATGCTATGACGAGTTGACAGCCAGTCAAAGGGGAGATGACTGCGATGGTTGAGCTTCAGCCCCCTCTCTGTCTCCTGTGATCTTTGTTGGAGCAGGAATGAAAGCTGTCAGCTCAGTATTACCTGAGAGGACTGGAAACAAAGACGGGGAGGGCAATACATGGAGTAGTGACACAGGATGGAGGCAGTAGTACTGTGGAAACAATTGTGTACTTCACCTCAGGGACTTTCAACTGGATAAGATAGAGTAGCAAGTCTGATAGGCAAACTGATTGAAATGACAGCAGCGGGATCGTGAGACAGCCAGTCTCCACTGTCTGACAGACATTAACGCTACGTGTGATCGGGCTAACACCACTGTATGCTCAGATTTCACTGTGGAGAAAGGCCTTCCACAATGTGCCATGTTCACACTTTTCCTAAATCGCATACTTCCCTAAAAAAGTTCATATTGAACCCATGTTTTAGTTGGTTTACAGTTCATGTGCTATGTAGTAAGTTTTGAGTCCTGAATGAGCTGCAGATCTAACATGCTAAATCCAGCTTCACATCAATTTTATACCAAATTAAGTGTAAATCAAACAATGAATGGAACAGATTTTTTTAATGAATATTTAAAGATTCTGTAAAAGATTGTCACGAGTCCTAGATATCACACTAGACCACTAGCATCTCAGACCAAAACGAACATTTGACATGAACCTGTCAATACATTACATTATGACACAGTTTTGTTTTTAGCTCTAAGGTACATTGGTTAAACATCCCCAATTTTGAAAAAATGCGATGTTGGTTTACTTAAAAATAAAGAAAAACAAAACAAAAATAAGAAAGATATACCATTACTCAACTTTATATGGTCTTGTGCTGCCAGCAGGGCAGTGTGTCCTTGCCTCCAAGTTGTGTCAATTGCTAAGACCCCAGTGTACTTGCTAGCAAATCAAGATTTTATTAGATTTGCAAAAAATTTTCTGGGTGGCAATCAAGCATTGATAGTGATGAACTCTGAGCTAGAACATTTGACGTCCATTGATGTTAGTGATGAACTCTGAGCTAGAACATTTGTCCATTGATGTTGTTTGTTTCTTCAATTCATTCATATGTGGCCACCAGTGTTTACATATGTCATGTTACATTGATGTTATTTGTTATATTAAGATTCATTTCCCACCGTTATGAAGGGTATAGTCTTGGCTTGTTACATGGTTCAGTTCACCCTTCAGAAGTCTGCGTGATAACTTCAAGAAACAGAGGAATCGTCTTCCATGTTGATTACATCACGAACTTTGACTTCTGAAAGTAATGTGTTAAAGTAAGAAGAACTGAGTTGTTGATTCATTTGGACAACTCTCTTAACTTTCCAAAGACATCACATTCCTCGGAGAATAGGAAGTGTTAGTGAAGCACTGAGCATTTCAATTGAGCCACAAAATTCTCTGTGGTTTTCCAGCACCTCTGTGGAGATAGTGAAACAGCTGAGGAGGCATTTGTCTTGTGCTCAGAAATCCTCAACAGAACTGACTCTTCTGCTGTCAGGTTTGCAACAGTGTTGTGCCTACTGCTCTTTCTCCTATAGCAATTAGCCGCTATACCTAGACTTGTTACAATCATTGCTAATACTGCTGGTAATACTGCTTAACTCTTCATCCCTGATTCCAGTCTTCGTGCTGAGTTAAGTTTACCACGTTGTGACTTTAGCTGTGTACTTAAAGGTGCTATATTGTACAAAATGAGATTTTCATGTGTTTTTTGATTATAGATCAGGTTTAGATTCTATATTAATACTGTGAAAGTATCAAAGTGCTCAGTCCACAATGAAATGCACACCTGTATTCAGAGTCATCAGGACTGCTCTAACTTTGTGATGTCACAACAAAGCAGTCACTGCTCTCAGCCATGTCCCTAGCCCCGCCCACCTGGACCCACTATCCAACTTTTGCAGGATTTGGTTTCTCTGAGTGTTTACCTGAAATCTGCCATATTTTTATTGGCACATTCAGAAAATCAGCCAATCAGAGAGAGGCTCAGAGCTTCCTCTCTTCTGATTGGCTCACCGACCTATTGTTACTAGAGTTCCAGAGAAAAGCCTGGGAGAGATGTTTTTTGGTGCTTAAATCCACAAATATATCTTCTTATGGATCAACAGTTCAAATAAAACACAAGAAAAGTGTAAAAGATGGGACCTTGAATGCACAGACAGGATAATTATACCAATCTTCACATCTCACCCTCAGACAGAAAGTGAATAATTTTCCTAAAACAGTAAACATGGACCAAAGGTCTGGTGAAGGGGAAAATTTGGTAGATGCTAGCTGAAAGGTCAGGGTCAGGGAATCATTCTTGACATGAAATTTCTACAAAATTCCATGATAATCTGGCCAGCATTGATGAGTGCTGAGTTATCTCATTCTGAGCCAAAGTGCTGGATGGATGGACAAAAAAATGGTCACACCAGATTGTGACACCGATTGAAATCGCCATTGTTGTCTACGTAAATGGGGAAATGGAAAAAAAAATCAATCTAGAGAGCTTTTCATACTCTTTCAGCAGTTCCATTATTCCAGTCAAGACAGGGGTTAGAGTGAGATTTGGCAGGTGGGGGAACCTTAGATTTCTAGTTGGGGGGGTTTAATGCCAATCCCGCTCTATATGTTTTAAGCTGGCTATTCACATCAGAACTGCATTTTCCCATTTATCAGAGTTGGTCTTTATAATAACCTCATGAATTTGTAACATTGAGGTGTTTTGTCTTCTCCTGGATAAGCATGACATCACTTCTTCTGCAACAATGATGTTAAAAGGACCGTCGCCTTATGTGATGATCTGCGGGGGGGCTTCTCTCCATCCTCCGTGTGTGTGTGTGTGTGTGTGTGTGTGTGTGTGTGTGTGTGTGTATGTCTGCTCGTCGGTCTCGCTCTCTGACACTCAGATTTATTTACTTATTAATCGAAGGTGCCAGAACGCCGTTCAGGATTGTTCCAGCCCCACTTTAACCTCCGAGTCAAGACACAACAGTGCCGTAGTATTTACTGTGCAGCATTTAATTTCACAGCAAAGCAGTGATTTACTGCAGTCGAGCATCAATCACTTTCATAGCATGCTTGGCATTTGAACTGTAAGGGATGCAGACTAAAGCCATCCAGGCCCCTGGGCTTTTCTCTTGGCTCTCCTGTGGGGTTTCAGAAGCCGAGCTCTTCCACTATTAAACAGCTAAACACAATTCATAAAGATTCCTCAGCCAAACAAGTCTCCGTTTCATGCTGACACTCTCTTTTTCTTTTGCCCCCTCTCTCTATCTCCCTGACACTTGAGAGTCTCTGCCTTTTTATCTTTACAAACAAAGTGGCTACCAGTCTCTGAGCCAGTCACCCAGAACCTACAGCCAACTGCAGGGTGTCATCAGTAAATGTAGACTAGGTGTCAGGGTGACTGGAGAGTAGGAGGATGTGGTACTCAAAGTGCAGTCGCTCTGAGGAAACGAACTCGGCTTCAACTGTCAAACTTTTTGCGGCACATGTTCAGTGTTTTGCTGTTATATAGATAAACTTATGTGCTCTGTGAAAAATATTCACTCTATACTGTTTGAGACATTCACGGAGAAGAAAACTTAGCAGAAGGAACCTTTCATAATCGTCAACCACTGTTGTCAGCTGAGCCCTGAAGGCTGTTCTGCAGTCACGTCTCTTACAGCTGAGTGAAGACTTCAATCTTCTTCCTTGCAACTGCTTTGAATTTAGAATTAATTCATGTCCACGAGGCAACTCCATACATGCGTGTGGCCGATTAAGTTGATAACAGGCCCCTGGGCTGATCTTTTTGTTGGGCCCCTATCATCACATCTTACCAAAAAAAAGAGAGAACGAAGTAATGCAGTGACACATTTAGAGTTATAACACAGGTGTTTTGAGAGACAAAATACTCGCATTAACACACATAGACACACACAAACACACACACACACACACACACACACAAACTTTTCAGGCTCAGAACCAAGATAGGTACTACTGATGAAATAAACTTTTTCTTTTATTGTCTCATGTTGTGCACATTGACTGTAAATAAAGACTGACATAGCCTCTGTGACGTCACCCACAGGTTTCTGAAGAGCGGTATTGAGGCTCAGAGTGAGCTGCTCCGCCATCGCCATCAATGTCAAATGGGCCCTTCCCAATTGATGTGACTCATTTTGAGCAGCAACAACAGGTCCCAAGATATTGAGTCTCTTGTCTTGGGACATCACATGTCTGTGAACAACAGAATGCACTGGGAATAGGTCAAAAGTCATCCACCAGGCCACACCCCCTTCCATTAACTTAAAGGTCCCATATTTTACACTTCTCCTGCGGTTTATTTGAAGTTTTGATCCATAAGAAGATATATTTGTTTTTTTAAGAACCAAAAAATCATCTCACTGCATGTAGTTTTAGCTGTAGTAACAATAGGTCGGTGAGCCAATCAGAGGATGCTCTGAACCTCCCTTTTGATTGGCTGACTTTTTTCTGAGTAATCCAATAAGAATATGTCAGTTTTCAGGTAAACACTCAGAGAAACCAAATCCTGCAAAGGTTGGACGGTGGTTCCAGGTGGGCAGGGCCTGGGGCATGGCTGAAAGCAATAACTGCTTTGTTGTGACATCACAAAGTTACAGAAGTCCTGACGCCTGGTTTTATGGCTCAGTGTGAAAGTATCAAAGCGCACAGTCCACAGAGAAAAGCCCACAGCCTGTATTTAGAAACTATCACTATAAAATCTAGACCTGCTTTATAATCAAGAAAGACATGGAAATCTACCTTTATACAACATGGGACCTTTAACTCTACATGTGAGCTTTGAAACATAAGTCATATCAGTAACAAAATGAAATGTCGATGAAAATTTGAATATCTGAAAATATAATTAATTAATTTATAAACTCCTTTTCTACATCGTAAGACAATAATTCTTATTCTTTAAATTGTTGGACAACACATAAGCTTAACAATACACTGTTGCTTTTAATTTATTAAAAAAACTGATGTGGAAGCATATTTGTTACATAAAGTATGTTCATTAAAGTCTAAAATCTGAGTGAACAGATGCAATTTTCTTTGGTCCTCGGCTCAGTCAAGCAGTGACTTATGAGAGAGACAGCTTTTTATCTCCAGTGTCTATCGGGAGTGTACCTGGTCCACAGGGGCTTAGCTGTAATGAGATACGCTATTTCACAGCATTCCTACTGTCTCAAATAACAGGGAGCACAGAGGGGCCAGTGCCCAGACAGTGGCCTCTGCTCCCCCATATCCTCCCTCCAGTGCTCCCTCATATCCTCCTTATTATGACCAGTGCCCAGCGCCTAGAAAAGCAGCAGTCCTTTTAAAGTTCACCACTAAATCACAGCTCTCAGTCTTCAAAGGAGTTCAGTCCTCCACTAGGGTCGCCTGTCTTCCTCAGGCAAAACAGAGGGATGAAGTCATTTCACAGCCAGTGACACAACATGTGTCACAGCATGAGGGCACCAGCACTGGTGTCATTTTCCCTTTTGGCTCCAGGATAGAATTGCTGCTTTGCTATCATTTTGGCTTTCATTACTCGTGTTTGTTTGTTCTTGAATGACATGGCTGCCTCTGACACATTACAGCTTGCCATACCACCCTATTCAGCTGAGAAAACAGGAAGCTCCAGACTTATATGAGCGTGTATAAAACAAATTGTTCTGTGTTACTGAGCTGTGCCGCACCGCTCTATTTGGGGGTATTTGTGGAACTGCACAGCAGAAAATGATTTTGTGCTTTCCTTCAAGATTGCATTGTTTTTTTTGTTTTTTTTTTATCAAATTTAAGTCATGGTGTTTGTGCTGTGAACTAAAACTTCTGCAATTGTGTGGGTCACTTGAGTCAAGAAATGTTCTGGTTATTTACAATCTGGGTCTTACAGTTTCGCTTTCATAGTTTGTATGTGAACAGATGTGAATGTCAGTGTTAAGGTTTGGTCTCAACATTGGTAGGGACACAACAACCCCACCAACCCTCCAAAACAAAGAGGACTTTTTAATGCTGTCAACAAATGGTTTATTAACTTATAAGTTCTGTATTTACATTTCAGCCATTAAGACAGGAGGCGTGTTACTCCCTTTAAGACTGTGTGCGACACATAGACATAGTATATGATTAAATCATTCTTAAGAAATCTGACTGATGAAATGCACTGTGATTCGCTGAAATTTGTGTAAAGAAGGTGAAATTCATCAAGGAAAATGTATTTTCTTTAGTTTTTCGGTGGTTTCATCCCACAAAAAGTTTTTAAAGTTGCGGTTCGGACAGTGGCTGACGACCTGAGCGAGGGGAGCGATATTGAAGTAGATAACAGCAGTTACCTGAATGAAAACAACAAAAACAACAATGTAAAAGTTTCAGGGTTCAGCGTGAGACATGTCAGAAGAGGAGGGGGAGGAGGAGGAAGAGGAGGAGCCAGTATCATCGCTAGCTAGAGGTTAAGATTCAACTGAAGCATTGCTGTCACTAAAACCTTTATTTCTCAGCCTCTGAAGCAGATAGAAACATGAAATAAAACCATTTGAGACCTTAAAACATTGGCTTTTATTGTAAATCATTTTCTTTACCCAAATGTTCATCAACATTTAAAAACAATCCTTAAACATAAAAAAAAGTTGAACTGAACTGAGAATGTTGACAAATGTGCTTGTTTTTTCAGCCATATGCAATGTTGGGTCTGGGTTCTACCTCACGAGCGGGACACCATATGTTAGACCTTTGGTTGTGTATCAATTTATTGGCTATCATAAATTAAGAAAATATTAATATTAAAAATATTAATATTGATTAAATAATAACTTTAAAATTAATTAAAATCCTCGGCGGCACCAATACTGGTTCAGTCTCAAATCATTACTATTAATCTGGAACTTTGATTAATAATTAACTTAATAACTATAACCAAATGACCACTTCAACAGTCAGTTAAAGTTGAACGATTGGAGATTAGGGGTGTGTCTGTGGAGACACAGACAAAGGCAAGATGGCTGACTCAAAATGGTTGCTGTGAACACATGACATGAACAAAAAAGACTACACAAGATGGCGGTAAACAAAGGATCTACTCAAAATGGCCACTGAGGCCATCTGGTGTGTGGGGAGGGAAGTTTTTTGTTAGCCTAGCTCATGTATGCATGCAGGTTCTAGAACTTGTACGTTCACAAACATACCTGTAGTACATCTAAGTACTCAATTAACTGTATGACTGACCACAACCTAAGCAAACATTACAACAACAAGACATTAACCAACATGAACATGTGCATTAAAAATGGTCAAGAGTTCTGCTGCTTAGCTGTGCTGTGCTAGGTGAGGTTAGGCCCAGTCAGCTAATGTTATCCAGTCCTTGGAACAAAAGAAAAAAGGTCCTTTCCAATGTTGTTGAGGAGCCAGTGAGTTGGGTGACTTCCTGGTGGAGTAAAGTCCTGTTCTGTGGCTTCCACCGTTTTCTCCTTTGTTCTTCTCACAGCTGTTCTACGCTAACTCTGCTGTGGCTCCTGTTGTGTGGAAAATTAGCTAGCAAACTTTGTGTCGTAGCCGCTGGCACTGAAGTTAACTTGTTCACTCTGCTGAAAGCATAGTGAGGGAGGGTGTTGCAGTCTGCTGTGAGCAGGCTTGCTGGAATGCTGTTGTTCCATATAGCCTTGTGCTGACCTGGTGCTAGGAACTTTGTTGCTCCTTGAACAGCCAAGAGGGGAGAGGAAGGAGCTGCTGCGCCAGAGCAAGCCAAAAAGAGAAGAGGAAGAACAAATATGGGGATCTGGTTTTGTTTGGTGACATCCTGGGGGGTCACATGTCACACACTGACCAACACTGACTGGTCAGTTAAGGCCCTGGGGGAGGGTCGTCCCCAGGTGTGAACAGTGAGGAACTGTGGGGAAGTGAGTTCTGTTGCCTGTAGAACAAAGAGCATATGGTCTCCACCACTTTGAATGTACTGAGTCCCAACAGCAATTTCCAAGGCAAAGCCATTAATTTAACATAAAAGTCAGGTTTAACTTCTCAAATGGTTTTTAATAAAGCCGGATCATGCTTGGGCCACATGTTTGTTTGCTTTAGACCCAGGATACACCCAGTTCCATGGTCCAAATCTGGCCCATATACAGCATGATTGTCAGATGGTATTTCCACATCTGGCACCCACACAGAAATATCTTCCAGCTGTCAGTCAGTACCGGAGGATAACAGCCGGAATCTGCCCAGATGTGGAAGTATATGGGCCGGACTCGTAACCCTACTACAGCACTATGGCTGATGTGATCACATTACATCATGCTGCTTTGAGATTGTATCAGCACATTATAGCTACATTATATCGTTATAGCATCAAATACTGTAGCCCACACTTTTTTTTTAACATACTGAAGCAGAGAGTAATCATGTTTTATCATGTTTTCTAGATGTAACCAGTTTATGTGTACAAAGAGGCAGTAGTTTAGTTTTCCAACCCATCAAACTGCAAAAATATGTCCCACTGTTATTCTAAATGGCCCATCAGTATGACCCTCAGAGGCAGCAGGACACCCAGCCACAGCAAAACAGGCAGAAACATTTGATGATGTGTGTGCCTGAAATGACTGAAATTGGAAAACAAAACAAAACACATTACGCTTTTATTTATATATTTATACAAAATGAATCCAATTCTGAGTAAAACATTTAAACTCAGGGCAAAATTTAGAGGTGAAGTAGAAAAAAAAAACTATATGGTTTAGCTGTATTAGCATTTGTAGCCCATAGTTTCAGTGCTCAACATAAATGATGCGAGAGGCTGCCCTCTGCCCTTTTAGGGTTTTCTCCAGTTGTTTTATTTCTCCATGTTTTATTTTGAAAATGTCTTCCCTGCTGTATTTATGGTTGTATTGCTTCCTGCCCTTGTGTGTTTTCCCTGATTAGTTTCACATGTGTTACCAGTGTCTCGTTGTCTTCCCCTCAACAGAGTCCATGTGTTCACCTCATTCTATTATTTTTGTCCTTTATAATGTTACCTCATGTTTTTGATGTGAAGACTCCTGTTCCCTGCTCACCTACCATTTCATCAATCCATCTGCCTGCTTGTTCGTCCAGCGACCTGTAAGCCTGTCATTTGTCATTAGAAGTTACTTCACTGCATCAGTCTGCCCATGTGCTTGCATTTGGGTCCTGCAATCACTGAACTGTAATGGTACGAACTGACCAACTATGGACCCAGCAGGCACTTCATTTGTGTATTCCCTTCTGGATTGGTATGGCAAAGACATGGAAGCTGCCTCTCAGCCATGGCAGGGGACTGACTTACCTGATTTTTTAAACGTCCCATATAGTGTAAAGGCAGATGTCCATGTCTTTTTTGATGATAAAGCACACACACAGCCTGTATTCATAAACTGAGCCTTAAAACCAGCTGACAGGACTTCTGTAACTTTGTGATGTCACAACAAAGCAGTCATCACTCTCAGCTATGCCACAAGCCCCGCCCACCTGGAACCACCATCCAACCTTGCAGGATTTGGTTTCTCTGGGTGTTTACCTGAAATCTGCTATATTTGGCTTGAGAGAGAAGCCAGAGAGAGGAGATGTAAAACTACACTGAAATGGTTTTTTGTTCTTAAAACCACAAATATATCTTCTTATGGATCAAGACTTCAAATAAAAATGGACCTTTAAACACCTTTCCCTGTCAGTCTCCCAGCCTGACTCCCAGCCAGCTACATCACCCCTCATGAAACATTTATACATCTTTTATCTGTATTTGTAAGTATTTCTATAGTTACCATTTTCATGTCTGGAAGAATCTTGTGATACGATTTCAGACACCCCTGGAGCGTACCATTTCTTAAGCTTGGCATTAGTTGGTTGTCTCGTCTATGCCCCCATGTATCACACTAGCAAATTGAGACACTGTATGTAAATGTATGTAAATGTAAATAGCTAGCAGCAGCTAGCTCGTTTAATGCACTTTACCTTTCTTTACCTTCAGAGTTTCTGAATTGGATTGTGTCAAGAATCTATGGATAAATGCTAACATTAGCTAGTTTTAATTTTTCAGTTTGGCTAACTAATGTTAGCTAGCCGATGGCGCACCCTTTAATTTCCAGTGTTAGCTTGTCATCAAATGACCAATATAAAATGTCTTATGATTTAATGTTAGAAAACACTGGTGCTCAAGTTATATAGTTTTTTGTGTGGCTGTGGTGGTTTATATGTTCTTTTGCCTTTTTGATATTAGCTTCTATAATAGGCACATTCATACAGCTCTTGTTCTATACATAGTGCATAGGCTGTATGCGCTTCATACAGCCAACACATACTGAAATGTCTTAGGGACAACTCTGTGAATGTCCTTGAGTGGCCCCACCAGAGCCCTAACATGAATCCAATCCATCATCTCTGGAGAAATCTGAAAATGTCTGTCCACTGACGTCCCCATCCAACCTGACGGAGCGTGAAAGTCTGCAGAGAGGAATGGCAGAAAATCCCCAAATCCAGGTGCATAGAGCTTGTCGTGTCACACCCAAGAAGAATTGAGGCTGTAATCACTGTCAAAGGTGCTTCAACTACTGAGTAAAGCCTCTGAATACTTATGTCAGTGTGATATTTCAGATTCTCCCTTTCAATAAATTTACAGATATTTCTGTTTTTGCTTTGTCATTGTGGGGCACTGAGTGTAAACTGATTGAATTGAGCAAAAGGCTGCAACATAACACACTGTGAAAAAAGTGAAGGGATCTGAATTCTTCCTTAATGCACTGCAAAACTGTTTTGTACCAGGCTGTAAACATGTTTATTTCTGCTGTAAATTCGGACACTTTAACATGGGAGTCTACAGGGATTGACTCGCTTTTAGAGCCAGTCTCAAGTGGTCATTAGAGGAATTGCAGTTTTTAGCACCTCCGTGTTGGCTTCATTTTTCAGCTCCGGAGGTTGCCACTCGGTTGATAGTCACTCCGAACAGAAGGTGTAGTGAAAATACAATCGTGATAGCAAGAGTTAGATGCCAAAATCGTTCAATATGAGGATAACAGCGCACATTTTTACTTCTGGAAGACATTCATAGTATTGCATTCAGTTTTTCACATGAAAAGTGACAGAATTATTGGTGAAAAAGAATGAGAAGAGACCTTAAGAGAGAAGTTCAAAGTGTGGCTCCTGTGTGTGAAGTGCATTGTTTAGGAAAGTTGCATAGTCACACACACTGCTCCTATTGGACAGTTGAGAGATGTGGTGGGTTCTGATGAAGCACACTGGCTCCTTAATACAACAGCAATGAGACCCAGGTTCCAAAATAAGAATTTTTCATGACATGATCTGTGTTGTGAATCCTCCTCAGTACAAGAACATTCCTTTATTTCTAAAGTGGGAGCATGGGTTGCTTGTGAAGTGCATGCATAAACAGTGTCCATCCCTTGCAGTGTTTTTCTCCAGGGATGAAGTGTCTCCGGCTGCCTGTCTATCCCGGTGATTTCTTTCTGGCAGAGCCAACTGGGATGGACAGAGAAATCAATCACACTGTGGCCCAAACACTGATGCTGATGCTTGCATATATTTTCCAGCCCCCTCTTTTTTTTCTGTTCTGAAGATTTATTGTAATACACTGTCAACCCATCGTTACAGGCATCCCATAATGGCATAGAAATGTGGGTGCATGCATTTATATACACCTCCCACTCTTCCCACTCTCCACACCATTACGGCTGCTTTCCCCCAAGGGACCTGTTGTATCTTCTAAATAACCTGCCTCATCCAAGCAGCTGTGATGCTAAATATGGGCCAGCTTAGAGGAGATGCTTTGTTTTCTGCCGCCAAGCGCTGTTTAGATGGTAAATATCTTTGATTAATGAAGTCATTTTTTTGTTGTTGTTGCCATGGTTCCCTGGAAAGCCTGCAGAAATGGATTGAGAGAATACTTCATCATTGACAAAGAGGGGTCAAAGCAATTCTAGCTTGTCCTGGGGAAAGATTAAAAAGCTACCTCCTGGAGGCTTCTCTCAGATGAGCGTACGTAATGTGCATTAGCAGGCTGCTGGAACAAATAAATAAATAAAATAAAGCTACTTGGTGGAGATAAATCCCTCTCTGCTGGTCTGTTCTTAGCCAAGTGAGAAGAATGAGTCACTGAGAGGCCAGGAGTGATGGACTGCATCTCAATCAAATGAAACAGCAATATGCTAAAGATAACCTCAACAGCTCCCTCCCTCCTGCCAGATCACTACTGATGTTATAGAATCCAACTGTCGGCTGTGTTTGTATGAATCACACTGCACCAAGATTTTTCATCAATTAAATTAAATTTGTATTTCAATGTTAATGAACTTCACCCCCAATAATTTAAGATAACTTTAAAGTGTGACATCAGTTCAGTTGTCATTTCGCCTGAAAGCAATGCCCTTGCTGCTGCTGCTGCTGCTGTTCGTAGAGCATCATGATAGCTTCAAGCTGTAGACTCTGAGTCTACTGCTGAGTTCCAGGCCCAGGCACTTGTTCTCAAACATCTAAGATATTAAAAAAAACCTACCAGCTCGCAAAAAGAAGTTCCACAAGATGAGCTCTTCACTGGTCATTTAAAACTAAAGTCACTCAGATGTACCGCAGTCTGTCATGACTGGTAATAACATCCAGCCTTCTCACATTTGTCCGTAATGCCACTGTAGAGAGAAAACCAGACTTCTTTACAGAACAATTAGTGCAGACAGGTCAAATGCACAATCACCAAACAAGACAGGTCCACTTGGGTCATCTAGAACTGCCAAAGCCAAAATCAACTTCAAAACTCATTCAGTTAGCTTCTAGCCAGTGGAACTCACTAGTGACACATATAAAACAAATCAGAAGCAAAGACCTAATAAAAAAAAAAACAGAAAAATAGAAACTGATGGAGACCACTTTACAGGAATTAAACCTCCTACCAGTATGTTTGTTTCAATGATCTGCATATTAGATTAGATTGTTCAAATTTTGTAATTATATTGTTTAACTGATACAGTATGTTGAGCATTTTCATTTGTATGTCTCTGCACTGGCGAGACATATTGTTGTCCGTCCATCCGTCCCATTCTCGTGGACACGATATCTTAGCAATGCCTTGACGGAACATCAAATTTTTCACAAACATTCACTTGTACTGCAGGATGAACTGATTAGACTTTGGTGGTCAAAGGGCAAGGTCACAATGATGTCACATTCTTGTGAATTCAATATTTCACGAATGTGCAGAGGGACCGCTGTGACCTCACAAAATAGGTTTTTGGCCATAACTCATGAATTAATGAAGTAATTATGACACAATTTAACACAAATATCTATAAGGATAAAATTAAGTGATGAAATGTTATATCCAAATGGTCAAAGGTCAATATCACAGTGATATCATAATGTTCTACAAAACACCTCTGGCTATTATTCAATGCTGGAACTCAAGAAGGAGAAATTGTGATCATATTTCTTGCAACTTTGCTGGTTGGCGGAGGCATACGACCACAAGGTGGTTATTCTAGTTAATGATGTAATTTTGTTTAATCTGACAGCGTGTCAATCATTGCTTGTTTGTTTGCTGTATGTTTATGTATGAATGATTTTATGTGGACCCCAGGAAGATTGAAACCGCTGTAGCAGAAGCTAATGGGGATCCGAATAAAAAATAAAGTCCATGCTGTTCTGAGCTTGGGGTTTCTTTGTGGTGGTACTGTACATATTCTACATTCATATAAGCCAATCCACAGGAGAAGTCTGAAATTGTTGACTGAAGTACATTTAGCATGAAATATTCAAACTAAAACCCAGCATTAATTTACCACAGATATTTGGATTTTGATGATGTTTATTTTGATGTTGGTTTATTTATTTGTCTGTAGTCAGTGTAGTAAATCATACATTATATTTAGCATTTATTGGTATTTTGAAGTTGTTTCAAGTTGGAATCACACGTCATGTTGATCATTGCCGTCAACTTCTGTTGAAAGTGCTAGCTTGAAACGCTGTACTAGTTTTTGTTTGATGTTGATGGACCAAGTAAAAACGGAGGTGAAGGATAATATGAAATTGATATAAAAACCATATTTACACATGAGTACAAGTTTGCAAATTGAGATGGGGCTAAGGTTGCATTTATCTTAAAACAGTGCAATTTGTTGTCTTATGATGTAACGGATAAAAATGTCTGAATTTGCCAACTTTGCTCTTCAGGCTGAATATTCTAGGGGGTTAGGGACGGGCGAACTGAGAGGAGAAGAGAAGATGAGAGGTGAGAGAAGGACAACCATCGAACCAGGTACAGATCTCTAGTGCACAGTCCAGTCAGCACAGACACACCACAGCTCTGAGCCCTAGGAAACAGAAAATGATCCTGACCCTGCCCCACAAACCGGTAGGTTCATGCCCACACACTCCACACATTCACCCAGTGGACCTTTTACAATTGTTTTTCTCCTTTGATATAATGAGGACAATCATCAACAGCACCAACAAGCATCCAGAAAAAAAAAACAAGGAAGTGGGTGAGAAGTCCCTGAAGACTGGGTGCTTGGTTTAATTGTTCCAATTTACAATGGGAAAGGTGACACTATCTACCAACTGTAACAACTGCAGAGGCATCACTCTTTTGAGCTGTTTACTAATGTACTGAATAAAGGTTATGCAAGTTCTGTGAGGATAATTCTATCCTGAGGGAAACTCCACCACTGATTATATCTTTTTATTGAACATTTGTGTTGTTTCAAAAAGAAAGGTCTGTTTTGTTGTTTTCATTGATTACAGTGAGGCGTTTGATACAGTTTGGAGGGATGCACTCTGGTACAACCTGGTAAAAGTTATTAATCTCTATCTTGGCTCTATCTTGTATTTGCTAATAATATTAAATCACTGTTCTTTTTAACAGGAGTTAGACAGGGTGAAAAGTATCACTGTATTGTTGTTTGCATTATTTATCAATGACCTAGAGGACTATCTGCTACGGAACAACAGCCAGCATATTAAATTTGATGACACCATAATAGATAGTTACATCCAGCCCATGATAGCCTACCGGTGTACCTGGAAGATAAAGTTATTATGTCATCAACGAAAGAAGGGTTACAAAAAGCAATAGACCATATGTGTGGTTTCTGTGAGAGATGGAAACTAAAGCTTAACAGTGATAAAACTAAAGTTACAATGGAGAAAAATTAGAGATCGTGGTGTCATTATGAATTACAATGCGTCATATAAGACTGCAATTGAGGAGATGCATAAACAGGCCATGCAAGGTTTGCCATTTTCTGTAAAGGTAGATGAAAATGTAAAATTTGATTTAGCTGTAATTTTTACACTAGATGTTTTTGATAAGTTAGTTATATCAGTTGTAAATACTATACCTGAAATTTCTTAAGTACAGCCTAAAAAAGATACAAGGATTTATTGTAGTTTATAATTATTTGCAGATAGAAGGTAAAAAAATTAAACTCAGTTGGATAATGTACAGTTATTTGCTCACTTTGCATAATATAGCTGTTATGTGCATCGCCATGGGTCTTGCAGGTTAAACAGATACTGGATGACTGTGGTTCGTCTGATCTCTGGCTCACACTGAAGTGTAACAACATTAACTGGCTGAGAGGAGCTGTTGAACAGAGGCTGAGAGATCAGTTCTTGCAAAAGTGGCAAAGTGAACTCAGAACAAGAGCATAAACTGTGGAAGTATCTGTTGTGTGAAAACCAAATGTACAGGCTGGCTATTTGTAATTTTAGAGTGAGGAACACCAGAAGATATAAAAAGGGTTGGATAGAAACCAGAGGATCTGTAATCTTTGTAATGACTTAATCACTTAGGAGACAAGTAGGATATCATGTTTTGTTTGAGTGTAAGAATGCAAACATAATGAAATATAGCAAAAGGAATTTGGCAAATTGTATATTATTTAATATTATTTCAACCACCCATCTATGTATAAACTAATACTGTTATTGCAATCTGATAAGACAAAAGTTATATGTAGTCTTTGTGCCTTTTTTTTAGGAATGTCCTTTTTTTAAGTGACATTTGTTGTAATTTAGCCATACAGTGAGCCACTGTTATGTTATTAATGTATGTCTTGTTTGTGTTCCATGTGATCATGGTCTTGAGTCATACATAAATGAAATGAAACAAATGGGCTGATGTTGAAGTTATTGAACATCTACCAATTGCTTGGTACAGCATACATACAGCATTGATTTCACTGCCAAGTCTCCAAGACACCAAAAACTGACAACAACATGAAGGGAATACCTCACTGTAAGATGTTCTGAATCAAGCCTCTCACTGATGACATTCACAATGTCTGCCAGACTCATTACCACCAAACGAAGGAGTTGGCAATCAATGAGAGAACTGTGGCGACAAAGGCGAAAACTGGCATGACTCCAATACGGGATAAACCATCAAAATGGGGGATCAAGCTTTTTGTGTTGGCCAAGCCAAGCAATGGCTACACTGTTAATTTCAATATGTAGATTGGCACATCTCGGATGGAGAGTCATATGATGTTGTCATGAACCTCGTTCAGCCATCAAATCTTGGGACCGATACCATATTTTATAGATTTCTAGACCAGTACCAAACCATTCCTTGACTTGGCCAGCGTGAAGTTTGGAGTCTGTGCATCGAGAGCTGGATCAGAGAGGGAGCTCTGGTGTTTGTAAAGTGGATGGACACTGGGAAGTGAAAGACATTCCCCGCCCTTCCCTGATTGTCTACAATAACAATATGGGTGGTGTTGACCTATCAGAGCAGCTCATCCATTAATACTCCACCCAACTGCTCTGTGGTGTCACAACCTTTTCATGTACTTTGTGGACAATGCAAAAACAAATGCCCACATCCTGCACTGTGAGATCAGCAACACACAACAAGTACATCACACGACACACAAGAATCTCCTGGTTGAACTGGTGTCCCAGCTGTGTCCTTCGCCTTGGATACAGATGCCAGACACGGATCTGCCAATGCTGCCACTAAGTGGACGAAAAAGAGCAGTGGCACAGATGAATGAAAATAATAGTTGTAAGGATGTAACATAAGTGAACTGCGACACCTGGGCTTCAAATGAACAGGCCTGTAGCGTACATACCTGGCCTGGCATCAGTCACAAGCTGTTAAAGAAGTTCATTATAAGGACATACAGAGTTATGGACCCACAATTGACACTATGTTACTCTTCCCACCATCAAAATATCAAATTGATAGGAAACAGAGACAAAGGACCCTTCTCTCACAAACAGACCAAGCTCTTAGCATGCCAGAGAGATACACAACCAGACCAAAGGTCAAAGGGTCAGCTCCAGAGGATCAACCAATGGACACCAGGCAACTGGAGAATATAGGCAGAATCTCCAGTTTGTAACAATAAGACTCTGTCTAATGATATTTATTGTTTCTTACATAGGAAAAGTAACACCAAAAGAAATGATTATTAAGGTGTGAAACCTGGCCTCTCTGTGCCATGCATGAATACACACACACACACACACACACACACACACACACACACGCACACACACCAACCTCCCTTCCTCTGTCCCTCTCTAGATAAGAGTCATAAACTACAACCCACATTCCAATCCTGGGTAGTGACAAGCAGAACTCTCTTCACAGACACAGATCTGAGGAAGAATGTAAAATTAAATATCTAGCTGTTCTGTAACTCATGAGATGTTCCTATGCAATAGTTTAATCCCAAACTTCTGTCCCATAGAATGTTTGAAATGTAACATGTAGATTTTAAGACAATGTCCTTCATGTGACCATACTGTCAGCATCCTTCACACAAGGTAACACACACTACATGACATCCAGAATGTGCATATTATTATTATTACAGTCAAAGAACTGCTGTGTAATCCACATGTATAGATTATTAGCTTTGGGACATGTTTATACTGTTGTTTGATCAGTGAACCTCTTGTATTATGATTCATTCCAGGTTTGAAAGATGGAATATGAAATCCACACTTGTATTACTCCTGTCTGTCATTATCAGCGCCATTAGGTTTATATGTTATTTCATTTAATGTTTTATGGTCATGGTGGAAGACGGATGTGCGAGTTTATAGGTAAACTCTAGAAGTTGAAACACAGGAGAAGACGGGTGACGCCCCTGAAACGTGCGCCAGCCCCCCAGGGGATGAAACAGTAGTGATAAATTCATACTTTGCTCTAAATCATTGGCTCTTAGCTTCTAGCTCTAAGCTCCTAGCCACAAAAACTTGTGGCTCTTAGCCACAGGCTTTTAGCCATGTTGCATTTATCGTTTTGTCCACGTCTTTTATTCTTTCTTTGCCACGTGCTCCAAGTAACATTCTTTTTGTCTACACGAGCGGTCTGTTATTTTTATAAGCCAAGTCAAGAGCAACTGAACCAAAGCAACAGAAGTGCCTCAGAGTAGTTTTCCTTTTTGAAGCTTTTTGTCAACTTTAGAGTCATCTGATCAACGCCAGTCTCCTCTGATAACACCTCTGCACGAAAACACCTGTGCACGACCGCCTGCAGAGAAGCCGAGCAGAAATCAAGAGTTCCCGAGACAGAAAGTCTCCTGGCAAACTCCACCAGAGCTGAACCGCTGAGACACCGGCAGAATCCGTCATCGTGATAACGGGACACGGCCTCCAGGAGAATCCACCTAGACCCCGCGTCTCCGGGGTTACCACGGCAACCACAGCCACCTGGGTTCTAGCCGAGGATCTCCAGCTACAGCGCAACTCACAGTAGGCCGGTCTTAACACTCTGCTCATGACTGGGTTGATGTCGAAATATAGCAATATTTAATCATCAAACCTAATTCGTAGATGTAGCATCATTAGCTGTATAGCCATAGTGTATAGCCATAACATATCCTCTCCCACCATTGCCAACTCATCACACTGCTCATTTCATTATTATTTTCATCTTTATGATTATTACACCTTGCATTTACTCTGTAGATAGTAGTTTAGTTAATAAACTCCTTTATTTACGTAGAGACTGGAGATCCATTGAATCGAGAAGTCAAGACTTCTGATATGAGATTGATCACATTAATCAATTCATTCATTCATTGTTGTCCTCCCTGGGGACTGGTGCCCCCTTTCACAGTAAGTAAATTCTATATTGTGGTGTTCACACTACAGGCCACAATAGTCAATGTGGGTAATCTGCCATAACTGGCTATTTATTAAAACATTTACTTCAATTTTAAAAGAAAGGAAAAGAAGGAAGAAGGGACAGTTGTACTACAGACAGGTAGCCAACCCCCCACTGATGAACCACTGGGAGTATTCTCCCTGTGAGAACATATAACATAAATCTGAGGCTAAATTTAATGTGAACAAATTTAAAATAAAACACCACACCAAAATAAAATGTACTACTACAAACCAAATCACCATCAGAAGTGAGTGATCTCACCCTAACCACTCTCTGGACTGGAGGCCAACACCAGCCACAGCACAAGAACCAAAGGAACAGAATCAAAACCTTCAACTATACGAATTCAATTCTAGCATAAACAGTCAGATAAATAATTAGAAAAATACCTTATATTAAAATAATACTAAAATAAACAGCAGTCAGTGCCCTGTCTGTAAACAGACAGCACTGTTACTAATTGGCGATGAGGTAGCATTGATAATTGGCAACGCTAAATTAATGCATTACATACCTTAGCACAAGCTAACAATCATCCATCTCTTTTCAGCCTTTCTACCTGGAATTAAAAATATGGCAGAGCCACTAAATCGATGATTAAAAATGACAGTACCTCAGGGTGCTGGCACCCCTACAGCACCCAAACAATGGAACATTGAAATGACACACAGGTTTAATTTACCCGAGCCACAAAGTGAACAAAAAGTCCAAGCCACATGGAGAGGGCATGTTGATACAGTATGTCAAAATGAAAAAGTAATTGCCAGGTCATGTAAAATTCAGATGTTGTGCTGAAGAAAACATATCAAACATTAGCATGGTAACATTTTTTTTAATAAAGGTAAAATCTAAATTATTTAAAACAGATGAAATAATCTAAAACTCCTGAGGATTAATGCTGTACAATACAATGCACCAGGAACAAGAATTCAAGAATTAAAAGGTTCCTGTGGTCCATGATCCATTTCCACCGCAGCCTAAAGTTCTGGAAAGATTATGCAAATCAGATCGATGACGTATGGAAAAGCAATGGAGGTAAATCCACTACACCGCCAGTCTAATATACGAATATGAGTCCAGTAACGACAAATTGTGCCCCATACTAATTCATATATATATATAATATATATATATACATGTATATATATATATAATTCATATAATATCACATATATCATACAATGTATATTGACAGGCTTTAGGATGGGTATATAAGCTTACATACATAAACATACATATTTGTATGTTAGAAATATATGTCAATATATGAAATTATTCCAAATGACTTATAAACTCTTTGCAATTTTTGTGAGCATTTACAATAAGTCAGCAATTAGTATATGGAGTTCACAGGCTATTAAAAGTGTTAATGGTCATTATCAATAGACACTGTAGAGGTAAGTTCCCTGAAATTTTGAAGAGCAGACAGTCCAACAGAACCAGTACCTCCCTCAAAACCCACAGGTCAACAACACATTGCTGAGATCCCCAAACTTCATAAATGAAAGTTCAAGATGAGAAACCCTCATCTCCTGCATGGGCACTTAACCAGAACAACTGATCCTGTCACCGTTGACCCTACAAGCCCCTTTGCAGTCAGAAGCCAACAGCCTGGAATGACTGGGTTACATCCCATTGTGGACCGCAAAGCACAACTTGTATAAATATTGCCTCACAGCTCACCTCCAGGAACCAGTCACCCAGAGTGGTGAGCTGGCACCAACTTTTAGTCTTACTGTGAACTCAGATTTTTGGGAAATTTGAATAAGAGACCAAAGAGCTCTCCATTAGGCATAAAGGCAGTAAGGAACTTAAAAGTTATCACTACCAACAACAAAGAGAACCAAGACTTGCCAAACATGTCCCACCAAAAGACATCCAGAACATCTCAACAGCCAAACACATACACAATGAATATGTTATATATTCTTTTTGTTGTGTTCTTACATTTTCTCAAATGTTTCCATCAGTTCTCAAACCTGAGAAATCTGTAATTTTAATCATGGTAACGCTCCGTTTAATTTGGTCACTTGTCAATGACATCCTATCCTCTGTGATCATGTGTCAGTGTGGTGGTTTCCTGCCTGAAGCTCAAAATTGACTTTTCTAGTTTTAAGCCACATACACTTTTTACACCTTGGTGGTTTTCAGCTCTATATTTGAACCAGATGAAGGATTTTAGTCGTCGGACGTCTGGATCTGAATTTATCACAGAAACAAGCTGAGGAAATGTTAAACAGCTCAGCTCCCAGCTTCTGGAGACGTCCTGTCCTGCATCCACTGAAGAGCATCGGCAAACCACTGAT